>NC_139217.1:19440147-19487647 GCF_055691185.1 Crinia signifera | reverse complement strand
AGTGCATGTTTGTTTAAAAAAATGTAATTTTTCATTTTCACAGCCCAGTTGTACCAAAATTGGTGAAACCCCTGGGGGTTTGAAATGTACACTATACCCCTAGATGAATTCCCTGAGGGGTGTACTTTGCAAAATGGGGTGACTTGTGGGGGGGTTCCACTGTATTGGTGCTTTGGGAGTCTTGCTAATGCAACATACCACCCACCATTCATTCCACCAAAATCTGTGCTGCAAAATCCAAAAATCACTCCTTCCCTTCTGAGTCCTGCCATGCGCCCAACTGGTATTTTTTGGTCACATGTGAGGCATTGCCGTACTCGGGAGAAATTGGGGCACAGACTTTGGGGTGCTTTGTCTCCTTCATTCCTTGTGAAAATGAAAAATTTTGAGCCAGAACTGCATTTTTGTGTAAAAAAATGTAATTTTTCATTTTCACTGCCCAGTTGTATCAAAATTGGTGAAACCCCTGGGGGTTTGAAATGTACACTATACCCCTAGATGAATTCCCTGAGGGGTGTACTTTGCAAAATGGGGTGACATGTGGGGGGGTTCCACTGTATTGGTGCAACATAGCACCCACCATTCATTCCACCAAAATCTGTGCTGCAAAATCCAAAAAACACTCCTTCCCTTCTGAGTCCTGCCATGCACCCAACTGGTATTTTTTGGTCACATGTGAGGCATTGCCGTACTCGGGAGAAATTGGGGCACAGATTTTGGGGTGCTTTGTCTCCTTCATTCCTTGTGAAAATGAAAAATTTTGAGCCAGAACTGCATGTTTGTGTAAAAAAATGTAATTTTCCATTTTCACATCCCAGTTGTACCAAAATTGGTGAAACCCCTGGGGGTTTGAAATGTACACTATACCCCTAGATGAATTCCCTGAGGGGTGTAGATTGCAAAATGGGGTGACTTGTGGGGGAGGTTCCTAACTTTTAGCACTTATGGTGCCTAGAAACCTACATGGTGCCTAAAAAAAAATCTCATAAAAAGGAGGCTCCAAAATCAAGTAGGTGCTCCTTCTATTATGAAGCCTGTGGTTTGGTCAACGTGCACACTAGGGCCACATATAGGATATTTTTTAAAACAAAATAATTGGGGGAATCAATTTTTAGTCACATTTCTCTAGTAAAGTCTACTGTATTCGTTAGAAAAATGTATTAAAATTGAAACTCTGCAAAAAAAAAGAAATTTTGAAATTTCACCTACACTTTGTTTTAATTCCTGTGAAACACCTAAAGGGTTAACAAACTTCCAAAATGCTGTTTTGAATACTGTGAGGGGTGCAGTTTTTGAAATGGCATCATTTATGGGGGTGTCTCACATACAAGTCCCTCAAAGTCACATCAGAACTGAACTGGTCCCTAAAAAAATCAGTGTTTGAAATTTTCTTGAAAATTTGAGAATTTGCTATTCATATTGTAAGCCTCCTAGTGTCCAAAAAAATGAAAAGGAAGTTGAAATAATGATGGAAACATAAAGTAGACATATGGTCTATGTTAGTTATTAACTATTTTGAGTGGTATGATTATTTGTCTCACAAGCAGAAAATTTAACATTTTGCAAATTGCTAAATTTTCCATTTTTTCACGATATTTTGGTATTTTTCACAAAAAAACACAGACTGTATCGACCCAAATTTACCACTAACTTGAAGTACAATGTGTCACGAGAAAACAATCTCAAAATCACTTGGATAAGTAAAAGCAAAAAAAAGTTATCCCCACTTAAGTGAGACATGTCAGATTTGAAAAAAAGGGCTCTGTCATGAAGGCACAAACTGGCTCTGTCATGAAGGGGTTAATCTGATATAATTCTTCTTGTGTGGGTGGCGGGCAGCATCTGGTGGACCCACAAAGCTGCGAAAATCACAGCCTTGTGAGTCAACCAGAAAAACCACCTAAACCCACAAAAATGAAAATCTTGTGTCAACATTTTCAGTGCCGACTATGATTACATCGACATTTTGCTTGTGTAGACCTTTAGTATGTCAACCAATTAAAGATTTTCACCTACCCACTGTCTACCAATAGTTGTCGACCTAATGACTGTTGACCTACAGTCAAGCTATCATGAGTCTGGATACCAAGGCGACGGCCCAACGGCCAAAGAGCTTTTTCGCTGACTGTATTCTGCATGTACTGTTTATATTCTATACTGTAGGTCACTTACCTTGCACAAAGCAGTTTATAAAACCCCTGTGACAATGGATAATGTTTCACCCTGCCATGGACAGTGAATATTCCACCAATAATGAGATCTCCTTCCTGGTAATATTCATATGGCACTATATATGGATCATAAAAAGAAATCACACAGCCAGGGTTCCGTGTCCCAGATGTGCAGAGTGGAAGGTTCAGGACGCACAGCCACAGTATTTGGTGTAATATCTTATGTACAATGTTACTTGGCTGCAAAATTGTCCTGATGTTGTCGTCTCTGAATCTTTTTCCCGACAGTTGCATAATTCTATAGACACAGATAAAGCACAGCAAGATGTTACTATACATTATATTACAGTGCATCCAAAAGTATTCACAACACTTCAATATTTACACATTTTGTCACATTAAAGCCTTATTCCAAAATGGAATAAATGTATTTTTCCCTCAAAATTATTCACACAATACCCCATAATGACAACTTGGAAAAGTTTTTTGGGAGCTTTTGCAAATTAAAAAAAAAAAAAAACCTAAGAATCACATGTACATAAGTTTCCACTGCCTGCTCAATACTTTGTTGATGGACCGTTGGCAGCAATTACAGCATCAAGTCTTTTTGAATATGATGCCACAAGCTTGGCACACATACTGTATCTTTGGGCAGTTTCACCCATTCCTATTTGCAGCACCTCTCAAGCTCCATCAGGTTGGATGGCAAGCATTGCGCACAGCCATTTATGGATCTCTACAGAGATGTTCAATCGGATTCGAGTTTGGGCTCTGGCTGGGCCCCTTAAGGACATTTACAGAGATGTCCTGAAGCCACTTCTTTGATACCTTGGCTCAGTACTTAGGATCATTGTGCTGATGAAAGATTAACTGTCACCCCAGTCTGAGGTCAAGAGCGCTCTGCAGCAGGTTTTCATCCAGGATGTCACTGTACATTGCTACATTCATATTTCCCTCTATACTGACTAGTCTCCTAATTTTTCAGCTGAAAAACATGTAGGGTTGGTATTGGCCTGGTGATGAGTGGTAACTGGTTTCCTCCCAACGTGACGCCTGGTATACACACCAAAAAGTTTAATCTTTGTCTCATCAGACCAGATCATTTTGTTTCATATCTTCTGAGAGACCTTCACGTGCATTTGGCAAAGTCCAGGTGGGCTGCCAAGTGCTTTTTACTAAGGAATGGCTTATTTCTGGCCACTCTACAATACAGGACTGTGCTCATTGGGATGTTCAAAGCAGCAGATTATTTTTAGTTCCCTTCCCCAGATTTTTGCCTTGAGACTATCCTGTCTCGGAAGACTACAGACAATTCCTTTGACTTCATGCTTGGTTAGTGCTCTTTCATGCACTATCGAGTGTGGGACTTTCTATAGACAGATGTGTTCAATCACCTGAGTTTACCACAGGTGGACTCCATTTAAGCTGTATGAACTTCTCAAGGATGATAAGTGGACACAGAATGCACCTGAGCTCAATTGTGTGCTTCACGGCAAAGTGAATACATATGTGCATGTGATTTCTTCGTTTTTTTATTTTAAAAAAATTGGTAAAATCTCCCAAAATCTTTATTCATGTTGTTATTATGCGGTATTGTGGGTCACATTTGAGGGATAGATGAATATATTCCATTTTGGAATAAGGCTGTAACATAAAATAATGTGGAAAAACTGAGGCGCTGTGAATATTTTCCAGATGCAATGTATGTTCTTATGTTCTGCTGCATGCAAGCCAATTTGTGTTTTTATAATAAAATACACCTGGGCATGAAGATCAGGGGCTGTGATATGTAAGAATACAAAATAAATATGTAAGTTTAGCGCACCTCCACGAGATAGGACTCATGTAGAGACAAAGATATACATTTATCAATATATATTTTTATTTTTAAAAAGGTACACTGAGCCGACTTTCTCGGCTCCTGATTGGCCGCTAGGCGGCCAATAGAATCAGTCGGAGGAGAGGCGCCGAAGATTACCATCTCTGCGCCTCTCCAGTCCATGAGCAGGTCCCAACCGGGAGTAGCGCGTCTGGAGCTGAAGATGCCGGGGTCGTCGCCGGGGACCAGGTGAGTAGGATTTCCTTCCTCAGGTACCCCTTAGGATTACTACGGATCGAGGACCCCGGAATCTTCAGCCCAGGAACCCCGGACCCCGTACCAGCCCCGGAACCAGGACCAAGGCCCCGGAACCGGACTCTTCAGCCCCAGACCCCGGACCAGCCCCGGAACCAGGACCAAGGCCCCGGAACCGGACTCTTCAGCCCTGGAGCCCCGGACCAGCCCCGGAACAAGGACCAAGGCCCCAGAACCGGACTCTTCAGCCCCGGACCCCGGACCAGCCCCAGAACCAGGACCAAGGCCCCGGAACCGGACTCTTCAGCCCTGGAGCCCCGGACCCCAGATCCAGGGACCGACCCACGGGCTCAAGGTAGGTCGTGGGCTGTGGATGTATTAAACGTTTATTTTTCTGGGTGTCAGTGTGTGTTTTATTTAACTATTTCTTGTACTGTGGAACTACAAGTGCCAGCGGGCCCTTTAATGCCCCGCATGCTGGGACTTGTGGTTCTCCAAGTCCCAGCATGCGGGGTAGGCTTGCTGGGACTCATAGTTCTACAGTATAAGACAATAGTTTTTATTCTTTTTTTACACTTTTCATCAGCCCGATGCCCACCGCCCAGGGGCATCAGGGACAGCCCCAGACTTTCAGCATGGGCTGGTAAGTCCTGGAGGGGGGGACCCCTTCTTTGCGGGGGTCCCCACTTCCCCAGGAACCCTGCCCATGCTGACCAGCCAGGGGGATAATGCTTTGGCCGCGGGACCTTATATAATAAGTGTCCCCCGGCTGTGGCATTACCCTGCTGGCTGGTTGGGTCTGGTGCTGGTTCTTTAAATACGGGGACCCCTAGTCATTTTTTCCCCCATATTTTGGGAACCAGCGCCGGACCTTGAGCCTGGTGCTGTTTTCATTAAATCAAGGGGACCCCTATTTGTCGGGGACCGTGATTTTATGTCACCAGCACCGGCTCAATGAGCCCGGGGCTGGTTATGCTCTGGCGGGGGAACCCGCGCAGTTTTTTTTTTTTTAAATTGCGGATTCCTGCAAATGTGCGATTTTCAGACCTGAAAATCTCACATTTTCAGGACTAAAGAAATCGCATCAAATCGCACCTATTCGCACTATTTGGCCCGTTTTTCGCATCTCATTAAATATGCGAAAAACGGCCCAATCTTGCGATTTTCAAAAGTGCGATAAAAAAATGCGGATTTTACCGCATCCCATAGAATGTCACCCCATATTTCATGACAATTATGTCACATCCTACAGATTGTTTATTACATTAATACTTTGGATATATGTTCTCCACTGACCCCTTGTGGTCTAGAAGGAGATGCCACTTACCATCTGAAATAAAGAGTCAATGTTTAAAAGGCTACCATAAAAAAAAAACTTGAAAAATCATATATTCATAGAAATGCCTTCAGCCCTAAACTCTCATTGAGTCCAATAGGTGATAAGGTTTTAAGAGAGAAAATCCATTTTGAATCCAATTGAAGGAGTCTCTTTGCCCAATCACCCCCCCCCCCCCCAATACTCTGGGGGACATGATCGATGATCCAATATCTGAGAGTGCTTAAGGGGTGCCTGGCTTCCATATAATGCCTGGCCGCAGGCTGATCACTGTGGCCTTTTTCAATTGCAGCTTTGATCGCGCTGCGATGGGCTGCCATGCGCTCCTTAAAACTTCTCTCAGTCTTACCAACGTAATGTCTACTGCAAGGGCATGAGATCAAATATACCACATATGATGAACTGCAAGTAAGATAATGTTTATTTAGGATATTTTTGCCTGACATGGAAAGTTTAAATGAATTCCAGCTGATCATATCAAGTCACGCAATTTGGACACTTAAAGCCTCCTTTTCTTAAAGAGGCCAATATTCTTGCATCCTACTGTGATGTCCGCTTTTACTAATACATTTCTGAGGTTTTTACCTCTGGAAAAACACTGCATGACCCTAGTGTTTTTTAAGAAACCAATTTTTGTTGACAGATTTACATATGGCATTGCTTTTAGGGTTATAATGATTTTGGATTTTAGGAAGGCTGACTTTGCAAAAATGGGGAGATGTTTAAGCGACTCATTAGCGGATTGGATGAACTTGAAAGGAGTGCAGGAGAGGTGGAGAAAATTAAAAAGTGCAATACTAAAGGCAACAGACCTTTGTATCAAAAGGGTTAAGAAAAGTACCAGGAAAAGGAAGCCAATGTGGTTTACTAAAGAGGTATCAACTAGTGTAAAAGCAAAAAAGATGGCCTTTAGGACATACAAGCAAACTCAAAATAATAATGACAAAGAAGTGTATCTTGCCAGACGCAAAGAGGCTAAGAAAGTGATCAAGCTGAGGAGAAAATGGCTCAGTCAGTAGATAAAGGAAACAAAACTTTTTTTAAGTATATAAGTGAAAGGCGAAAATCAAATGGAGGGATAATAAGACTGCGGACAGACACTGAGAATTTGGTGGAGGGAGACAAGGCAATTGCAGATCATCTAAATAATTACTTTTGCTCTGTATTCACTGTAGAAGGAGAAGGGAAGGGACCACAGTTAAGTTGCAAGGACATTCATAAAAATAAGGTAGATGGAGGTACATTTACTAGGGAGAAAGTCCTAACAGAACTTTCAAGACTGAAAGTGGATAAATCAATGGGGCCAGACGGAGTGCATCCAATGATACTAAAAGAACTAAAAGATGTGTTGGTAGCGCCATTAACAGATTTATTCAACCAGTCACTAGATACAGGTGCAGTTCCAGGACTGGAGAAAAGCAAATGTAGTTCCACTGCACAAAAGCGGAAGCAAAGAAGAAGCAAGTAACTACAGACCAGTGAGCCTTACATCAGTAGTAGGGAAAATAATGGAAACACTATTAAAAGAATAGTGGAATATCTTAAATTAAACAACTTACAGGATCCAAAACAGCATGGTTTTACTGCAGGTAGATCATGCCAAACAAGTCTCATTGACTTTTTTGACTCCGTGACCAAAATACTAGATGAAGGGGGGGCTGTAGATGTGGCATATCTAGACTTTAGTAAGGCATTTGACACTGTCCCACATCGCAGGCTGCTAAATAAACTTGAAAGTGTGGGATTGGATTATAAAACAATTAAATGGATAAGAACCTGGTTGCAGGATAGGAAACAGACAGTTGTAGTAAATGGAGTGCATTCTATGGAGGGACATGTTACCAGTGGAGTACCCCAGGGATCTGTACTTGGACCAGTGCTCTTTAATATCTTTGTTAGTGACATTGCAAATGGTATTGAAGGGAAAGTATGCCTTTTTGCAGATGATACAAAGATATGCAACAGAGTAGACACACCAGGAGGGGTAAATCAAATGACTGATGATCTAAGTAAACTTGAGAATTGGTCAAGAGAATGGCAACTACAGTTTAATGCTAAAAAATGCAAAATTATGCACTTGGGACTCAAAAACCCAAAGGCTCAATATAGTATCAAGGGTACTATAATGGACACTACTGAGGAGGAAAGAGATCTAGGAGTCACTATTTCAAGTGAATTAAAGGCAGGAAGGCAATGTAACAAAGCAATGAGGAAGGCTAGTCAGATGCTTGGTTGCATAGGGAGATGAATCAGTAGCAGAAAAAAAGACGTAATAATGCCACTTTATAGGTCATTGGTACGACCTCATCTGGAATACTGTGTCCAGTTCTGGAGACCATATCTTCAGAAGGATATAAATACATTGGAGAGTGTACAAAGAAGGGCAACTAAAATGGTTCATGGCCTACATCACAAAACTTACCTGGATAGACTAAAAGATCTTAACATGTATAGTTTGGAGCAGAGAAGGGAAAGGGGGGACATGATAGAAATCTTCAAATATATCAATATTCAAATATATCAATATCATAATATTTTATTGCTCACTTTCTCTAGTGGGAGAGGGGCATTGGGTGCGGTCTTAATTACTGAAGTTAGAAACAGCTTTTACAGACCTACTTATTAGAGTATTGGAGGCTGACTAAGCCTTGGCTGGCTATAGAAATCTGGCTTTAGAAATTTTGTCAGAATTCAAAGTAGGAAGATTCTAAGTAGGAATATACAACCGCACACTGTCGCCTAGACTTAGCCTGGACTTGAACTGGACAGAAACTGAAGGAAACTACAATCAACATAAGTGCAACTCTTAACTGCTAAAACTTTAAATATTACTCTTTCTGCTTGCATATGTACTGTCTGTTTTAAAAATGCACAGCTGTACCTCTAATGACTTCACCTCTCCTGCTCTACCATTGATAATAGGTGTCCCCCAACATTTTATTCTTGGCCCTCTTCTTCTCTATCTTTACATGTCCTCTCTGGGTGAGCTTATTTGCTCACTTAACTTCCACTACCACCTCTATGCTGATAATACTAAAATCTACCGATCCTTTCCTGATCTCTCTCCCTCTATCCTCACTCATATCTCCAACTGTCTCTCTGCTGTCTACTCTTGGATGACCCAGCACTTTTTTAGACTTAAAATATTAAATACTAAGCTGACCTCTTCCGACCCTCCTGCATAAAACCTGACAATCTCTCAACCTAACCTGTCTAAGCTCACTTCTTCGCCTTCTGTGTCACCCCAGTCTGTCTAACCCTCCCCTTTAGAATGTAAGCTCTCACGAGCAGGGCCCTCTCTCCTTATGTGCCTTTCTTAGAATATATAAACCTTTGCCACCCTGATAATTGCTTCAGTGTCCTGTCCCCTGGTGCACCTATCCATATTAACCATGTACTTGTCCTAAACTGTCTTGTACTGTCATTTGTTATGTGTTTTTGATTATAACTATGCTCTGTAAAGCGCTGCGGAATCTGTGTGCGCTATATAAGAAACTGTTAATAAATAAATAAATATCAAGGGTTTTAACATAGTACAGGTGGGAAATTTTCTTCAAAGGAAAACAAGTAATAAAACACGAGGACATGCACTGAAACTGGAGGGAGGTGGGTTCAGGGGAAATATTAGAAAGAATTACTTCACAGAAAGGGTAGTGGATAAGTGGAATAGCCTCCCATCAGAGGTGGTAGAGGCTAAGACAGTAGAACAATTTAAACATGCTTGGGATAGGCAAATGAATATCCTTACAAATAAATAAAGATTAAAAAGGGTTGAGTTTACCTGAAGGGTAAAAAAAAGGGGCAGACCAAATGGTTCTTATCTGCCGTCAAATTCTATGTTTCTATGTAACCCAGGGAATGTAATTAGCCCCCTCCTTCTTCTTCTTGGAAACTAGAAGTTGTTCTTTGGGGATCCTGAGGGCTTTATCCTGTTGCTTCATAAGATCTTCCCTGGGATACCCTGTCTCCAGAAATGTAATTGTAAGACCCTCAAACTGTTTAATTCCTCATCATTACTCACTATCCTGCGCACTCACAAATATTGAGAGTAGGGCAGCCCTGCTTTCAATCTGGTGGGATGGTAGCTCTGATGGTGCAAGATGTTATTATGGTCCGTCTCCTTAGTGAATAAATTGGTACTCAGTAACCCTGCCTGCAATTTGATATTCACATCCAAATAATTGATTTCAGTCTCATTGATGACATTATTTAAATCGGATGGGACTTTTTTATTTTGTGTGTCAAAGAGGTGCTTGAGCTCATCTTTCGCCCCTGACCATAATATGATCAGGTCATCGATATACCTATAATATTGCTCAATTTTCTTGCTCACCTCCACATCAGAAAAAAAGATTTGTTTTTCGACATGGAACATATACCCATTCGCGAACGAGGGTGCCACGGAAGATCCCATGGCACACCCCGTTCGCTGTAGGTAATAGTGCCCGTTGAAATAGAAATAATTACATTTTAAGGTAAGACCCAACAATTTCATGAAAAACTCATGAACTCAGGAACTATGAGTCGAAGCAAGCCTCCCCCGCATGCTATGACTTGGAGAACCACAAGTCCCAGTATGCGGGGCATTAAAAAGGCACGCTGGCACTTGTAGTTCCACAGTATGAAAAATAGTAAAATAAACACACACTGACACATGAAAAATAAAACTTTAATACACCCAAAGCCCACACATACTGATACTTACCTACCTTGAGCCCATCTGAATGTCCCTGGGTCCGGGGTCCGGTGCTCCTGGGTCTTGGCCTCCATGGTCCAGGGTCCAGGGCTCCATGGGCCAGGGTCCGGGGCTGCAGAGTCCAGGGTCTGGGGCCTTGGTTCCAGGGCTGGTCCGGGGTCCTGGGCTCCAGAGCTGAAAAGTCCGGGGTCCAGGATCCGAAGAAATCCATAGGGGGACCTGTGGAAGGAAATACAACTTACCAAGGTCCTCAGGCGAAGATCTGTCCTCTTCCTTCCAAAGTAGTCCAGGTCTTCTGAAAAAAACAAAAAACGGCTATTCCGGCCGGTACCCGAGATGGACTGAGGAGAGACGCAAAGATGTTTCATCTTCCGCGCCACTCCTCGGAATGATTCTTTCGGCTGCCTAGCGGCCAATCAGGAGCCGAGATAGTTGGCTCCTGATTGGCCGCTAGGCAGCCAATAGAATCATTCCGAGGAGAGGCGCGGAAGATGAAACATCTCTGCATATCTCCTCATTCCGTATCGCTGTGACATTACCCTGCTGGCTGGTTTGGCCTGGGGCTGGTTCAAAGAATACAGGGAACCCCTACTCATTTTGTCCCCCCGTATTTTGGGAACCAGCCCCAGACCTGGGGAACCCTTATTTGCCAGGTTTCCTGATTTTTTATTACCAGCTCCAGTTCCTTCAGCCTGGTTCTGGTTACAGCCATGGGAAGGGGGGACCCCACTCCGTTTTTTCAAATTAATGTATTTATTTTACCATTTTTTTACACAATGCAGCCTGCACGGATCTGACTGATCCATGCAGATTGCCTGTATGAATTCGTATTAGCGGCTGTATATATGGCCGCTAATACAAATCATTACGCCATCGGAGGGTTACAAAGCAGTCGTATTTGACTGCTTTGTAAATTCCCCTCCCGAACTTTGCAGACAGCTGAAACAGCCGTATGCAGTCGTATTCATTCGTATTAAGAATAAGAAATTTCGTATTCGTATTCTTAGTAAATTTCCCCTGATATGTCTGCTCTTGTCACTCAAGTCGCGAGTTGAGCAAAATAAATATTTAAACTTAAGGCAAAAGGAAGGTCGAACTCAAAGTGAAGATGGGTTTTTGTCAGATGTACAGATGCCAGAGGGGGCAGTTACCGTCAAAAGGGAAACAGACAAAAATGTAAAGATGACTAACCTGTACACTGCTTTTGCTCCCTATATGGAAAATGCAGGTGGAGACGAGATGTTCCTGACATCAGCCATCTCTTGCGCAATTATCATGAATGAGGGAAAGGCTGAGGCAGCCAAAGCTGCTGCTGCCGCTATAGCAGAGGAGACAGCTGATGCCAGCAACACATTCAGAGACACAGGTAAGCACGCACAATACAGCACAGAAACAATTGTCCCCAAAGCAGTGTCCAATTGTACAAATCTACCCTTTGTGCACATTGGAGGCTCCTTGTGGAAAGGAAGACAGAGATGGGGTGATGCCTGTAAATTTTATTAACATGCAGAATACTTTGACATGATTAGAACATCGTTCAATCATCTCAAATTTCCCTGATCCTAGAGGAGATCTGGCACTTTGTCAATAAATTCATAAAGGATCGGGGAAATTCTGATAAACACACCAATAAGGATTGGCAGAGCATATTGAGAGCTTGTCTCCCTTCACACATAGACATCCTGAAATTCATTTGAATGGTGTGAAGGGTGATAAGACTGAGAAAGGCAACCAGGAAAATATACACCTAATAAATTTTACAATTGGGTGTATATTTCCCTGCCACGGTTGAGTATAACAAGAAGCTAACTATCAAACAGAAAGATAGTGAAACTGCAGCTGACTACTTTACTCGTTCCTTACAGACAGCATCAAAACACACTGGTATCTCTGTACCCAAGGACAACCCACACTTAAGGGAAATGATTGTCTCTGTGATAATAGAGGGTTTTAAGGAATATTTGAAGACCAGAATAAAAACAGTTTTCCCTTACTGGAGAAGTATGACAATAGATACCTTAAGAAAATCTGCTATTGATCATGACCAGGGCTGTAAGTATGGCGGTACGGGGTGTTACGGCGTACCGGTAAAATATATTGTGCCGGTTCCCCGTACAGCCATAACAAATGCCCTCCAAAGTGTTTAATGCGCATGCACGCATATCTAAGTGGCGGGGGCTTGGCCTCCGCCACCCCGCCACAGCTGATTCCTCGCCACCACTGCTGCCACTGGAACCGAGGGTAAGGGAGCGCATCGCGCATCTCTTCTTCCCCTCCCTGTGTCACTCATAGCTCGCGGGTTGGCAGCCAATCAGAAGCCAGCCTGCGAGCTATGATTGCCTGGCGGCCCGGACACAGGGAGGCCGGGGAAGGAGAGAAGCGCGATGCGCTCCCCTGTCCCCAGAAGAAGCAGCAGCGGGGGAGGAGAGGAGAGAAGGCCCGGACACCAGAAGGGTGAGTTACTTGTGCTGCTGCTGGCTGGCTTCTGGCACTGTGGGCTGTGGGGGCATATGTGTGGCACTGTGGGGGCATGTGTGGCATTGTGGGGGCATATCTGGCACTGGGAGTATAACTAGCACTGTGGCCTGTGGGGGGCATATGTGTGGCATTATGGGGGCATATCTGGCACTGGGGGCATAACTAGCACTGTGGGGGCATATGTGTGGCATTGTGGGGCATATCTGGCACTGGGGGCATAACTAGGGTACTCTTTACCTAGAAGGGCGGCCATCGCGGGCATCACATGTACCAAAAAATCACATGCGATGCGACCAACGCGATTACCGCAATTTCCCATAGGGAACAATGTTAAATGGCCCAATTGACCCGATTTTCCATAGGGAACAATGTTAAAAGGCCCACAGAGGCCAAATAGGCACCCTGAAGTGTGAAATGCCCCCCCCCCCAATTGTTAACGCCACCCCACGATCAACGTCAACCCGAAGCGTGGTGAGCGCAGCGAGCCCGCGAGGGGCGGCGGTACGCGTCCTCCGACCTTTTCATACCCCCACTATCCACGTCGGCGTGGAGTTGAGAATAGAAAGTGTGGCAAGCGCAGCGAGCCACCGAGCCCGAAGCGTGGCGAGCGCAGCGAGCCCCGCGACCCCATTGTGAGCGTCACCCCACGATTGACGCCAAACCGAATCGTGGCGAGCGCAGCGGTGCGCGTCCTCCGACCTTTTCATACCCCTACTATCCACGTTGGCGTGGAGTTGAGAATATAATGTATGGCGAGCCACCGAGCCCGAAGCGCGGCGAGCGCAGCGAGCACCGCGTGGGGACGCGTATACCTGTGAAGTTATACGTGTCCCCTCGCCACGCTTCGGGCTCGGTGGCTCGCTATGCTCGCCACACTTTCTATTCTCAACTCTACGCCGACGTGGATAGTGGGGGTATGAAAAGGTCGTAGGACGCGTACCGCCGCCCCCGCGGGCTCGCTGCGCTCGCCACGCTTCGGGTTGACGTTGATCGTGGGGTGGCATTAATAATTGTGGGCCCATTTCACACTTCAGGGTGCCTATTTGGCCTCTGTGGGCCATTTAACATTGTTCCCTATGGAAAATCGGGTCAATTGGGACATTTAACATTGTTCCCTATGGGAAATCGCGTTGGTCGCATCGCATGTGATTTTTTGGTCGCATGCGATGCGACCGACACGATTTTTTTTCCTTACGATGCCCACGATCAAAATCGTGGGCGCCCTTCTAGGTAAAGAGTACCATAACTAGCACTGTGGGGGGCATATATGTGGCATTGTGGGGGTATAACTAGCACTGTGGGGGCATATTTGTGGCATTATGGGGCATATCTGGCACTGGGGGCATAACTAGCACTGTGGGGGGCATATGTGTGGAACTGTTGGGGCATATGTGTGGCACTTTGGGGGCATATCTGGCATTGGGGGCATACTTAGCACTGTGGGGGCATATGTGTGGCATTGTGGGGGCATATCTGGCACTGGAGGCATAACTAGCAATGTGGGGGCATATGTTTGGCACTGTGGGGGCATATCTGGCACTGTGGGGCATATATGTGTGGCACTGGGGGCATACCTAGCACTGTGGGGGGCATATCTGGCACTGGGGGCATAATGTTTTGTCATGTAGCCACTCCCCCTTGTGTCATATGACCACAACCCTGACCACGCTCATATGACCATGCCCACGACAGCACAGTACCACTGAGACATTTTTTCTACTTGCACCACTGATCATGACAGAAATATTAAGAAACATAGACAGACGCAGACTGAGAAAGAAATGACTGATAGCAGCCAGACTCTCAGCAGTGCCCCAAGCAAACACACAATACACGACACCTCAGGATGTAGGCCGGAAGCTAATGGTGTGCTTCAACTGCAGTAAAGAGGGACATATAGCCAGAAACTGCAGGTCAGGGAACCCTAGGAGAAATGACACACATAGAAGGGACTGGGAACCACAACGACAGGAGACATGTACTGTAGGTATCCACCACAAAGACAATGGAAGGAGACAGTCAGACCACGACACATGACCCTTGCCCCACCTGTTAGCCTATGCTGCCCTAAGGGTGACAGAAATGTGCAAGTAGGAAGTAGATCATACTTGTATCATACAACCAGGTATCATGACGCAATATCTGAAGGAGGAGCCTCAGATATGGGTAAGTGTAGCAGTTGAAAAACAAAAAGTTTTTTTTTTTTTGATACAAGGAAGGCCTCACCTTTCTCTCAACATTTCCTCTTGACTTAGATTGTACCAATCAAATGGTAGCTACAATTGGGGTAACAGGAAAGGTGCAGCATTACCCATTGATGAAATCAGCAGAGATTATCATCGGGCCCTTGCATACCAAACATTCTTTTTTGTTGGCTGCAGCGGCTCCGACTAATCTTCTAGGTAGAGACCTGTGCTCTGTAAAATGGGCTGTGTCATCTTCTGTACTCCAGAAGATTTATACTTAGATACAACTGGAAAAATTAGCACCAGAGGTGCAGAATTTGCTGGATATGCCTCAGTGATTAATGTTGGACTCTACTGTTATAGTTTCTAACCCATCTAAGGTAGCTGAAATTACAGCTTAAATACAGAGTTCCCTTTGAACTAAACATGTGGAGGATACTGGATTAATGGCAATTATAGCTCCAGTAGAAATCCATTTAAAATCTGGCAGGATAGTGCCCAAAATACTGCAACACCATTTAAAATCTGAAGTCAAGCTGAGAGTGTACCCAGTGATATAGCGAGTGTCACAACAGTAAATCCTAGTTCATACACCTAGCATGGCCAATAGTCTCACCCCCTGTGTAAAAGTGTGGAGGGAGGGATTTACAGATTATAACAGGATGTAAGAGGGGTACAAGCAAAATAGTTGAGAGCCAATTCCCCGTAGTGCTAAATCTAGCTTTCGTTCTAATGAAACATTATGTTGCAATGTACCCATACCACTGTCATTGACCTTTGCTTTGTTTTTCTCTTCTTTCTCTTATACTGTAGCTTGACAGCCCTAAAACCTTCTCCCAGGCCTTGCATAATTGCTTATAGTCCTTTCAGCCCATAAATGGCTCGATATCAATTAATGGGTCAATGATTTATTTCTATGCTCTGAGTCTGCAACTACTGATGTATCTCTCAGAGACAGAACATAAGGTATCAAAGGACAAACTGCAGTTATGACAGACCAGGGTGAGAATCTGGGACACTGTATTAATCAATAGCTGATATACCCCACTGACGACAGAATCCAAGCGATTCAAGACAATGCTGCCGCAGACCCAGCAGCAAACCCATGTATTATGAATGCTCAATATTTCATAAATCAGTGGACAATATAATAGTTATGCTGTTTTCTTAACCTTACCTTTTCATGTTTCAGGTTTCCATACCATCATTTCATCCTAAGCAGTGGAGCTATGTGTAAAGGCCCCCATACAGTAGGGCGACTTGTCCTTAGGACAAGTCGCCCCTGACTTCCCCCTGAGCTTCCCCGGCTGCTCCCCGGGGGAGCTTGATTAGATTGGCACGTGATGTGCCATTTTTTACATGTGATAAATCGTCTTGATTTATCACATGTAAAAAACCAGGGGAGCAGGGGGGGGGGGGCTACAGAGCAGGGCTGCTGGTGGGAGTAGGGGGGCTGGGGACGCTGCGGGGGACACAGGCGGCATAGAGCCGGGAGCTGTCAGTGCTAGAAAAAAAAAGCCTATACAATGAATGGGCAGCCTGCGATTGGCTGAGCGCTCTCTCAGCCAATTGCTGACTGGCTGAGAGAGCGCTCAGCCAATCACAGGCCGCCCATTCATTGTATGGGCTTTTTTTTTATTCCGTACTGACAGCTCCCGCCGGCTCCCCCTGCCCGGCTCTATGCCGCCTGTGTCCCCCGCAGCGTCCCCAGCCCCCCCTGCTCCCTCTACCGCCGCGCCGCCCCACTAGGTCCCAAGTCGGGTGGTCGGACGTGCAGCAGGTCCGACCACCCGACGCAGATCCGATGCGCACGGGACCGCGCATCGGATCTGAGGGGACATCAAAACTAGCCGATTTTGGTCTGATTTCGGCCAGATCCGACTGATCTGGCTGAAATCTGACCAAATCGGCTAGTGTATGGGGGCCTTTAGGCATATCCTTTCACAGACAATGAGAAAGTTTGTAAAATGCATTTACATATGAATAGGTGTAACCACAAACCCTTGTCTTCCTAGACAAGTGTGGATATTGTCAAGAATGAATCTCAGGTTTCTCTAGTTTGGCATTGTCAATGCAGGAATTAATTGCGTCAGATAAACCAAGGCAGCTTCCTCATACTAAGGAACCTGTTGTTTTGTTGTTGTGCTTTTAAGAATTTGGAAGCAGGTCTGACTAAAACTCCTGACCTGGGGATGCCTGATCACGGGGGACCATGTAATTTGTACTGCAAGGAACTTGCTGGGTGTGCAACAGAAGTAGTGACTCAGAAACCTGGTGATGTCAGCCGACCAATTGCTTACTGCAGTGCACAATTAGACCCAGTTACTTGAGCACTTCCTACTTGTCTACACAGTGTAGCTGCTATAGCACTACGGGTAAAGACTGAGGATGTGGTGTTGGGGTACGATTTAACTATCAGTGCTCATCATGCAGTCTGGACACTCCTTAAATTCTGCCCAAACATGACAAGTCTCATCAGCCAAGTTCACTAAATTTATTTATTTATTTACTTACTTACAGTTTCTTATATAGCGCAGCATATTCCGTTTCACTTTACAATTGGAAACAACAGTGATTAAACAAACTGGGTAGACACAAACAGACATGGAGGAACTTGCAATGATGGCTTCTATAAATAATACCAATAAAAAGGTGTAATATTTTAAACCCAGCAAAAGTCTTACCAGGTGTGCCCTCCAAGGCACAAAGGGTGGGAGTTGATGTTGAGGTTGCTGGAATGTGGAATTTAGTGTGAGCCTAGACGAACATGATTGCATGACATATTTGAATCAAACCCTTACAGCACTTCATGATAGGGTTCTAACAACCCACTGGAAGAGGTAGAGATATTTTTTTTTTTTTTCACTGATGGCTGCCATCAGTGAAAAAAAAAAAAAATATTTGCCACAGAGACACCGAGACGGGAGTATTGTGCACTGGCTATACTGTAATAGATGGAGAAGGTATAGAAGAGGCTGAGCCCCTTGGATCATCTCACTCAGGAACAGTAGCCTGATTAGTGGCACTGAACAGGGTGTGTGAGTTGGCTGAGGGAAAGGCAGTCAATATTTATGCAGACTCTAAGTATGCTTTTTGGGGTAATGCAAGAGATGTGGGGCCCTACAGTGGCTCATGCATTGTATGTAAAAAGACTCCTGACAGCCACACAGCTGCCGGACAGAGTGGCTGTTATCAAGTGTAAAGCCCACACCATTAATAAGGATCCAGTGTCACTTGGCAATGGCTGTGCTGGCGAGGCAGCTGAGCTGCAAATAATGTTTGCTCCCCTGTGAATGTTTGTGTGTTCCAACCCATATCCATTCAAAAGTTTAATAGGGTTGCAAGAATTGTGTTCCCTGCAGGAGAAAGCAGTCTGGAAGTCGAAGGGATGTGGTCGAGAACCAACAGGGTTATGGAAAGATGGACAAAGAAACCAATGGTTCCCAGGGTATGCTTCCCTGGCCTGGCTGAGGCAGCCCATGGCCTGACTCACATTGGCAGGGAGAGTATGTGTAAACTGGTCAAAACTTACTGGTGTGCAACAGAGTTTGCTTCACAGGCAGGTAAGACGGCAATGTCATGCCTTACTTGTCTGAGGAAAAAAACTGGAAAGGCCGATCCCACAGAGCCATCCCACATCCCTCTTCTGAAGGATTCTTTGCAGGTAATACAAATTGACTTTGTACAGTTACCACCCTATAGAAATGTTTAGAAATGTATCTACTATTATTAGTATGTGTTGATATATTTATGTATAGATATGATATCCCAAAAGTACTCACTTATAAGAGACGTTTTCCAAGTTACGTGTAAACTCTTAGGGATTGATAGCAAACTCCATACTCCCTACTGATCCCAGGCAAGTGTTGAGGTGGAGAGGGTGAAGGGTACTATCAAGAACAAACTGGGTAAAGTTATGGCTGAAAAAGAGTTGCTATGGCCAGGGGCACTGCCCATTGTTCTGTATAGTAGTAGAATCACTCTCAGAGCTCCACTTCATTTGTCCCCATTGAAACATTGCTTGGCCGGCAGCCCCCAATGTGATAGCTCCATAGGAGGATCTTAGATGTAACCATGAACTGATTTTGCAACACATACAGATGGTGCGGGTCTCTTCTTTGCAGGGGATGGCGATGGCGGTGCCAGCCGCCATCCCCCGCCACCTGCCATCTGTATCTGCGAAAGGGGACGCATGCGCACGAGATGCGCCGGCGTCCCATTTCGCACGGTTCCCCCGGGTCCCCGCCGGCTTGTCGGCGGTCACCCGGGGTCCCCACCGCCTCCCCGCACCCCTCCCTAACCCTGTCCGACTCCCTGAAGCGGAGATGGACAGGGTTCCCGTCTCCCCACCGTCCGGAAATTGAGACGCGCGGGCGCGTGAGACGCACGCACGTCTCAGTCAGATGAGAGCCGGGCTGCTGGTGGATTGCCAGCGGTGACGCCAGCAAGAGGGAGCCCGGCTCCATCTGTATTAAAGATGAACCAACATCTGAAAATGCAGCAATGAAGAATTTTTTGACATCTGACATGCCTGCTGAGAACTGTCATAACCATAAACCAGGAGATTTTGTTCTTTCCCATAATTTGCCACATGCAGGTTGCTTGATAGACCATTGAGAAGGACCATACCAAGTCTTCTTGACTAGTACTACTTCAATAACAGTCGCAGAGAGAGAGAGAGACCTGGGTACATTCTTCCCACTGCAAGAAGACCAGAAACTCGGAAGATCCTTGTATTGAGAGCAAAAGAGAGAAAATATTGCGAGAGGCATTATTCTGGGAGGACTGAAAAGCAGCCAAGATCAAGCAACCTATACAAGCTACAGAAAGGACTGTCAGAAAGCCCCACTGGTAAAAGGTTGGAGGGACGACTATCAACAGTTTTATTTTTCTCCCCTTTTTGGTTCCATTTTTGTTTCCCGTTCTTTTTCCCAAAATCAAGGACATTGTTTTTTAAATTGTTGCCAAGTTATACGAAAAATGGAACTGGGTTCTGAGAGTGTATTAACCCACCAAGATCATTGTGAGATAGAGGGGGAAATTTACTAACAGAAATTCGTGAAAAATAATTGTATGAGTTCTCGTAAAGTCGTATATTTATGTCGTATTCGTATTTTCACCATTTACTAATTGTAAAATCCGCATATTCGTACACTGAGTACAGTCGTAATCATACCAAAGTGAGGTCGTATCTGTATTTTAAAATTGGAATACAAATGTTTACAAATCTCTACACCATCGATAGAAAACTGCTGATGTTAACATTGATTATTTGTGTTTTCATCATTTACTAACAAGTCGTATTTGTAAAAAATACGAATACGAATCGAAAATGCATACGAATCGTAAAAAAATATGCCAAAAAAATACACCTTGATTGTGAAGTATATTTCACATCTTAGAGTTTTACACAGGCAGAAAAAAATCAGAAAATAACCCCCAGCTGATCAAAATCACAAATGTGTGACTTATAAAAGGCCACTAAGCACACATACAGATGTAGCGGGATTCATCTTTGCAGGGAATGGCGATGGCGACGCCAGCCACCATCCCCTGCCCCGCGCCATGTGTATGCCGGAAGGTGACGCGCGCGCACGAGGAGCGCGCGCGTCCCCTTCCGACGGTGCTGCCCTCGGTCGCCCGGTGCCCACACCGGGCGACCGCACCCCCCCGCAGTGCCCTCGGGTCCCCCCCAGCCCCCTCGAGCGGGAGGCGGACAGTATTGCGTCCGCCTCGCTGCCCCGCCGCCCGGATACTGAGACGCGCGTGCGTGGGGGACGCATGCGTGTCTCAGTCAGTTGGAGCGCCGTGTTGCTGGCGGATCGCAAGCAGCATGCTGTTGGCGATTCGCCAGCAACAGTAAGGCCGGCTACATCTGTACACACGTTTTAAATGATTTATTTTCATTTTTTTTTTTTACACTGCAGCCTGCACAGATCTGACTGATCCATGCAGGCTAAAACCAATACGAATTTGTATTTTAAAATACGAATTTGTATTTTAACATACAAATTTGTATTTACAAATACAAATTTGTATTTAAAAATACGAGTTTGTGTTTAAAAATACGAATTTGTATTTAAAATGTGAATTCGTATAAGAAAAAATATGAATCAATACGCCATCGGATAATACGAATCAGTCAAATACGTCTGATTAGTAAATTATCCTCCGAAATACGAATGAAAATATGACTACACCAGTCGTATTCATTCGTATTAAGAATACGAATACAATTTTTTTGTATTTGTATTCTCAGTAAATTTCCCCCAGAATCTCTAAGTAAACTTGATACGTTACCCAGAACCAGAGTTGGAAAGAAGGTGTTATAGTGGTGATAAAAATGTACATAAACCATATGTATGAGGATGACAGATACCAAGGGAGATGAGGGTTTGGTATATGACCCTATGATCGAAACCACCATCCATTGAGTGATACCATATCTGAAAAATGTACTGTATATAAATGTAACACCACTGTTCTTTTCTTTTTGTTCCCAAAAATCTGTTTATTGTTGTCCCATGTCCACATATCTCTTCTAGGTTAGGTGAAGTCCCCACATCCTACCAATGGTACTAGGTATCGCTCCATGCATAGAAAGGTTGTTCCCCATTCTCATTCATATGTCCCCAATGAATTAATTGTTAGGTAAAGGTGTTCCCCATTTATCAGTAATCTAGGATTAGCCATAGCGCATAATGACTCATTCCCCTTTTATGAAAAATCATGTACCTCAAATATTTTATTATTGTTATGAATTTCTTTTGCGTTTCTAGGTATTTTAAAATGTGACAGTTTTATTTTTACTGTCAAAGATGGACTGTTAAAGTCGAGTTGCATATACACTACAATAGAATGGTATGGCCGCCATTTTGGTTTGCAGAATTATGTAAATGGAGTATAGGAACCAGGTGAAATAATTATGCGAACCCTGGACGCAGCCATACTACACATAAATTAATTCCCCACATTCACAAATAATAAAATATAGTTATATAGTTTAAATCCATTACACATACATGTACTGTAGTATAAATGGTAAAACATGATCTTCCTTGGACATATTTCACATCTGTGTGTTATGTCTCTCATGCGCAGATCTCCGGTTTTAGTTTAAAGTGCGCAACTTGTACCATTCAAAAGTTATGGACCAAATACATATATATTGTTTTACATTGCCATGAGAACAGTAAAATTGGAAGATCTGGATGAAACAGGATTGCACAGCTTGACTTCTAGGCCTATGACAAGCCATGGACAAAGAAACAGATGTGCATTCTTCTGTACCAATCAAGGATAAGCGAAACCTGATCTCTTGGCCAATAGAGAATTTTATTGCATCCCTTTGTCTGGATCCTATACCTTCTTGTGCAAGGAGTCAGGACAGTCCTTTTTCTTTTTTATCCCATTGTGATCAGGATCTCTGACTATAGTGCCCCGGTCCAGGGGATAGGCGCAAGCGTGAGAGATGGTAAAATGGTTTCCTTTTCTGTGTATTTGAGCCAATTGCGGGCTGTGTGTCAGCATACAGGCTGCTGCTGCAGCTGCCTCTCTCACCCACTCAGCACACACAGGGGCGTAGGGAGGGCGGAGCCACCGGAGCACGAGCTCCGGGCGCAGGGAGGTCAAATGGCGCCGGAGCCGTGTAGCCCGCTCCCCCACTCCTTCCCCCGCAAGCTCCCTGCTCTGCCCGTCGCCCAACTGGCTGAGCTGTGGCTTTTTCAATAAAGCCAGCAGCAGACAGCGATATGGCCCCGCTCACACCTAGTCACCTTGCACGTCTGAAACCAAACGAGGTGCAGGGAGACTGCGGATTCAGGCTGATTTACTTACCATCAGCCTGAACAGAGGACCCGGCTGGCCAGAGCAGGAAAAATAGTGGCACATGGGATTTGTAGTTTAACTGTTACTGCTCAGACTCTGAGCAGTCAAAGATTAACTACAAATCCCATGATGCCATTGTTCCTGTTAAAGATGGCCACCGCGGAGCTAGACAGCATATGGGCTGTCCTGCTTGTCCACACCCAGCTGGATGAAGAATCCCCCTCTCCCAGTGCTCTGCCAGCTGTAGGGGGCTAAAATGGATGGGAGTGTCTCCACATCGAGCAGGTGGGCGGAGCTACACGGCAGCCTGGATGTGAGGAGGAGAGAGCTGCAATAAAGAAACTGGGCCCACCCAGTAATAGTGTGGTGAGGTACTATATATGTGTGTGTGACAGTATATATATATGTATATCATATACATGGTTAATGTGTGTGACTGTATGCATGTGTGCTGTGTCTCTGCCTGTACTGTACATAGATAAGTGTGTGACTATTTGTGACTGTACATATATATGTTTATATGTGTTGTACTATTTGTGTGACTATATGTGTACAGTATGTGTGTAACTGTATGTATGTATGTTTATATGTGTTGTACTATTTGTGTGACTATATGTGTATGTGTGTAATTGTACGTATGTTTATATGTGTTGGACTAATTGTGTGACTATATGTGTATGTGTGTAATTGTACATATCAGCGGCGTAACTATAGCACCACAGCCCCCGCCACCGCGGGGGGGGGGGAAGGGGGGCGCTGTGCATGTGGGGGCGCCGGGGGCTGCGGTGCTATAGTGAAAACACCCCCCCCCCCAATCCCCCGCAGACTTACCTATCTCCTATCTCGCTGGTCCCGGCGGCTCCGTTCTTCTGCTGAGGACCACCACAAAATGGGCGCCCCCATATAGCACACACTTCTCTGAAACTGTCTGCTGTATGGGGGCGGCCATTTTGTGGTGGTCCTCAGAAGAAGAACGGAGCCGCCCGGGACCAGCGCGATAGGTAAGGCTGTGGGGGATTGAGGGGGGTTTGCATGGGCGGCGGGGCGGGGGAGTAGGGGTTCTTGGCGGGGGGGCGCCCCCCCCCTAACGGCGGGGGGCGCCCAAAACGTAGCTACGCCACTGGTACATATGTATGTTTATATGTGTTGTACTATTTGTGTGACTATATGTGTGTAACTACATATGCAGTGGCGTAAGTTCGACCAGAATAAAATGGTGCGCACCTCCCCATAGATAGAGATAGCTAGAGAGAGGGAGAATGATATAGGGGGAGCGAGAAAGATATGAGGAGAATGAGAGAGTTAAGCCCCGTACACATGGGGGAGATATTTTGCTCAGCCATATATGGCTGAGCAATATATTGCTCAGTTTCTCCTTTTCATCAGCGACCAGAGATGGTCGCTGATGAAAAAGAAACTGCCAGGGGAGCTTGGCAGTGGTAATCAGCTGGTCGCAGGAGCATGTTCCTGCGACCAGCGATCACTACAGGGGTAAAAACGCGAGCGCGCACCCAGCGATATATTGACGGTGCACACTCCCATCGTGGGCAATATGGTCGCTTAGCGACCATATTTCCCGCGATAGTGTACAAAATGGCCCCCGTGTGTACGCACCTTTAGGGAATCATGGAGAAAGAGAGAAACAAGAGAGTGTCAGAGAGAGAGAATGTCAGGGAGAGAGAGAATGTCAGGGAGAGAAGATGGTGTCATATATAGAGAAAGTGAGAGGGAAGAGATAAATGGTATCAGAAAGAGAGAAGGGATGAGAGGTTGTAATGGATAGCTAGTAAGAGAGAAGGGGGTCAGATACAGAGAGCGAGGGGTGAGAAATAGAGGGAACAGGACAGGTAGACAGGGTGGGGGGCAGGTAGAGAGGGTTGAGAGGGAGCTTAGGCAGAGACAGGGTGTCATGGGAGATGGGTAAGAGGAGTGAGAGGGGGATTAGGCAGAGAGAGAGAGAGGAGCAAGAGAGGGTGTCAGGCAGAGAGAGAGAGGGGTTTGGGGGGGATCAAGTGGAGAGAGAGAGAGGGTGAGGCAGAAAGAGAGAGGGGTCCGTCATATAGAGAAGGGGGGTGAGGCAGAGAGAGAGGGGGGAGGGGGGTCAGGTAGGTAACGCGTATGCTGGAGTTATGTGCTGAAAGAGGGTACAGCACCCTAAGTAGATAAACAAAGGCACAATGTTTAATGGGCATGCATTACAGTGTGTGCCACCAATGTGTAATGGGCATAACTGATTGTGTGGCCTAATATGTAATGGGCATTATGGTGTGTGTGTCATAAATAATGTGTAATGGTCATAATGGATTGTGTAGCCCTCTATTTAATGGCCTTACGGTGTGTGTCATCATGTGTAATGGGCATAACGGATTGTCATATTCTGTAATGGGCATTACGGTGTATGCACTATACCCACAGTGCCCTCTCAGCATGCCACAATATCATGAATGGTGGCCACATCAGGTGGGCCTGTGTTTACAATGCCAGGGCCGCTTTTTCGTCCCAGTCTGGCCCTGGCTGCACCTGAGTATAGGGACGGGGGAGTGCGGGCAGCAGAGAGTGTGGGTCACAAGCTGTAATAATGGGGGGGGGGGAGGACAGAAGGCTTCGGGTGACAGGCTGTGACTGGGGGAACAGAAGGTGTGGGGTGACAGGCTGTGACTGGGTGTACCGAGGGTGTGGGGTGACAGGCTGTAACTGGGGGGACAGAAGGTGTGTGGTGACCGGCTGTGACTAGGGGAACAGTGGGTGTGGGGTGACAGGCTGTGACTAGGGGAACAGTGGGTGTGGGGTGACAGGCTATGACTGGGGGAACAATGGGTGTTGGGTGACAGGCTGTAACTGGGATGACAGAGGGTGTGGGGTGACGGGGGGGGGGGCGCGAAACATGCCCTTGCTCTGGGCACCATGGCTCCTAGCTACACCACTGAGCACACAGCACTGAGCAGCATGTGCTGGGTGGGGGAGAGAGGCTGTGTTGCTGTGGAAGCCTCTGTTCTCTACATCTCTGCAGTGGGGAACGGGGCACAGGGTCTTGGCCCCTTCAACAGAGCCGGGCCAAGGTAAAAAGTACCCGCTCCCCCCTCTCGATGTTAGGTTTGTCCTGCCCCAGAAATACTCAACACATAAGGGGGCAGCTGCAGCATTCTGCAACAGCCCCATGCTCCCCTGGAACTGCTGCCACCAATGTCAGCTGTCTGCAGGCACTTGGAGAAGTTGGGGGGGGTTCGGGAGCATTCCGGTGTTCGGGCGCTAAAACGTTCATCTGTTTGGCTATTCCTGTGTTTGGACGCCCAAACACATGAACGTACGAGTGTGGGCCTTAGGACTAGTTAATTTATACGAGATGATTTCATATGTCTTTGTAATATACAAGATCTGGAGTGAAATGTAAAAGGGTGCAATTTTTAGACATGTGTGAGATTTTTGGTCAAAAATGGGCAAAATTGCACATTTACCAAAAATAGTATCGTCCAACTTACAGTAAAAATCCCACATTTTGAAGTTAACAAAGAAATCCCACATTTAAAATTGCATCAAGATGTTTTGTCATAGAAAATTCAACAAATGTAATGTAACATTACCAAATATCGCAAAACAAAAAATTGACCAGTTACAGGCAGTGAGATCTGTGCATGGCAGTGAGATCTACAGGCAGTGAGATCTGTGCATGGCAGTGAGATCTACAGGCAGTGAGATCTGTGCATGGCAGTGAGATCTGTGCATGCTTCTGTCCAAAAAGTGCCCAACCTAGTTAACCAGCTCTGGTCCTGGTTTCTCAAATATGGGGTGTGTGTGTGTGATGGGGTCCTCCTATTACTCATAAACCAGCACCAGCTCTTGGCCCGATCATGGTTACAAAAGTACAGGGAACCAAAAGACTGGGGGTCCCCGATATTTTGTAACCAGCACCGGGCTCCAACAGCCAGCAGTGTCATGCCACAGCCAGGGGACACTTTTTTAAAGGCAAGGTCCCGTAGCAGTCACATGATCACCCTGGCTGGTCAGCTCTGGACAATCATTTTACACATACTGTATACCTAGAACACTAGAGCTTATTACATTCATGCAATTTTCAATGTGAGATGTCTGGGACATTGCTGTAATGTAGCAGAGATCCTGTGACTGCAGATCCCCAGAACAGATCAGTGTGAGATGTCTGGGACATTGCTGTAATGTAGCAGAGATCCTGTGACTGCAGATCCCCAGAACAGATCAGTGTGAGATGTCTGGGACATTGCTGTAATGTAGCAGAGATCCTGTGACTGCAGATCCCCAGCACAGATCAGTGTGAGATGTCTGGGACATTGCTGTAATGTAGCAGAGATCCCGTGACTGCAGATCCCCAGAAAAGATCAGTGTGAGATGTCTCTGACAATGCTGTAATGTAGCAGAGATCCCTTGACTGCTGATCCCCAGAACAGATCATGTCTGTGACATTGCTGTAATGTAGCAGAGATCCCGTGACTGCAGATCCCCAGAACAGATCAGTGTGAGATGTCTCTGACAATGCTGTAATGTAGCAGAGATCCCTTGACTGCTGATCCCCAGAACAGATCAGTGTGATACTGTATGTCTGGGACATTGCTGTAATGTAGCAGAGATCCTGTGACTGCAGATCCCCAGCACAGATCAGTGTGAGATGTCTGTGACATTGCTGTAATGTAGCAGAGATCCTGTGACTGCAGATCCCCAGAACAGATCAGTGTGAGATGTCTGGGACATTGCTGTAATGTAGCAGAGATCCTGTGACTGCAGATTCCCAGCACAGATCAGTGTGAGATGTCTGGGACATTGCTGTAATGTAGCAGATAAATAGTGACAGCAGATCCCCAGAACAGATCAGTGTGAGATGTCTGGGACATTGCTGTAATGTAGCAGAGATCCTCTGACTGCAGATCCCCAGAACAGATCAGTGTGAGATGTCTGGGACATTGCTGTAATGTAGCAGAGATCCTGTGACTGCAGATCCCCAGAACAGATCAGTGTGAGGTGTATGGGACATTGCTGTAATGTAGCAGAGATACTGTGACTGCAGATCCCCAGAACAGATCAGTGCGAGATGTCTGGTATATTACTGTAATGTAGCAGAGATCCTCTGACTGCAGATCCCCAGAACAGATCAGTGTGAGATTACTTCCCCAGAACAGATCAGTGTGAGATCTCTGGGACTAATCCTTCTGTACTCTGAGCATGGAAAGGGAACACTGCATATTGGGAACATGTTTCTGTCATCTCCTAAATAACATTCTGCAGATAGTTATTACAAATGAAAGTTACACTGTGCAGACGTGGGGAAACTGGCTGATTTCTGAAAAATTGATCGATAATTGGACAATTTCGGTCTGATGCGCGCTCCCGCAGATCTTTTGCTAAATCTTCTGATCTTACATGCTGCATGAAAGATCAGAAGATTTAACAAAAGATCCATAGGAACGTACACGGGATCTTAAGAGAAATCTTTGTTAAAGATCTGCACTTGCCTGAAATCTTTTGTCTAGGACATCCAAAAGATTTCAAGGCTAATTTATGAATACATCTTAAGATTGCAGATCTTTCTAGTGTGTGGACACCTTGAGTATTCAGTAGGTGAGGGGTGGCTGCAAGTTTTTTAAAGTGTCTATGGTATTGCTTTGTAAATGACTGCACTTTTTTTTTTAAAGTCCAAGATTAGCTGGCATCCCAGTCACACAGAAAACATGGACCCACTACATACAGTATGGATGTGTGTATGTATTCTCTGTGTTGCGTGATATGTCCTGTAAGGGTTATGTAGCATATACTGTACTCACATTGTGCAGATGACACTGGAGACGATGTTCCCTCCGCACCTCCCTGGATACGTGCTTGAAGCCTGTGTGAATATTCCGTCACTGCTGATACCTTCCTGAGAATTCCCTGTATAAACCTTCCCTACAGGGTGACTGTGAGGTGCAGAGTTCTGTGTGTCAGAGCTGCAGGGAGTCACACACAGGACCAGCAACAGAATCAGTGTAAGAAAGAGATCAGCTACAGTGTAACAGATGCTCTGGGACATTCTAAGTAGTTCTCCTCTCTTCCCAGCCGGGTCCCTGACAGCTGCCCCAATGTGTAATGGAACAGTCAGGGTGCAGGTGAGAGAGGAGATACTGGGAGCTTTATATTCCTTTAAGCCGTTCTCTTGTCACAGACAAATAAAAATAGAGGAGTGTTAATTGAATGATGATGTATTTTTAAAGATTACAAGAATGGAAAAGAAAAAAAGACAAATGCAACACAGGGCGAATATACCCTGAGGACAGCATGGTTTAGCAGTGTCTTGTGTATGGTATGGTCATATTGGGATATGTTTTTCAGATGTATCCAACATGATTTTGAGACAGATTGAATGTGGGGAAAACCCTAGAGGCAGAGGCGTAACTACTTTTTTTGCGCCCCCCCCCGCCAGACATTTTGGGCGCCCCCCCCCCCCCCCCAAAATATTAACCCCCTCCTTACCCGTCCCCATTGCCGCCGGCGCTTCTGCCTCTAACCCGACACGCAGATCTGTGTTGGGTGACGGGCGGTCCCCGGCTCCGGCTGCAGTGCTATTATAATAACAGACACTCTGAAAATGGCTGCCCCCATACAGCATTATGGTATGAACCATGCTAACCCCTTGTGAACACCCCAGAAATTACTACTCTACATAGTGAGAGTGCGGTCTCTTTCGATTCTACATTTGGGATGTGACTGATTATGCTCTAATCATACACCTCTCTTGACCTGTCACCCACAAAGCACCAGACCTAACATCGGGATCCGGCTACATCCACATACTGGTGTCTGTCATATACAAGGTGTCCAGACATTAAGTCCACTGCTTTACAGTGACACTCTACACCCACTACAACCTTTTGCTTGGAAATGGCTGCAGGAGGATTGGGTTTTTTGGACGACAATCTTCTGAACCTGGCCGAGACTGGGATAGTCTCACTTACAGATGACGACGCGGACAAAGTCCTTTTTGATCAAATAGATTTCGACATTCTTCCCACTGAGTCACCAATTGACCTTTATGAACGCCTTCTGAAACTTCGGAAGAGAGAGACCGACCTTTCACTCCATGGCCACTTCCTCTCCGAGTACCACAGAAAAAAGTATATACCAAGAGGATTTAGGGTACCCAACATCCCCACATTAGGGCGTAACAATCCAACCTTTTGCAGCAGATGGTGCGGAGTACTAAACAAATGTTCCCTTGACCTAATGCTCCTTGTGGTCGAGGAAGTAGGCACAGAATTAAAAGAGGTGAAAAAAACAATTGAAGACTTCGGCGTGGAACATCTAGCTACCATCAAAAGTGAGAAATCCTGCAATCTCATTGACAAACTGAGAATACAGGTTGACAACTATAAAAGGGAACTAGTATCCTTTAAAAGGAATAAGTTAGCAGTGGTAACTGCTGACTACCAAAACCACACTGTGTATAGGTGGTTATCTGGCGACACTAATACCAGACGCCCACAACGCCCATACCGTGGCAGAAGACAGCCTAGGAACCCCTATAACCTTCAGACTGGTTCGTCGACATCTGCATCTGACACTGACCAGTCCAGTGCCACACAAGATTTTTTAGGCGCAGGCTCAGGCCAGAGCACCCAGCCTGTAAAACCCAGACGAGGAAGAGGCACAGGCCTCATCCAAGAAGTAGTCGATTTGGGCAAACGCAATCGAAAACAAGTCCAGAATTAGTTTTCAACTTATCCAATAAGACACTATCAACAGAAATGATTTCACTGCTTAGCAAAGGTTTATCCTTTGTCCCTACCCAATCACATGATGCCTTCTCAGCCTCCGTCGACCTCTATAAGTTCAGCCGCAAACTCAGATTGCATGAGCAATTCAAGGATTCAGCATCCAGTGAACAATCCACAATCTTTCGCCCTCCATCTATCTATGATCCAGCTTCCACTAATGCAAGCATAAAAACATTCTCCCGCATGATAGAACACGAGATTGCTAGCATACAGAGTAAACCTCGTTTTGACAATTTAACATCTGGTGAAAGGAAAGCGCTCACTGAGTTGAAACAAGATGCCAACATAGTGGTCCGCCAAGCGGACAAAGGGGGTGCTGTGGTCATCCAAAACTGGAAGGAGTACGATACTGAAATCAAACATCAATTATCTGATGAAGGCACCTACAAATTGCTCAGCACTAATCCCATTCCTGAATACAAACGGCAGGTTGACTCTGTTTTAAAACAAGGGCTTGATTCTAAATGGCTCACCAAAGAACAATTTAATTTTCTTACAGTTCAACACCCGGTGTGTCCTATCATATACACACTTCCCAAAATACACAAATCTTGTTCAAACCCCCCAGGTAGACCTATAATTTCAGCCCGGCTTTCACTGTTACAACCATTGGCAATTTTCCTAGACCATCAACTTCAGCCTTTAGTTACTTCAAGCAGCACCTACATCTGTGATACATCCGATTTCATTGAGAAAGTATCCCAAGTACATATCACCAATACCATGAAACTGGCCACAATGGACGTATGCTCTTTATATACGGTCATCCCCCACAACGAGGGTCTGTCGGTACTACGGGAAATGCTTGACACAAGAGTACAACTAGAACCACCAACTGAATTTTTGATCCAGCTGGCTCGTCTCATCCTCACATGTAATCATTTCATGTACAACAACAATTACTATGTGCAAATTTCCGGGACCGCTATGGGCTCTAATCTGGCTCCATCTTACGCTGGATTGTATATGTACAATTACGAGCTGCTACACATCCTTCCACGATACTCTGAATTCATTACGTTTTACAAACGGTATATAGACGATGTGTTTCTGTGCTGGGATGGTTCTATCGAGAATTTTAACATTATGGTCTCTGATTTGAATGGTCTTGGATGCCCCATTAAGTTTACTCATGCTATCGATACCCATACCATCAATTTCCTCGATATTAATGTGTCAATATCCAACAACAACATTGAAATCTGCTTGTTTCGTAAACAAACTGACCGGAACACATTATTGGTCACGACAAGTCAACACCCTCCAGCTCTAAAGGAGAACTTACCCATATCGCAGTATATGCGAGTGATCAGAAACAATTCGAATCAGGTGACTATGGAGCGGCAAATTGAAGAAATTACCACACGATTCACAGAAAGGGGATACTCGACCACGACCCTACACAGATGTCTGCGTAAGGCTAGGAAAAACATCCTTAAAAGTCACTCTATGACCAATCAAACTACCAAATCCAAAATTGGCAATAGGATGATCTACGTTAACACCTATAACCATGCATCTGATTCCATCCATGACAGCATAAAGAAACATTGGCCTATAGTATCGTCTGACCCCATGCTAAAATTACAACAACAGAAAGCACCCATGTTGGCATACAAAAAAAACCCTAACCTGAAGCAGCTATTAATGCGGCCCACCCTTAGCCCCAATGCTGAAATGAAGACCACCTGGCTTCACACCAAAAGACCGGGTTGCTTCAAATGTGCTGGTTGCACGACTTGCAATAGTATGGTCCAAGGTCCAACTTTTCCGCACCCACATTCAGGTAAAGCGATCAAAATCCGCTATCGCTTACATTGCCAAATGGAGTACGTCATCTATCTTCTAAACTGCCCTTGTGGGCTTGCCTATGTGGGGATGACGACTCAGAAATTCCGAGAGAGGATGGCAAACCATCGCAATTCCATTCCAGCTGCAATAGAATCTGGGAAAGCCGAACTACCAATTCCCCGGCATTTCTTAGCAGCTGGACATCAGATAGCCTCCCTACGGTGCCTATTAATTGATTGGATACCCCCCCCACCAAGAGGTGGTGACAGAGGACTACTCCTCCGCAAAGCAGAATGTAGATGGATCCATTCATTGGGAACTCTATCTCCAAGGGGGCTCAATGAGAACAATCCCTTGGCCATCTTCCTCAAAGCAACTTGATAAATTTTTTTTGGTACTCTTTACCTAGAAGGGCGCCAGCGATTGGAATCGCGGGCGTCGGCGGTAAAAAATCGCGGGCATCGCGGGTAAATCGCGGGTACATAAAAATCGGCTGCCCGCGATGACCGCGATTTTCCCATAGGGAACAATGTTAAAAAGGCTGATTGACCGCGATTTTCATGTAAAATGCCTCAATGCCCGCGATTTTACCATAGGAATCAATGTTAAATGGGCTACAGAGCCCAAATAGGCACAATTAACCCTTAAATGTCCCCCCAAATTTTTAACGCCACCCCACGATCCACGCCAACCCGAAGCGTGGCGAGCGCAGCGAGCCCGCGAGGGGCGGCGGTACGCGTCCTCCGACCTTTTCATGCCCTACTATCCACGTCGGCGTGGAGTTGAGAATAGAATAGTGTGGCGAGCGCAGTGAGCCACCGAGCCCGAAGCGTGGCGAGCGCAGCAAGCCCCGCGAGGGGACGCGGATACCTTCACAGGTAAACGCGTCCCTTCGCGGACTTCACAGGTGTCCGCGTGGCCACGGACACCTGTGAAGCCCGCGAGGGGACGCGTATAACTGTGAAGGTATCCGCGTGCGCTCGCCACGCTTCGGGCTCGGTGGCTCGCTGCGCTTGCCACACTATTCTATTCTCCACGCCGACGTGGATAGTAGGGCATGAAAAGGTCGGAGGACGCGTACCGCCGCCACGCTTCGGGTTGGCGTGGATCGTGGGGTGGCGTTACAAATTTGGGGGACATTTAAGGGTTAATTGTGCCTATTTGGGCTCTGTAGCCCATTTAACATTGATTCCTATGGCCAAATCGCGGCCATTGAAGCATTGAATGGAAAATCGCGGTCAGCACTAAATTTAACATTGAACCCTATGGGAAATCGCGGTGATCGCGGGCATCGCGTCGCGGCCGTTAATGTACTGCCCGCGATGCCCGCGATCACCACGATGGGCGCCCTTCTAGGTAAAGAGTACCTTTTTTTTCATGTCTTTTTGAATAATTCTTCTGGTCTTTTTATGTATTGTGTTCATGTTTTCTTCTTTCCATGACTTAATATGCCTTTGCTTAAAGAACTTGTGCCTAGAATATTTGCACTTTCATCACCCAGTTATATCTGCAGTCAGTACGTGATTGTCACCGTTTAGGTGTTATCTTGTACTATTTTTGTATTTCAGTGGATTGATCTATCGACACTCTGTTGGTGAAAGCATTGTCCCATATGTACCATCTCTTTCTGATGGTTTCACTTGTTATACCAACCAATATATCACGAATCTTTAAACATACAGATGGGTCTGTTCCCATCTTGGCAGGGGATGGCGCTGGCGTCGCCAGCCGCCATCCCCCGCCAGCGACATGGCGATCGTGAGAAGGGGACGCGCGCGCACGAGAGGCGCGCGCGCCCCCTTCCGACGGCGCTTCCATACGTTTCCCCGGGTCCCCGCCGGCTTGCCGGCGGTAACCCGGGGTCCCCGCCGCCTGCCCGCATCCCCCCTAACCCCCCCCTAACCCCGTCCATCTCCCTGAGGCGGAGACGGACAGGGTTTCCGCCACGCTAGCAACGGAGACTGAGACGCGCACGCGCGTCTCAGTCTCCTCGCTGGCGAGGCTGCTGGCGGGTCGCCAGCGCGTACGTTCTGGCGACCCGCCAGCAAGGATGTGCATAGGCACATACTGTAATTCTTTAAAAATTATTTTTTTTTAAAAAAACTTTTTTTGTCACTATAAAAACATATGTAAAATTTATATAAAAATAAATAAAAGTTAAAATTAAAATAAAAACGTAAATAATCATAAAAGTTTTTTCATAAAAAATTCTTTATAGTGTTAAAAATTGGGAACGACAACTATTAGGATGTATGATAATACATATTGGCTCAGAATCATGTTATACCCATTGTTAAATAAATAGACAAATAATGCTTCCATCTGCCCCCAGGTCTAGCTTTACCCAATAGACTCAGCGAGCTTTAAAACAGCATATTTTTTCACTCATTTATCTAAACATATATACTTGCTATAAACACAATGAAAACCAGATGGCGCTAAAGATATGCGTTCCATCTGAGCTTGTTTGCGGTCCAAATGGCGGCCATCTTGCCCCACGATCGTCACTACCCATCGATCCTCTTAAACCCATATTAATATGCGTGTACAGGCTCATTATGTGCCTGTTAGCTGCCCGCTGAATTCAGCAATCAATACTTTGTTAACTTGGAGCCGCAGCACAGTACCGATATCTCCGGTCACTGTGCGGCTCACTGATGCGTTCCACCGGCGTCACTTCCGGGTTACGCACTTCCGGTTTTTCCGGAAGTGCGTGGACGCATCGCGCTGATTCTTAGAATTGGCGCCAAAATCATCCCATTTACCCCAATTAGCCAGGTATAAAAGCTAGTCCTGGACAGCACTTGAATGTGGCTGTTTCCAGGTCCTCCAGGGCTGAGGCATAGGATACTTTATGCGCTGATGTACCGGGGCATTGATGGAATTGTACACATTGGATTCAATTTTCTATTGTTGACTCTACAACCCCAGTGACTTTATTTTGATTATTATAAGGAGAGTGTTCATTTCCCCCCCTCCAACAAGGGAGGGATCTTTTTGATATATATATATTTATATATATATATATATATATATATATATATTTTTTTTTTTTTTTTTTTTTGATTAATGTGATCTTAAATTTACCTACAGTATTGTCTGTTTGTGTTACTCATATTCTGTGTTGTGATGTCACTTATAGGTGTTAATTGAAAACAAGTACAGTGTGTCCAGTGTTTCTTTATTCAGCAGGGTTCATGTCTTTATTAGATCCATACAGCAGTGCGTAGTGTTTAAACTTTTTTCTCTTTTGTCTACATTGTTGTGAGCCTTCAGCAGACTCACTAAACACCTGCAGCAGCTGAGGACCCATTAATTATTTGTTAATTCAATACAATATTTTTTTCCACCAAAGCGGAAAGTGGTGTCTGAAGGGTCTAGTTATAAAGGGTCATCTTTAAATTAATAGCAGCGTTATACCCGCGTTATAATATTTATAACTTTCTTGGATATCGATTGTGAATTGACTCCTCTCTATATTCCATCAACAGGTAAACTTATTTCAGATTTCTACTGCAGAACATCGCAGCTGTTTGCACTGATTTAAACGGGGTAAACTTATTTCAGATTTCTACTGCAGAACATCGCAGCTGTTTGCACTGATTTAATCGGGGTAAACTTATTTCAGATTTCTACTGCAGAACATCGCAGCTGTTTGCACTGATTTAAACGGGGTAAACTTATTTCAGATTTCTACTGCAGAACATCGCAGCTGTTTGCACTGATTTAAACGGGGTAAACTTATTTCAGATTTCTACTGCAGAACATCGCAGCTGTTTGCACTGATTTAAACGGGGTAAACTTATTTCAGATTTCTACTGCAGAACATCGCTTTAAATCTGTAAAAGCTGCTATTGTGGTTTTATCTGTGCTATGTGAAGAACTTAGAAATATTGGGATAGTGCTACTGCTCTTACATTGGTTTGGTCTGATTAGCACCTTTTGCTGGTGGGGGAGGTGTATTGGGAGGGGCAGCTAATTCAGGATGGACAAATGTTTTTTTAGGCTTATATATTGAGTATAGTTTGGGACGTCAGTCCTTTAGGACGTTAGGGGTCTAGTGTCTGAAGGGTCTAGTTATAAAGGGTCATCTTTAAATTAATAGCAGCGTTATACCCGCGTGAAACCAGAAGGCAAAGAACAAACCATCATTACTGCTGAAGGACTGCATTATATCCAAAAAACTCAGGAACATCATGTGGCCTCAACTCACCTTTGCAATGAGTGGACCAGGCCCACCACCCCTACGGCTAAAAACACCTGGAATACCCCCAGCCCTACCCCTCATCGTGAGCATGGAGCTGTGAGGGGAAGCAGCAGGGCCAGCCTATGCACCAACACTTCACCCATCAATCCCTTGTAAAGGTGTCAGTCCCCTGCAAATGTGTGTTCATGTCTTTTCTCTCCCCCCCCCCTCCTCTCCTGCAGCACACATCTACCTCACCGTGTGCTTTTCCTGTATTGTGTACCTCCACAGATTGCACACCCTGCCAGCACTGACCTATGCAGTGCACCAAGCTGGTTGCCTCAGATGGTTTCTCTGCGGGCAGGATGTGGGTCACGTGGATGTTGCTGTGCAGGGTTTATCATACTATTACAGAAGTATTTGCTTTCCAATATATGCATTGGGTCCTTGTATGGCTCGCCCCTTACAGTGTAACCTTCGTAGTGCGCCCACCATGGCTGCCTCATCTGGTGCACTTGTGAATGGGATGAAAAATACATGGACCTGAGTATACATTGAAATCATCCATTTTGGGTAATTTCTTTTAGGGGTATTCTATTTCACCCTGGGTAATCCTACGCAGAACGCCTAAAATGGCTGCCGCACTTGGTACCTTGTCAGGGTGGAGTACACAACCCATGGAAGTTATTATCCAAAATGCTGCACCACTCCTGCATTATGCTTACTGTGTGCTCAGGGGTTTCTTTTGTCTGTGACATGTCTGTTACTGTACCACCAACATCCTCTGTATTATGTGCATTGTTTTTTAATGTCTGTAAGCGCCTTGAGTCCTGCTGGAGAAAGTGCGCTATATAAATTATACTTACTTACTTACTTACTTACAAAGCGCCAGGACATGTAGCTAGTGGAGGTGCCTTAAAACCTTCCACTACCTGCAAAACTTTTTCAGGTTCCTTGACCTTGGCTGCTTTTCAGTCCTCCTGGAACAATGCCTCTAGTGATATTTCCTCTCCTTCGCTCTCAATACAAGGTACTTCTGGGTTTCTGGCCTTCTTGCAGTGGGACAAGTGTACCCAAGTCTCTCTCTCTCTGCGACTTTTATTGAAGTAGTGCTGGTCAACAGGACTTGGTATGGTCCTTCCCAATGGTCTATCAAGCAACCTGAGCATAGAAAATTATGGATCATAACAAAATCTCCTGGTTCAAGATTATGACAGTTCTCAACAGGCATGTCAGGTGTCAACAAATTTCAATTCAAAATTCAATTTATTTTGCTGCATTCTCAGCTGTCGGTTCATCTTTAATATTAATATTGCAAAGTCAGTTCATTGTTACATTTGAGATCATCCTGTGGATCTATCATAATGCGTGGCTGCCGGCCAAACAATATTTCAAAGGGGGACAAATTAAGAAGAGCTCTGGGAGTGGTTCTTATACTACACAGCACAATGGGCAGTTTCCCTGGTCATAGTAACCCTGTTTCAGCCATAAGTTTACCCAGTTTGTTCTTAATAGTACCATTCATTCTCTCAACCTTGGCACTTGCTTGCAGTCTGTAGGGAGTATGAAGTTTACTATTAATTCCCAGGAGTATACACATGATTTGGAAGACTTCTCCAGTGAAATGAGTGCGTCTGTCACTCTCGATAACCTTTCAGCCTCCACAATACCTTCTCCATCTACCACTGTGTAGCCTGTGCACAGCTCTACCGATTCCGTTTGTGTATGACAGCTGCCATTGGTGAACAAAGTTATGACTACCTCACCTAATGGGCTGTTGCTTACAGTATGTCAGGACATGCCAAAAAGGTCTGATTCAAGTAGGTCATGCAATCATTGTTTGTCATCACTTTCACCAAATTCTGCCGTAACATTTTCAGCAACATACCCATCAACCCCCACTCTTTGTGCCTTGGAGGGCACATGAGGTAGGAATGTGGCTGGGTTTAATGTGTTGCATCGCTATATGGTGATATTTACTGGGGCCATCAGTGCCAGTTCCCACTTGGTGAACAGTGCTGATGACACATGTCGAGTCTGGGCAGAATTTAGGAGAGCTGAAACAGCATGGGGAGCATAAATATTTAAATTGTGCCCTAACACCACATCCTCACTCTTGTTTACTAGTTGTGCTATTGCAGCTACACTTCATAAACAATTGGGGAGAGAGCGTGCCACTGTGTCCAGTTGGCCACTGTAATACGCTATTGGTCTGTTCGCATCACCATGTTTTTGGGTAAGAACCCCTGCCGCACATCCAGCTGACTCTGTACCGTATAATTCAAACGGTTTCCCATAGTCTGGCATTCCCAGTGCTGGAGCCCTTTTTAGGCTTGCGTTTAGCTCCTCAAAAGCCAGCTCAGATTCCTCAGTATGTGAGACCCGGCCTGGTTTAGTAGAGGAGACCATCTCGTGCAGTGGTAATGCCAGAATTGAGAAACCTGGGATCCAGTTGTGACAGTATCCACACAATCCTAAAAAGGTATGGATTTGCTGCTGAGTCTGCGGTAGTAACATATTTTGAATTGCTTGGATTCTGTCATCAGTGAGGTGTCTCAAGCCTTGGGTAAGACAATGTCCCAGATATTAACCCTGGTCTGGCATAGCTGCAGTTTGTCCTTTGATACCTTATGTCCTGAGAGATACATCAGCAGTCACCTAGTGTCAGCTACTGATGACAGTAGCGAGTCAGAACATAACAATAAATCATTGACATATTGTATCAGTATTGAGACACTCATGGGCTGAAAGGACTGTAAGCAATCATGCAAGGCCTGAGAGAATATGCTAGGGCTGTCTATGAATCCCTGGGGGAGGCAGGTCCAGGTGTACTGTACTCCTCTGATTTTGGTGTGTAAAAGTGAAAAGGTATTGGCTGTCAGGGTGTAAAGGAACAGAAAAGAAAGCAGAGCAGAGATCAATTACAGTGAAATGGGTACAGTGAGGTGGAACAATCGCTGTATCACTGGGTACACTCCCAGTTCGACCTTAGGTCTTAAAGGGTATTGTGGTATTTTGGGCGCTATCTTGCCAGATTTTAAACAGATTTCTACTGGAGCTATGTTTGCCATCAATTCAGCATCCTGTCCATCTTTAGTCCAAAGAGAACTTGGTATTTGAGCTGTAATTTCAGCTACCTTAGAATGGGTTGGGATCGTTTGGTCGAATGCATTATGGTCGAATGTCATTACATCGAATCCATTAGGTCGAATTGCTAAAAGGTCGACATGACTCTAGGTCGACATGGGAAAAGGTCGAAATGGTTCTAGGTCGAAAGGTCATTAGTTCGACAGGTCATTAGGTCAACAAGGTCATTAGTTCGACATTGTCTAGGTCGACATTCACAAAGTCGACATGGGGTTTTTCACTGTTTTTTGAGCCGACATGTGCTGACAGGCGGTATTTCATGCCCTACCATCCACTAGGGCGTGGATGGTATATATATATACAGATGGGTCAGGTCCCATCTTGGCAGGGGATGGCGCTGGCGTCGCCAGCCGCCATCCCCCGCCAGCGCCATGGCGATGGTGAGAAGGGGACGCGCGTGCATGAGAGGCACGCACGTCCCCTTCCGACGGCGCTTCCATCCGTTCCCCCGGGTCCCCGCCGGCTTGCCGGCGGTAACCCGGGGTCCCCGCCGCCTGCCCGCATCCCCCCCTAACCCCCCCTTACCCTGTCCGTCTCCCTGAGGCGGAGACGGACAGGGTTTCCGTCGCGCTGGCGACGGAGACTGAGACGCGCGTGCGCGTGAGACGCACGCGCGTCTCAGTGTATTCGCTGGCGCGGCTGCTGGCGGGTCGCCAGCGCAGACGTTCTGGCGATCCGCCAGCCAGGATGGGACCTGCCCCATCTGTATATCTTACCTGTGGTATAGGTGCATGTGTTCTCGTCAGAGTCCTACAAGCAAGTGACTAGATGTTACTCAGTGCAGGTATTTATGGGTAGTGGGTTGTGACCTCACTTGCTGTTCCATGTAATTTTTTTTTCTCCTTTCCTTTTTTCCCCTTTATCCTTACTTTTTATTATCAATTATTATAGTGAACTTATACAAATTATATTCGTGTTTTATTCGTTTATTTATAATTTATATTTGTCCTATTCATTTCTATAGTGATAATCTAGTGAGTGGTGATTAGCATGCGGTATTTATTCTATGTTAACTTTTCTAAACTTATGTGCTACCTAGTCTAACTATATTGTGCCCCCTTATTATATTGCAACTAATTATTTAATTTTTTAAACTAATATAAAACCTAATTGAATGGTTTGCGTTCCACCAACCCGATGGTGGAACACACAGCCATTATCCGGAAGTGTCCCTGATGACTGAGGGCTCTAAATTGCGATGTGCGTTCCACCCCAATCATAGGTGGAATGCACCACCATTTTAGTGGGCGCTTCATGCTGACTGTAGAGTGTAGTGCTTAGCGCTCCACCTTAACTATAGGTGGAACACACATTCTTTTTCTAAGGGCACATATTTCTACTGGTGTACCAATTACTCCGTATCCCTTCATAATGTACGGTGAGACATATTATAAAAATTAAAATGGCGGTACGTTCCACCTATAATTGAGGTGGAACGCACATTTGCAATTCAGCCATCAGGGACACTTCTGGATAATGGCTGTGCATTCCACCATCGGGTTGGTGGAACGCAAACCACTCAATTAGGGTGAACTTTCAGCCATTTTCAGCGATAGTGTCAGGACCTGCAGAAAACTGAGGTCACGTGAAGGGGTCTGCAGGCTTAAATGCATTGATCAATTCATGAACCAAATCTCCACTATTTATTATCAGTTAATTTAGTGTGTGCAGAGCCCCTACAATGTCTGTTTAAACAACGTGGTCACAAGCCATAGGGCACCGCAAAACTAGGAAAGGTGGTGGCCGATGTTAAGTGTATATATATATATATATATATATATATATATATATATATATATATATATATATATATATATATATATATTTTTTTTTTTTTTTTTTTTTCTTGCATTTGTCTGTTTCAGCTCAGCATTGCCATTGTCCAGGTTACCTGGTTTTGTTTATTTTCTTGCTGTGCATAATTATGCAGGCCCTGCAAGAGTCATTGGTTGCCCTTAATACGGCTTTGTCGGCCTTAAAGCCTAAGTGGTTGGAGGTTTTGCAGAAGTCCCTCCTGCAGTTACAAAACCTCTTAGCCCAAATTTCTCTGGTCCTCACTGAGGTTACTGGGGCTCCATCTGCTCTGAATGAGACCCTGGCTAAAAGCTGTCAGCCAGCGAGATTCAGAAGAGGCATAAAAGTTTTCTATGGCCGAAGCTCTCACAGGAGGAGCAGTAACGGCATAAAGACTCCAATCGGTGTCTTTATTGTGGGGGTTCAGGAAATTATCTCCAGGTTTGTGAATTGCGCAAATCTGGTGGTGGCGACAAGAGATTCCTCCAGCCAAGATGAGCCAGGTTGTAAGATCTGTGCCTGTCTCCACAGTGGCAGAGGAACTTGCCCTTAAACCACCCATACATAGCACTCTGACCTATAATCAGGGTCCTAAGATTATTTATTTATTTATTTATTAACAGTTTCTTATATAGTGCATACAGATTCTGCAGCGCTTTACAGAGCATAGTTGTGATCAAAAACACATAACAAATTACAGTACAAGACAGTTTAGGACAAGTACATGGTTAATATTGATAGTTGCATCAGGGGTACAGGACACTGAAGCAATTATCAGGGTGGCAAAGGTTTATATATTCTAAGAAAGGCACATAAGGAGAGAGGGCCCTGCTCGTGAGAGTTTACATTCTAAAGGGGAAAGTTAGACAGACTGGGGTGACACAGAAGGCGAAGAAGTGAGCATAAACAGGTTAGGTTGAGAAGATTGTCAGGTTTTATGCAGGAGGGTGGGATTAGGGAGCCCCACTGTGATTTCTGGAATCCAGAGAGGATGTTTCCCTAAGATTTCTGTCAGAACGACATTGGATACTGAATTCCCATCAAGAGAAATCAATGCTCTTTCTATGTTAGAGTTGTTAACCCCAGTAGGGTAATCTCAGGCTATTACCCCAGCAAGGGTCTCAAGTGGCTTGGCCCCAGTAGGGGAGTCTCTGGCAATTACCCCAGGAGGGGCATCTCAGGTGATTACCTTTTGGAGGGGTTGGGTGTGGCTTGGTCCTTGAGAGGGGTTCGAGTGGCTTAACCCCCAGAGGGGGTCCCAGAAGCTGTTATTCCAGAAGATGTCTCAAGTGGCTTAACCCCAGAGGGAGTCCCGGAAGTCATTACCTCAGACGGGGTCTCAAGTGGCATTATCCTAGGTGGGGGTTATATCTGCCCCACCCCAGAAGGGGGTTGTATCTGCTCCACCCCAGAATGGGGTTCTGTTTGCTCCACCCCAGAAGGGGGTTCTGTCTGCTCCACCCCAGGAGAGGGTTCTGTCTGCTCCACCATGAGAGGGGGTTTGGTCTGTTCTGCCCCAATGGGGGGGGGGAAGGTCCTATCTCTTCTGCCCCAATGGGGATTTATGTCTGTTCCGCCCCAATGGGGGTTCTGTCTGGCCCCAGGAGGGGGCTCAGTCTGTCTGGCCCCAGGAACTTCAGAAAGGGTCTCAAGTGGCTTGGCCTAGTAGGGGAGTCTCTGGCAATTACCCCAGAAGGGGTCTCGAGTGGCTTGGCCCCAGGAGGGGCTTCTCAGGTGATTACCCCAGGTGGGGTTGTGTGTTGTTTAGCCCCAGAGGGGGTCCTAGAAGCTATTACCTTGAGAATGGTTTTGAGCGGCTTAACACCAGCGGGGGTCTCAGAGGCCATTATTCCAGAAGGGGTCTCAAGTGGTTTAACCCCAGAGGGGGTCCCAAAAGCCATTATTCCAGAAGGTGTCTCAAGTGGCATTATCCTAGGTGGGGGTTCTATCTGCTCCACACCAGGAGGGGGTTCTTTCTGCTCAACCCCAGAAGGTTGGGGGGGGGGTGTCTGCTCCACCATAGTCTATTATCCCTACATTATTTTAACAATGACCTATTTCTAGTATATGTAACATATGCATACCTGGAAGCTTGGAATAAGATGGCTGCTTTTGGATTTGTTGGATTGTACAATGGCTACAAATATGTTCATGGACCAGATGTCATTGGTCTGTAGATGAGAAGGGTACAGGTCCCTGACACCAGGACTGGACATACATTTAAATCTAATTAGTATAGTTTTTGTTATTGACCCACCAAACATAAAATGATACATACATTGTTTTATTTAGAAATATAGGGGGAAATTTACCAAAATGGATTCATAAAAAATAGGTGTATTCGTAGGCAGAAATACACCTATTTTTTACACATTTGTATTTTCGGGATTTACAATCCCAAAAATACAACAATTCGTATTCCTAAAAATGGCACATTCGTATTTGTATTTACAAATACGAATGTCTACACCATCGATAGAATACGACAGGAATCACCATTCAAAAGAATGGTGGTTCCTGATGTACTAAGCAGCCGTATTGATAATACGGCTGCTAATTGGTGTAAAACAGGCATGCAAATACGACAGGAAAATACACCTTGCTTTCCCTGTCGTATTTGCTTTAAGCCTGCATGGATCAGTCAGATCCCTGCAGGCTTTAGTGTAAAAAAATAAATAAATAATAAAAAAAAAACAGCGTGGGGTCCCCCCCACAGCTGTAACCAGCACCAGGCTGAAAGAGCCGGGGCCGGTAATTAAAAATCAGGGAACCTGACAAATAGGGGTTCCCCGATTTTTAACAACCAGCCCCAGGCTCCAGGTCCGGGGCTGGTTCCCAAAATACGGGGGACAAAATGACTAGGGGTCCCCCGGCCAAAGCATTCAGCCCTACCGACCAGTCAGCCTGGCCAGGGGCCCTGGGGGAGTGGGGACCCCCCCAATAAAGGCCCCCCCCCCATCCAGGACTTACCTGACCAGGCTGAAGCCTGGTGCTGTCCCCGGTGGCCCTGTGCGGTGGCCACCGGGCTGATCTTGGTGTAAAAAATAGAACAATAAACTATTGTTTTAAACTGTGGAACTATGAGTCCCAGCAAGCCTCCCCTGCAAGCTGGGACTTGGTGAACCACAAGTCCCAGCCTGCGGGGCATTAAAGGGCCCGCTGGGTCTTGTAGTTCCACAGTTAAAAAAATAGTTAAATAAATACACACTGACACCTGAAAAATAAAAGTTTAATACATACATTACACACACATTGATACTTACCTATCTTGATCCCGTAGGTAGGTCCCAGAGTCTTGATCTGGTGCCTTGTCCTGGTTCCGGATCATGTCGTCTTTCTTCACCATGTCGATCTTCATGTCGGCGTCAGGTCCGGGTCCGAAGAAATCCATGGGGGACCTGTGGAAGGAAATCCAACTCACCCATGTCCTCCATGGAAGTTCTTCTGGCTTGGTCTGACGTTGTCCAGGCATTCTTCAGCAAAGCTCCCCGACTCTCAGAGCCGCAGAGATCCTTCCTCCTCGGCGTCTGGACTAAGACTGAATTCTGGCCATTCAGAAGCCGCCTAGCGGCCAATCAGGAGCCAGGAAAGTCGGCTTCTGATTGGCCAGAATTCAGTCTTAGTCCAGACACCGAGGAGGAAACATCTCTGCGGCTCTGAGAGTCGGGGAGCTTTGCTGGAGTCGCCGGCAGCTTGAAAAAGAAGCCAGTAGATGGAAGAAGATGGAAGAATGCCTGGACAACGTCGGACCAAGCCAGAAGAACTTCCATGGAGGACCTGGGTGAGTTGGATTTCCTTCCACAGGTCCACCATGGATTTCTTCGGACCCGGACCTGACGCCGACATGAAGATCGACATGGTGAAGAAAGACGACATGATCCAGAACCAGGACAAGGCATCGGATCAAGAATCTGGGACCTACCTACGGGAACAAGATAGGTAAGTATCAGTGTGAGTGTGGAATGTATGTATTAAATTTTTATTTTTCAGGTGTCAGTGTGTATTTATTTAACTATTTTTTTTTTACTGTGGAACTGTGGAACAGGGCCCCTGGCCAGGATGACTGCTCGGTAGGGCTGAATGCTTTAGCCAGGGGGACTCAATAAAAAGTCTCCCCCCGGCTGTGGCATTACCCTGCTGGCTGGTTTGGCCTGGGGCTGGTTCTTAAAATACGGGGGACCCCTAGTCATTTTGTCCCCCGTATTTTGGGAACCAGCCCCGGACCTGGAGCCTGGGCTGGTTGTTAAAAAAATCGGGGAACCCCTATTTGTCAGGTTCCCTGATTTTTAATTACCGGCCCCGGCTCTTTCAGCCTGGTGCTGGTTACAGCTGTGGGGGGGACCCCACGCTGTTTTTTTTTTTTAATATTAATTTTTTTTTCTACACACTGCAGCCTGCACGGATCTGACTGATCCGTGCAGACTGCCAGAAAAAATTGTATTAGCGGCATTGCCCTTTGTGTTGAACACATTCCTCTATTTCCCTATTACTTGGTAGCTGGTATACCTTGGGACGTCACTTTATAATAGTCCCATGTGCTTCTCTACTTGGTTACATAAACAGTTTGATAGAACACACTGACTTGGAACAAATGGATACCATAGAAGTTATAGCAGGGCACAATGGGCCAGTACTGTCTGTATATTGGCCCTTATTCTGATCGATGTGGATATTCCCGCTTGCGTACGGGCCGCCGATGTTTATCCTCTGCGCATGTGCAGAGGTCACTCTGCGCATGTGCAGGCGATTTCGCCGCAAGGATTCTCTATACGCCGCACAGGGGGCGTAGAGGGGCGTGAGGGGCTACTTATCCTCATTACCCTATGCATACGCCCCGCGTTTCATGGGCGTTCCCATGCAAACGCGGGGCGTATGCATGGTAATGAGGCCGTGACGCGTGGGTACGGGGCGGGCATCTGACATCGCCGGATGTCAGCTGCCCGCCCCCATACAAGATTTCACACGGACAAGTGTCCGTGTGGTCTTGTGTTGCGGGACCTGGTGGAGCGTGCGGCCCTGCATTCGATGTTCGGCGACCATCGAATGCAGGGGCTGCTCCCACCATGGAGGAGGCGTATCCCCGTCCAATTTCATGCGGATCGCCACATATCCGCGTACAGACGGCAGGTGGCGATCCGTATGGAAGGCGGGGATTCGCCTGCACGGTCGCGGCCGCATATTCTGATCGGGCCGCACCGATCAGAATAAGGGCCATAGTGTGTAACAAGTTATTTTTCTAAAGTATGATTTTCTTAGAGTTCAGTTCTGGTTTGAACATCAGTATATACAGCTTTGGAAAAAATATACAGCCCAGAACTCCAGCATTAGAGGTCAATATGGAGAATATCTCCACAGCTACTGCATCTTTCCCTTTAGTGCTCAGATAGGCCGGGATCATTGTAATCCAGACACTGCAGAACACCAGCATGCTGAAGGTGATGTACTTGGCCTCATTATAGATGTCTGGTAATGTTCTCACCATGAAAGCCAGAACAAAGCTCACAGCAGCCAGGATCCCCATGTAACCCAACATACAGTAAAACCCCATCACTGTACCCTCATTGCACTGAATGATGATCATTCCCTGGTAGGTGTGATGGTCATACTCCTGGTAGGGGAGGAGACACAGACAGCCAGACACCACAGATCAGAGCTTGGACAGAGGAGCACACAATGACCACAGAATTAGACACTTTCAGTGTGACCCACTTCCTCCAGAGACTGCCGGGTTTGGTGGCTTTGAATGCAATACAGACAGTGACAGTCTTGCCCAGTACAGAAGAGACAGCTGTGGAGAAGAAGACCCCAAATGAGGTATGTCTCAGCCTGCAGGTTATATCCATCGGTCGGCCGAGGAACAAGAACACACAGAGGAAGCTCAGCAAGATGGAGACAAGGAGAATGATGCTCACAGTCCGATTATTGGCTTTCACAATTGGGGTGTCCCAGTAATAAGCAAAGTTCCCCATATAAATAATGTTATGGCAGATAAAGATAAAGCTGTTACTGAAGATATTAGCACCACAATGTCCTGTTCAA
>NC_139217.1:17648382-17945758 GCF_055691185.1 Crinia signifera | reverse complement strand
TAAGTACCTGCAATCATCTAAAACTGTCTAGCCCACTGGATTACTATAGTGTTCATTCTAGCACCCGCCATCTTTGAAAACCCATGCAGTTCCTCTTCCCTGCCTGGGGTGTAGCTGTCTGCTGTAGTGCTTCTAGCACAGTGTGATCTGTACATCAGCACTGCAAACCAGACCTGTGCTAGAAACACTACAGCAGACAGCAACACCCTAGACAGGGTAGATGAACTGCATGGGTTTTCAAAGATAGCAGGTGCTAGAATAAACACTATTACTAGAACTATCCCACTGAGGGTCCAACATCTTTCACACACTACCAATATCCATTTCATTTAGTATTCACATACAGTTACAATAAACATCTTTCATAATTGCAAAAACTATAATACTCCCAACTACTATGCATCAACACTTTCCTCTTCTATACGCCTTCATGCTGCTCTGTCTTCTTCAATCCCTACTGCTGTGTGTACTCCCTCATCCGCACCAATGTGTCTTTCCCCATCTGCACTGCCCTGTCTTTCCACACAGATGCCGCTGTTTACTTCTACCTGTGCCACTGGCTTCCACACTATTAGTGATACTCTGTCTCCCCCTCCATCCATGCTGCTCTGCCTGCATCATCCATGACACAGTTTACTTCCATCTGTACTGCTCTGTTTTCCCTTTATCCCCTTTGCTCCGAACCCCCTCCCCCATCAGTGCTGTCTTTCCTCCAACTGCTCCTCTGTTTCCCACCCAATCGCATCACTCTGCCTTACCTTCCCCCAATCTGTGCCACTGTTTTCCACCCATCTGCTTCGTTAGTCCCCCATCAGTGCTGCTTCCCCATTATCTACACATTTCTATTTGTCCCCATCCACATGACACTGTCTCCTCCCCTAATCAACACCACTTTTACCCCATCCGCTCAGCTCTCTTTTGCTCAGACCTTCAGTTGCATAGACTGCATGTGTGTATTCCAATGAGCACACAAATCTGTGAATTAGCAGCTCCACCATTGTGTGAGTGACAGCAATCTCACTCTGTGAGAGTGCTGAATCTGCACTTACCCACAGGCTGTGATGGCGTACCATATCTGTATTGCACAAGGAACACGTCCATTAAGGCGTCAGCCTTAATGATCGGAATTTCATTGCTTTTTGGCGTTTGAGTGGAAGAGTTACAACAGGTTTCAGAAATGCCAGATCATGTGTAAGAAGCCTTAATGGGACATGTGAAACCGTAAGGTTTTTTGTCTTTGGAATTTCATAGCTTTTTTTCAATTTATTTTTTTTAATTCAGAAATTTTCACTGTAAGAATAAACATTGGATTTTTAAAAATGTTTAAAAATACACACCCTTGGCAATGAGCATTACCAGTGGCTACAAGCATTACAAACCCCTGGCAATGAGTATGACACCCATCCCAGAGCATGAAAGCCCTGGCAATGAAGACACCCATCTCATGAAACCCCTGGCAATGAGCATGACACCCAGTGTGTAGAAGCTATACTGTAGGGCATAATGTATCATGGGCATTGCAGTGTGGGGCCATTACTGTATGGGGCTTCATATGGTGAAAAAATGTTCTTCCTGTGGTGGTAAAGGTCTGTTGATGCAGGGCCAAAAACTGGGGTGTAAGGTAGTCTTCTCTGGTGAGGCCATGCCCATTTTGATGAGACCACGCCCCCTTGCTTGGGGCAGAGATCAAATACAAATGTATGGATAGGGTTAGGCTGCGAGTGTGTGTGTGTATGTACAGGGTTAAGCTATGGGTGTATGAATGGATAAGGTTAGGCTATGTGTGTGTATGGATAGGGTTAGGCTGCAGGTGTGTGTGTGTGTATGTATGGAGTGTGCGGATGGGCGTGTGTGTAGATAGGGTAGGCTACATGTGTGTGTGGATGGTGTTAGACTATGTGTATAGATAGTGTTAGGCTACGTGTGAGTGTGTATGGATAGGGTTAGGGTATGTGTATGGACAGGGTTAGGCTACATGTGTGTGTGCATATATGATAGACTATGGGTGGGTGTGTTTGGCTACTGTGTTATAACCCTGCACACACACACACACACAGAGTCAATAATGCCTATCCCTAGATATACATGACACGCTGACCCTACCAGGTCAGCTGCGGGTGTGTGAGAATGTATGTATGGATAGGGTTAGGCTACATATATGTGTGTGTGTGTGCACAGGGTTAGGATACAGGTGCCAGAGTCAATGATACCTACCTATACATGACACGCTGACCCTACCAGGTTATGGAACTTTAAAAGGGTGAGGGTTCCTCCCGGGGATGGCGACCAATCTGCTCCTTCTGTCTGACTTGATGGTTTCCCCTACAGCAGAGAGTTCCAGGCAGCCGCTCCCCTCTTCCCCGATGTCCGCAGATGCTGCCATGCCTTCTTCTGGCATGGCAGTGGTGCGGTCTCCAGACTGGATCGCCAGATTTAAGGGGAGTGTCAATGGGGTGACCAGGGCGGCATGGGAGGAGCTACACACGACTGTGCATGCGCAGCAGCCCTCCCGGAGCTATTTTGGTTTTGTGCAATGATCAAATTTGTTTTTTGGTTACGATCAAATTCTGCTAAGAGAAATGTGACCTATTTTAGTCTAAAAAAAAGGGAGGTAGTGAATCACACCATACCTCTGGTGCTATATTGAATAAAACAGTTAATAGCCAAAGAAAGCCGCATATGACAACAAGCAAACCAGCTTGTAAGAAATAAAAGAAAACAATTGGAAAAGCTGTCACAGCATTAGCAATTATACCTTTGATTAAAGTTAAAAACTAAATGTAATATAGGTCCCCCTTTTCAATAATAACACAAGTCTCAGTTCAATTGAAATATCAAAAATATTTAATAAACACATAATATATACAAAAATATACATAAATCACATGTAATTAATGGTAAAACAATGTAACTTAAGGTGCTGGCGTCTCAATTAATTATTAGAAATGAATGTAGCAGCAGCAGCAGACCTCACTTGGCAGGATGATGATGGAGTCGGCGGAAAAGAGCTGGGTCATGATCAGAGCCCACAGCAGGTGCCCGCCGGCAGAGGAATCAGCACTGGTGCATCACCGAGGAGTAGGAGGGGGGTTTAGATGAGGTCTGACAGAGCAGGCAGTAGTAGGGAGATAGCCGTAGTGAGGACCAAGTTTGTGTTTATGCAGGATGGGGAGGGGAGTTCGGCGGGTGAGAAGCCCCAGAGCAGATGAAAGCTGCCGGTCACTGGTCGGCCGGGTGAGAGGTACGGGCAGGAGGTGTGGGGGGAGAAAGCTGCAAGGGCCAGTGAGAGGGGGACAGTGTACACATGAGGTCACTGAAGGGATGTGGGGGGACAGTGTACACATGGGGTCACTGAAGGGAGGGGGGCAGCGTACACATGGAATCACTGAAGGGGTTATAGGCTGCATATGGTTAGGATAATAGGCTGCGGGGGGGTGTATGGTTAGGGTCATAGGCTGTGGGGTGTGTATGGTTAGGGTTATAGGCAGCGGGGGGTGTGTGTGTGGTTAGGGTTATTGGCTGCTGGGTGTGTGTGTATGGTTAGGGTTATAGGCAGTGAAGTGGGTGTATGGTTAGGGTCATAGGCTGCGGGTGTGTGTATGGTTAGGGTTATAGGCTGCGGGGTGTGTGTATGGTTAGGGTAAATGGCTGCTGGGTGTGTGTGTGTGTATGGTTAGGGTTATAGGCAGTGGGGTGGGTGTATAGTTAGGGTTATAGGCTGCGGGGTGTATGTATGGTTAGGGTTATAGGCTGCGGGGTGTGTGTATGGTTAGGGTTATAGGCAGTGGGGTGGGTGTATGGTTACAGTTATAGGCTGCGGGGGGTGTGTGGTTAGGGTTATAGGCTGCGGGGTGTATGTATGGTTAGGGTTTATAGGCTGCAGGATGTGTGTGTATGGTTAGGGTTATAGGCTGCGGGGTGTGTGTATGGTTAGGGTTATAGGCTGCGGGGTTTCTGTGTGGTTAGGGTTATAGGCTGCGGGGAGTGTGTGTATGGTTAGGGTTATAGGCAGTGGGGTGGGTGTATGGTTACAGTTATAGGCTGCGGGGTGTGTTTGGTTAGGGTTATAGGCTGCAGGGTGTGTGTGGTTAGGGTTATAGGCTGCAGGATGTGTGTGTATGGCTAGGGTTATAGGCTGCGGGGTGTGTGTATGGTTAGGGTTATAGGCTGCGGGGTGTGTATGGTTAGGGTTATAGGCTGCGGGGTGTGTGTGTATGGTTAGGGTTATAGGCAGTGGGGTGGGTGTATGGTTACAGTTATAGGCTGCAGGTGTGTATGGTTAGGGTTATAGGCTTCGGGGTGTATGTGTATGGTTCGGGTTATAGGCTGCGAAGTGTGTGTATGGTTAGGGTTATAGGCTGCAGGGTGTGTGTGGTTAGGGTTATAGGCTGCGGGGTGTGTATGGTTAGGGTTATAGGCTGCGGGGTGTGTATGGTTAGGGTTATAGGCTGCGGGGTGTGTATGGTTAGGGTTATAGGCTGCAGGGTGTGTGTGTATGGTTATAGGCTGCGGGGTGGGTGTATGGTTACAGTTATAGGCTGCGGGTGTGTATGGTTAGGGTTATAGGCTGCGGGGTGTATGTGTATGGTTAGGGTTATAGGCTGCGAAGTGTGTGTATGGTTAGGGTTATAGGCTGCAGGGTGTGTGTGGTTAGGGTTATAGGCTGCGGGGTGTATGTATGGTTAGGGTTATAGGCTGCAGGATGTGTGTGTATGGTTAGGGTTATAGGCTGCGGGGTGTGTGTATGGTTAGGGTTATAGGCTGCGGGGTGTGTATGGTTAGGGTTATAGGCTGCGGGGTGTGTGTATGGTTAGGGTTATAGGCAGGGTGTGTGTGTATGGTTAGGGTTATAGGCTTGTATGGTTAGGGTTATAGGCTGCGGGGTGTGTGTATGGTTAGGGTTATAGGCTGCGGGGTGTGTGTATGGTTAGGGTTATAGGCTGCGGGGTGTGTGTATGGTTAGGGTTATAGGCTGCGGGGTGTGTGTATGGTTAGGGTTATAGGCTGCGGGGTTTGTGTATGGTTAGGGTTATAGGCTGCGGGGTGTGTGTATGGTTAGGGTTATAGGCTGCGGGGTGTGTGTATGGTTAGGGTTATAGGCTGCGGGGTGTGTGTATGGTTAGGGTTATAGGCTGCGGGGTGTGTGTATGGTTAGGGTTATAGGCTGCGGGGTGTGTGTATGGTTAGGGTTATAGGCTGCGGGGTGTGTGTATGGTTAGGATTATAGGCTGCGGGGTGTGTGTATGGTTAGGGTTAAAGGCTGTGCGGTGTGTATGGTTAGAGTTATAGGCTGCAGGGGGGGGGGAGTATGTTTAGGGTTATAAGCTGCAGTGTGTGTGTGTGTGTGTGTGTGTGTGTGTGTGTGTGTGTGTGGTTAGGTTTATAGGCTGCAGGGTTTGTGTTTGTATGGTTAGGGTTATAGGCTGTGCGGTGTGTATGGTTAGGGTTATAAGCTAAGTGTATGGTTAGAGTTATAGGCTGCGGGGGGGGGGGGATATGTTTAGGGTTATAGGCTGCAGGGTTATAGGCTGCAGGGTGTGCGTATGGTTAGGGTTATAGGCTGCGGGGTGTGTGTATTGTTAGGGTTATAGGCTGCCGCGTTGTGTATGGTTAGGGTTATAGGCTGCGGAGTGTGTATGGTTAGGGTAATAGGCTGTGGGGGGGGGTGTATGTTTAGGGTTATAGGCTGCAGGGTGTACATGTATGGTTAGGGTTATAGGCTGTGGGGTGTGTATGGTTAGGGTTATAGACTGCAAGGTGTGTATGGTTACGGTTATAGGCTGCGGAATATGTGTATGGTTAGGGATATAAGCTGCGCAGCGTGTATGGTTAGGGTTAAAGGCTGTAGTGTGTGTGTATGGTTACGGTTATAAGCTGTGGGGTGTGTGTGTGTATGGTTAGGGTTATAGGCTGTGGGGTGTGTGTGTGTATGGTTAGGGTTATAGGCAGTGTTCCCTCTAAGCTGTGCGCGTGCACACAACTCGCCGAGCCCGCGCACAGACATTAAAACTGAGCGCACAAAGTTTAATATCTTGTTTAGTGTTTTAATAAGGTTGAAAATCACTGATATAGCCTATATGTGTGGTGTGTGAAGTCTGTAAACATTCAAATTGCTTTATTAACTCGACAGAACGCGAAACCTAGGCCTGTATACGTTATGTGACGCACAAAAATGTACATTTTCTTCCAAAGTTGCACAGCCAATATCTTTTGCCGCACACAGCCTTCGTACAATTAGAGGGAACATTGGTTATAGGCTGTGGTGTGTGTGTATGGTTAGGGTTATAGGCTGTGGGGTGTGTGTATGGTTAGGGTTATAGGCTGTGGTGTGTGTGTATGGTTAGGGTTATAGGCTGCGGAGTGTGTGTGCATAGTTAGGGTTGTAGGCTGCGGGGTGTATGTGTATGGTTAGTGTTATAGGCTGTGGGGTGTGTGTATGGTTAGGGTTATAGGCTGCGGGGTGTGTATGGTTAGGGTTATAGGCTGTGCGGTGTGTGTATGGTTAGGGTTATAGGCTGCGGGGTGTGTGTATGGTTAGGGTTATAGGCTGCGGGGTGTGTGTATGGATAGGGGTAAAGGCTGTGCGGTGTGTATGGTTAGAGTTATAGGCTGCAGGGGGGGGGGGGAGTATGTTTAGGGTTATAGGCTGCAGGGGGTGTGTATGGTTAGGGTTATAAGCTGCAGTGTGTGTGTGTGTGGTTAGGTTTATAGGCTGCAGGGTTTGTGTTTGTATGGTTAGGGTTATAGGCTGTGCGGTGTGTATGGTTAGGGTTATAAGCTAAGTGTATGGTTAGAGTTATAGGCTGCGGGGGGGGGGGGGATATGTTTAGGGTTATAGGCTGCAGGGTGTGTGTATGGTTAGGGTTATAGGCTGCGGGGGGGTGTGTGTGGTTAGGGTTATAGGCTGCGGGTGTGTGTGTGTGTGTGGTTAGGGTTATAGGCTGCAGGGTGTGTGTATTGTTAGGGTTATAGGCTGCGCGTTGTGTATGGTTAGGGTTATAGGCTGCGGAGTGTGTATGGTTAGGGTAATAGGCTGTGGGGGGGGGGTGTATGTTTAGGGTTATAGGCTGCAGGGTGTACATGTATGGTTAGGGTTATAGGCTGTGGGGTGTGTATGGTTAGGGTTATAGACTGCAAGGTGTGTATGGTTACGGTTATAGGCTGCGGAATATGTGTATGGTTAGGGATATAAGCTGCGCGGCGTGTATGGTTAGGGTTAAAGGCTGTAGTGTGTGTGTATGGTTACGGTTATAGGCTGTGGGGTGTGTGTGTATGGTTAGGGTTATAGGCTGTCGGGTGCTTGTGTGTATGGTTTGAGTTATAGGCTGTGGTGTGTGTATGGTTAGGGTTATAGGCTGTGGGGTGTGTGTGTGTGTATGGTTAGGGTTATAGGCTGTGGTGTGTGTGTATGGTTAGGGTTATAGGCTGCGGGGTGTGTGTGCATAGTTAGGGTTGTAGGCTGCGGGGTGTATGTGTATGGTTAGTGTTATAGGCTGTGGGGTGTGTGTATGGTTAGGGTTATAGGCTGCGGGGTGTGTATGGTTAGGGTTATAGGCTGTGGGGTGTGTATATGGTTAGGGTTATTGGCTGCAGTGTGTCTATGGTTAGGATTATAGGGTGCGGGGGGGGGGGGTGTATGGTTAGGGTTATAGGCTGTGGGGTGTGTGTGTATGGTTAGGGTTATAGGCTGTCGGGTGCTTGTGTGTATGGTTTGAGTTATAGGCTGTGGTGTGTGTATGGTTAGGGTTATAGGCTGTGGGGTGTGTGTGTGTGTATGGTTAGGGTTATAGGCTGTGGTGTGTGTGTATGGTTAGGGTTATAGGCTGCGGGGTGTGTGTGCATAGTTAGGGTTGTAGGCTGCGGGGTGTATGTGTATGGTTAGTGTTATAGGCTGTGGGGTGTGTGTATGGTTAGGGTTATAGGCTGCGGGGTGTGTATGGTTAGGGTTATAGGCTGTGGGGTGTGTATATGGTTAGGGTTATTGGCTGCAGTGTGTCTATGGTTAGGATTATAGGGTGCGGGGGGTGTGTGTATGGTTAGGGTTATAGGCTGTGGGGTGTGTGTATGGTTAGGGTTATACGCTGTGGGGTGTGTGTATGGTTAGGGTTATAGACTGCGGGGTGTGTATGGTTAGGGTAAAAGGCTGCGGGGGGTGTATGGTTAGGGCTATAGGCTGCGGGGTGTGTGTGCATAGTTAGGGTTATAGGCTGCGTGGTGTGTGTATGGTGAGGGTTATAGGCTGCGGGGTGTATGTATGGTTACAGTTATAGGCTGCGGGTGTGTATGGTTAGGGTTATAGGCTGCAGGGTGTGTGTATGGTTAGTGTTATAGGCTGTGGGGTGTGTGTATGGTTAGGATTATAGGTTGCGGGGAGTGTGTGTATAGTTAGAGTTGTAGGCTGCGGGTGTATGTGTATGGTTAGGATTATAGGCTGCGGGGTGTGTGTATGGTTAGGGTTATAGGCTGCAGGGTGTGTGTATGGTTAGGATAATAGGCTGCAGGGTGTGTGTGTGTGTGGTTAGGGTTATAGGCTGTGGGGTGTGTGTATGGTTAGGGTTATAGGATGCGGGGTGTGTGTGTATGGTTAGGAATATAGGCTGCAGGGTGTGTGTGTATGGTTAGGGTTATAGGCTGCGCGGTGTGTGTATGGTTAGGGTTATAGGCTGCGGGGTGTGTGTGTATGGTTAGGATTATAGGCTGCAGGGTGTGTGTGTATGGTTAGGGTTATAGGCTGCGGGGTGTGTGTATGGTTAGGGTTATAGGCTGCGCGGTGTGTATAGTTAGGGTTAAAGGCTGCGCGGTGTATGGTTAGAGTTATAGGCAGCGGGGGGAGGAGCAGTGGCGTAGCTACAGGGGTCGCAGCGGTCGCAGATGCGACCGGGCCCCTGAGCCAGGGTGCCCAACCCCCGCCACTGTTCGGCCGTCCTGGAAGAGGGAAGCGAACAGGACGCACCCGTTCCCAGTGCTGCTTTGCGGGCCCGCGTGCGTCGCGCTGACGTCACGCGGCAAGGGGTCCCCTTCCTATTGGCTGCCTGCGGCTGGGGACGGGACACGGTGGCCGTATCTGAGCTGTGATCAGCGGCATAGCACTTGCTCCAGGCGCAGGAAGTTCACATGGCGCCGGAGCCGTGCTCCACAAACTCTGCCGCCCGCCCAGCACGCCTGCTCCCCCACCCGCTTCCCCGCACGTTCAGCACCCCCACCTCTGGTGTCCTGACACCTGGAACCGCAGCTCACTGTCTTAAGCCGCCAGTCATTGGTAGCCGCGCTGGGAAGAGGAGCACCCAGCGCGGTGACTGCGCTGTGGACTCTGGAGAGTAAGGCGCTGGGGAGAGGAACACCCGGCAGCGGAGACACTGTGATTGACACCAGGAGACTGGTGAGGGAGAAGCTGTGAGCACTGCAGGATGACGCCGGAAAAGTCGCGCCGGGGAGAGGAACACCCGGGGGCCGTGACAACAGGAGACTGCGGAGAGAAGCTGTGAGTGGTATGACACAGGAGACACCGCGCTGGGGAGAGGATGGAAGGAGAAACACTGACTGCACTGGGGATGGGAGAAGGAAGCGTGGTGAGCAGGTAAGTACTAGCAGTTAACACACTGCCTGTGAAAGGGAGTGTAGTTCCACTGTTACAGTGGAACTACACGTCCCAGCATGCCCTGTCACAGTTTTAGAAATCCATTATCTAAAATCTGTGGCAGGGCATGCTGGGACGTGTAGTTCCACAACAGCACTGACTCCAGTCCTGTCAGGCTTGTCAGCTTTTATTTTCTTGGGGTGCCTGCCTGGTGTCTGGCCATTTTGTTGTATGTAGGGGGGCCCCAAGCTGACCTTTCGCACCAGGGCCCATGAACCCTTAGCTACGCCCCTGGGGAGGAGTATGTTTAGGGTTATAGGCTGCAGGGGGTGTGTATGTATGGTTAGGGTTATAGGCTGCAGAGGGTGTGTATGGTTAGGGTTATAGGCTGCAGTGTGTGTGTGTGTGTGTGTGTGTGTGTGTGTGTGTGTGTGTGTGTATGGTTAGGGTTATAGGCTGTGCGGTGTGTATGGTTAGGGTTATAAGCTAAGTGTATGGTTAGAGTTATAGGCTGCGGGGGGGGGATATGTTTAGGGTTATAGGCTGCAGGGTGTGTGTATGGTTAGGGTTATAGGCTGCGGGGTATGTGTATGGTTAGGTTATAAGCTGCGTGGCGTGTATAGTTAGGGTTATGGGCTGCAGGGTGTGTGTATGTGTGTGTGTATGGTTAGGGTTATAGGCTGCGGGGTGTGTGTGTGTGTGTATGGTTAGGGTTATAGGCTGCGGGGGGGTGTGTATGGTCACGGTTATAGGCTGCGGGGTGAGCATGGTTACGGTTATAGGCTGCAAGGTGTGTGTATGGTTATTGGAATAGGCTGCGGGGTGTGTGTGTATGGTTAGGGTGTGTATGGTTAGGGTAATAGGCTGCGGGGTGTATGGTTAGGGTTATAGGCTGCTGGGTTTCTGTGTGGTTAGGGTTATAGGCTGCGGGGTGTGTATGGTTAGGGTTATAGGCTGCAGGGTGTGTATGGTTAGGGTAATAGGCTGCAAGGGAGGGTTTGTATGGTTAGGGTTATAGGCTGCGGCGTAGTGTTCCAAGGTGTGTGGCCTGAGGTGTTCCGCTACCCGGGGGGGAGCGGCCTGGGGTGTCCCGCTACCCAGGGGGGAGCGGCCTGGGGTGTCCCGCTACCCAGGGGGGAGCGGCCTGGGGTGTCCCGCTACCCAGGGGGGGGGGGGGCGGCCTGGGGTGTCCCGCTACCCAGGGGGGAGCGGCCTGGGGTGTATAGATAGTTAGGCTTGCGGGGGAGGTGTGTATAGATAGTTAGGCTTGCGGTGGAGGGGGTGTATAGATAGTTAGGCTTGCGGGGGAGCAGGGGTGCAGGGGAGGGAGGTGTATAGATATTTAGGCTGCAGGGGAACGGGGGGGGTATAGATAGTTAGGCTTGCGGGGGGAACGGGGGTGTATAGATAGTTAGGCTTGCGGGGGAACGGGGGTGTATAGATAGTTAGGCTTGCGGGGGAACAGGGGTGTATAGATAGTTAGGTTTGCAGGGGAGGGGGTGTATAGTTAGAGTAAGGCTGTGGGCGATTGTGTGTGTGTAGTAGTTACTAACCTGGGTTTGAACGGAGGCTGCTTTTGGGGACACGCCGGATCAATTCACTAATTCATCCTATTTGGACCTCCATTTCCAGGTGCCATGCAGCCTTCTTCTCCACCCTCCAGAGCTCGGTTCTCCGCCCTTCAGCCACTGGGACTCGCACTTCTTCTGGTTCAGTAGCAGGCACCGTGCATCTCTCCGCTTCTGCTCCATTTCATCAGCCCACACTGGCCTGACTCCTGTCCTACAGTCATGGCCCAGCACAGCAGAGAGCAGACACGTGCGCAAGGAGGGAGAGATGCTGCGGAAAACATAGAGAGCTGCTCAGGGAATCCCGTGGTCAGCCTGCACACACATGCTGCCGCTGTTACATTTAAAGTAATTTTTTTTTTTTAAATCACAAAAAAATTGGAAACTGACGGCAGTATATACATACATAATCGCTCTCATACATACATACACCATCACTCTCATCCATACATACACCGTCACTTTCAAACATATATACACCCTGCCGCTCACACTACCACTTTTATACATACATACATTGCTGCTCTCATACATACATACATACATTCACTGCTGCTATCACATATACATACATACACTGCTGCTCTCACATATACAAACATACACTGCTGCTCTCACATATACAAACATACACTGCTGCTCACATACATACATAAATACACTACTGCTCTCATACATACAGTACATATATTGCTGCTCTCATACATACACACTTGGGGGCAGTGACGGGGGGACACTTGGGGGGAGTGACGGGGGACAGCGTACACTTAGGGGCAGTGACGGGGGGACGGCGTACACTTGGGGGCTGTGACGGGGGGACGGCGTACACTTGGGGGCTGTGACGGGGGGACAGCGCACACTTGGGGGCAGTGACGGGGGGACAGCGCACACTTGGGGGCAGTGACGGGGGGACAGCGCACACTTGGGGGCAGTGACGGGGGGACAGCGCACACTTGGGGGCAGTGACGGGGGGACAGCGCACACTTGGGGGCAGTGACGGGGGGACAGCGCACACTTGGGGGCAGTGACGGGGGGACAGCGTACACTTGGGGGCAGTGACGGGGGGACAGCGTACACTTGGAGGGGGGCAGTGGGGGGGACAGCCTACACACGGAGGAGGGGGCACTGGGGGGGACAGCATACACACGGCGGGCGCACTTGGGGGGGACAGCGCACACACGGGGGCACTTGGTACACACAGGGACAGTGGGGTGGGGGACAGGGTACACACAGGGACAGTCGGGGGACGGATTTACCTGGGTGCAGCTGCTCCTCTGATGGCCCAAGTGGCTTCTTTCTGCCTTCCCGGTGGCAGAGGCAACTCAAGGAAGCACCTTAGTCCCGGCGGTACCATAAAGGTGGTCAGCATCTAGGCAGGAAATATAATAATAATATTAAAGGGCACAGCGTACACACAGCGGGGGGCACAACGTACACACTGCATGGTGCACTAAGGGGGCACAGCGTACACACGGGGGGCACTGAGGGGGCACAGCGTACACACGGGGGACACTGAGGGGAGACAGCGTACACACGGGGGACACTGAGAGGAGACAGCGTACACACGGGGGGCACTGAGGGGAGACAGCGTACACACGGGGGGCACTGAGGGGAGACAGCGTACACACGGGGGGCACTGAGGGGAGACAGCGTACACACGGGGGGCACTGAGGGGAGACAGCGCACACACGGGGGGCACTGGGGGGAGACAGCGTACACACGGGGGGCACTGAGGGGAGACAGCGTACACACGGGGGGCATTGGGGGGAGACAGCGTACACACGAGGGGCACTGGGAGGACACAGCGTACACACGGGGGGCACTGGGGGGAGACAGCGTACACACGGGGGGCACTGGGGGGAGACAGCGTACACACGGGGGGCACTGGGGGGAGACAGCGTACACACGGGGGGCACTGGGGGGAGACAGCGTACACACGGGGGGCACTGGGGGGAGACAGCGTACACACGGGGGCACTGGGGGGAGACAGCGTACACACGGGGGGCACTGGGGGGAGACAGCGTACACACGGGGGGCACTGGGGGGAGACAGCGTACACACGGGGGGCACTGGGGGGAGACAGCGTACACACGGGGGGCACTGGGGGGAGACAGCGTACACACGGGGGGCACTGGGGGGAGACAGCGTACACACGGGGGGCACTGGGGGGAGACAGCGTACACACGGGGGGCACTGGGGGGAGACAGCGTACACACGGGGGGCACTGGGGGGAGACAGCGTATACACGGGGGGCACTGGGGGGAGACAGCGTACACACAGGGGGCACTGGGGGGAGACAGCGTACACACGGGGGGCACTGGGGGGAGACAGCGTACACACGGGGGGCACTGGGGGGAGACAGCGTACACACGGGGGGCACTGGGGGGAGACAGCGTACACACGGGGGGCACTGGGGGGAGACAGCGTACACACGGGGGGCACTGGGGGGAGACAGCGTACACACGGGGGGCACTGGGGGGAGACAGCGTACACACGGGGGGCAGTGACGGGGGGGACAGCGTACACACGGGGGCAGTGACGGGGGACAGCGTACACTTGGGGGCAGTGACGGGGGGACAGCGTACACTTGGGGGCAGTGACGGGGGGACAGCGTACACTTGGGGGCAGTGACGGGGGGACAGCGTACACTTGGGGGCAGTGACGGGGGGACAGCGTACACTTGGGGGGGGACAGCGTACACTTGGGGGCAGTGACAGGGGGACAGCGTACACTTGGGGGCAGTGACGGGGGGACAGCGGGACAGCGTACACACGGAGGAGGGGGCACTGGGGGGGGGACAGCATGCACACGGCGAGTGCACTTGGGGGGGGAAAGCGCACACACGGGGGCACTTGGGGGGGGAAAGCGCACACACGGGGGCACTTGGTACACACAGACACAGTGGGGTGGGGGACAGGGTACACACAGGGACAGTGGGGGGACGGATTTACCAGGGTGCAGCTGCTCCTCTGATGGCCCAAGTGGCTTCTTTCTGCCTTCCCGGTGGCAGAGGCAACTCAAGGAAGGGCATTAGTCCCAGCGGTACCATGGGGTGGTCAGCATCTAGGCAGGAAATATAATAATAATAATATTAAAGGGCACAGCGTACACACGGCGGGGGGCACAATGTACACACTGCATGGAGCACTAAGGGGGCACAGCGTACACACGGGGGGCACTGGGGGGAGACAGCGTACACACGGGGGGCACTGGGGGGAGACAGCGTACACACAGGGGGCACTGAGGGGAGACAGCGTACACACGGGGGGCACTGAGGGGAGACAGCGTACACACGGGGGGCACTGAGGGGAGACAGCGTACACACGGGGGCCACTGAAGGGAGACAGCGTACACACGGGGGGCACTGGGGGGAGACAGCGTACACACGGGGGGCACTGGGAGGAGACAGCGTACACACGGGGGGCACTGGGAGGAGACAGCGTACACACGGGGGGCACTGGGGGGAGACAGCGTACACACGGGGGGCACTGAGGGGACACACCGTACACACGGGGGGCACTGGGGGGAGACAGCGTACACACGGGGGGCACTGGGGGGAGACAGCGTACACACGGGGGGCACTGGGGGGAGACAGCGTACACACGGGGGGCACTGGGGGGAGACAGCGTACACACGGGGGCACTGGCGGGAGACAGCGTACACACGGGGGGCACTGGCGGGAGACAGCGTACACACGGGGGGCACTAGGGGGAGACAGCGTACACACGGGGGGCACTGGGGGGAGACAGCGTACACACGGGGGCAGTGACGGGGGGACAGCGTACACACGGGGGCAGTGACGGGGGGACAGCGTACACTTGGGGGCAGTGACGGGGGGACAGCGTACACTTGGGGGCAGTGACCAGGGGGACAGCGTACACTTGGGGGCAGTGACCAGGGGGACAGCGTACACTTGGGGCAGTGACGGGGGGACAGCGTACACTTGGGGGTAGTGACGGGGGGACAGCGTACACTTGGGGGTAGTGACGGGGGGACAGCGTACACTTGGGGGCAGTGACGGGGGGACAGCGTACACTTGGGGGGGGGGCACTGGGGGGGACAGCGTACACTTGGGGGGGGGACACTGGGGGGGACAGCGTACACTTGGGGGCAGTGACGGGGGGACAGCGTACACTTGGGGGCAGTGACGGGGGGACTGCGTACACTTGGGGGCATGGACGGGGGGACAGCGTACACACGGAGGAGGGGGCACTGGGGGGGGGGGGACAGCATAAACACGGAGGGCGCACTTGGGGGGGGACAGCGCACACACGGGGGCACTTGGTACACACAGGGACAGTGGGGCGGGGGACAGGTTACACACAGGGACAGTGGGGGGACGGATTTACCAGGGTGCAGCTGCTCCTCTGATGGCCCAAGTGGCTTCTTTCTGCCTTCCCGGTGGCGGAGGCAACTCAAGGAAGGGCCTTAGTCCCGGCGGTACCATGGGGTGGTCAGCATCTAGGCAGGAAATATAATAATAATAATAATAATAATAATAATAATAATAATAATAATAAAGGGCACAGCGTACACACGGAGGGGGGCACAATGTACACACCGCATGGTGCACTAAGGGGGCACAGCGTACACACGGGGGCACTGGGGGGAGACAGCGTACACACGGGGGGCACTGGGGGGAGAAAGCGTACACACGGGGGGCACTGGGGGGAGAAAGCGTACACACGGGGGGCACTGGGGGGAGAAAGCGTACACACGGGGGGCACTCAGGGGAGACAGCGTACACACGGGGGGCACTGGGGGGAGACAGCGTACACACGGGGGGCACTGGGGGGAGACAGCATACACACGGGGGGCACTGGGGGGAGACAGCGTACACACGGGGGCAGTGACGGGGGGACAGCGTACACTTGGGGGCAGTGACGGCGGGACAGGGTACACTTGGGGGCAGTGACGGGGGGACAGCGTAAACGTGGGGACAGTGACGGGGGGCGGCGTACATTTGGGGGGGTACTGGGGGGGACAGCGTACACTTGGGGGGGGCACAGCGTACACTTGGGGGCAGTGACAGGGGGACAGCGTACACTTGGGGGCAGTGACGGGGGGACAGCGTACACTTGGGGGCAGTGACGGGGGACAGCGTACACACGGAGGAGGAGGCACTGGGGGGGGGGACAGCATACACACGGCGGGCGCACTTGGGGGGGGACAGCGCACACACGGGGGCACTTGGTACACACAGGGACAGTGGGGTGGGGGACAGGGTACACACAGGGACAGTGGTGGGACGGATTTACCTGGGTGCAGCTGCTCCTCTGATGGCCCAAGTGGCTTCTTTCTGCCTTCCCAGTGGCGGAGGCAACTCAAGGAAGCGCCTTAGTCCCGGCGGTACCATGGGGTGGTCAGCATCTAGGCAGGAAATATAATAATAATAATATTAAAGGGCACAGCGTACACACGGCGGGGGGCACAACGTACACACTGCATGGTGCACTGGGGGGAGACAGCGTACACACGGGGGGCACTGGGGGGAGACAGCGTACACACGGGGGGCACTGGGGGGAGACAGCGTACACACGGGGGGCACTGGGGGGAGACAGCGTACACACGGGGGGCACTGGGGGGAGACAGCGTACACACGGGGGGCACTGGGGGGAGACAGCGTACACACGGGGGGCACTGGGGGGAGACAGCGTACACACGGGGGGCACTGGGGGGAGACAGCGTACACACGGGGGGCACTGGGGGGAGACAGCGTACACACGGGGGGCACTGGGGGGAGACAGCGTACACACGGGGGGCACTGGGGGGAGACAGCGTACACACGGGGGGCACTCGGGGGAGACAGCGTACACACGGGGGGCACTCGGGGGAGACAGCGTACACACGGGGGGCACTCGGGGGAGACAGCGTACACACGGGGGGCACTCGGGGGAGACAGCGTACACACGGGGGGCACTCGGGGGAGACAGCGTACACACGGGGGGCACTCAGGGGAGACAGCGTACACACGGGGGGCACTCAGGGGAGACAGCGTACACACGGGGGGCACTCAGGGGAGACAGCGTACACACGGGGGGCACTCAGGGGAGACAGCGTACACACGGGGGGCACTCGGGGGAGACAGCGTACACACGGGGGGCACTGGGGGGAGACAGCGTACACACGGGGGGCACTGGGGGGAGACAGCGTACACACGGGGGGCACTGGGGGGAGACAGCGTACACACGGGGGGCACTGGGGGGAGACAGCGTACACACGGGGGGCACTGGGGGGAGACAGCGTACACACGGGGGGCACTGGGAGGAGACAGCGTACACACGGGGGGCACTGGGAGGAGACAGCGTACACACGGGGGGCACTGGGGGGAGACAGCGTACACACGGGGGGCACTGGGGGGAGACACCGTACACACGGGGGGCACTGGGGGGAGACACCGTACACACGGGGGGCACTGGGGGGAGACAGCGTACACACGGGGGGCACTGGGGGGAGACAGCGTACACACGGGGGGCACTGGGGGGAGACAGCGTACACACGGGGGGGCACTGGGGGGAGACAGCGTACACACGGGGGCACTGGCGGGAGACAGCGTACACACGGGGGGCACTGGCGGGAGACAGCGTACACACGGGGGGCACTAGGGGGAGACAGCGTACACACGGGGGCAGTGACGGGGGACAGCGTACACACGGGGGCAGTGACGGGGGGACAGCGTACACTTGGGGGCAGTGACCAGGGGGACAGCGTACACTTGGGGGCAGTGACCAGGGGGACAGCGTACACTTGGGGGCAGTGACGGGGGGACAGCGTACACTTGGGGGCAGTGACGGGGGGACAGCGTACACTTGGGGGTAGTGACGGGGGGACAGCGTACACTTGGGGGTAGTGACGGGGGGACAGCGTACACTTGGGGGCAGTGACGGGGGGACAGCGTACACTTGAGGGCAGTGACCAGGGGGACAGCGTACACTTGGGGGCAGTGACGGGGGGACAGCGTACACTTGGGGGCAGTGACGGGGGGACAGCGTACACTTGGGGGTAGTGACGGGGGGACAGCGTACACTTGGGGGCAGTGACCAGGGGGACAGCGTACACTTGGGGGCAGTGACGGGGGGACAGCGTACACTTGGGGGCAGTGACGGGGGGACAGCGTACACTTGGGGGCAGTGACGGGGGGACAGCGTACACTTGGGGGTAGTGACGGGGGGACAGCGTACACTTGGGGGCAGTGACGGGGGGACAGCGTACACTTGGGGGGGGCACTGGGGGGGACAGCGTACACTTGGGGGGGGGGCACTGGGGGGGACAGCGTACACTTGGGGGCAGTGACGGGGGGACAGCGTACACTTGGGGGCAGTGACGGGGGGACTGCGTACACTTGCGGGCATGGACGGGGGGACAGCGTACACTTGCGGGCATGGACGGGGGGACAGCGTACACACGGAGGAGGGGGCACTGGGGGGGGGGGGGACAGCATAAACACGGAGGGCGCACTGGGGGGGGACAGCGCACACACGGGGGCACTTGGTACACACAGGGACAGTGGGGCGGGGGACAGGTTACACACAGGGACAGTGGGGGGACGGATTTACCAGGGTGCAGCTGCTCCTCTGATGGCCCAAGTGGCTTCTTTCTGCCTTCCCGGTGGCGGAGGCAACTCAAGGAAGGGCCTTAGTCCCGGCGGTACCATGGGGTGGTCAGCATCTAGGCAGGAAATATAATAATAATAATAATAATATTAAAGGGCACAGCGTACACACGGAGGGGGGCACAATGTACACACCGCATGGTGCACTAAGGGGGCACAGCGTACACACGGGGGCACTGGGGGGAGACAGCGTACACACGGGGGGCACTGGGGGGAGAAAGCGTACACACGGGGGGCACTGGGGGGAGAAAGCGTACACACGGGGGGCACTGGGGGGAGAAAGCGTACACACGGGGGGCACTGGGGGGAGACAGCGTACACACGGGGGGCACTGGGGGGAGACAGCGTACACACGGGGGGCACTGGGGGGAGACAGCGTACACACGGGGGCAGTGACGGGGGGACAGCGTACACACGGGGGCAGTGACGGCGGGACAGGGTACACTTGGGGGCAGTGACGGGGGGACAGCGTACACGTGGGGGCAGTGACGGGGGGGCGGCGTACATTTGGGGGGGCACTGGGGGGGACAGCGTACACTTGGGGGGGGGGGCACAGCGTACACTTGGGGGCAGTGACAGGGGGACAGCGTACACTTGGGGGCAGTGACAGGGGGACAGCGTACACTTGGGGGCAGTGACGGGGGGACAGCGTACACTTGGGGGCAGTGACGGGGGGACAGCGTACACTTGGGGGCAGTGACGGGGGACAGCGTACACACGGAGGAGGAGGCACTGGGGGGGGGACAGCATACACACGGCGGGCGCACTTGGGGGGGACAGCGCACACACGGGGGCACTTGGTACACACAGGGACAGTGGGGTGGGGGACAGGGTACACACAGGGACAGTGGTGGGACGGATTTACCTGGGTGCAGCTGCTCCTCTGATGGCCCAAGTGGCTTCTTTCTGCCTTCCCAGTGGCGGAGGCAACTCAAGGAAGCGCCTTAGTCCCGGCGGTACCATGGGGTGGTCAGCATCTAGGCAGGAAATATAATAATAATAATATTAAAGGGCACAGCGTACACACGGCGGGGGGCACAACGTACACACTGCATGGTGCACTAAGAGGGCACAGAGTACACACGGGGGGCACTGGGGGGAGACAGCGTACACACGGGGGGCACTGGGGGGAGACAGCGTACACACGGGGGGCACTCAGGGGAGACAGCGTACACACGGGGGGCACTCAGGGGAGACAGCGTACACACGGGGGGCACTCAGGGGAGACAGCGTACACACGGGGGCACTCAGGGGAGACAGCGTACACACGGGGGGCACTCAGGGGAGACAGCGTACACACGGGGGGCACTCAGGGGAGACAGCGTACACACGGGGGGCACTCAGGGGAGACAGCGTACACACGGGGGGCACTCAGGGGAGACAGCGTACACACGGGGGGCACTCAGGGGAGACAGCGTACACACGGGGGGCACTCAGGGGAGACAGCGTACACACGGGGGGCACTCTGGGGAGACAGCGTACACACGGGGGGCACTCTGGGGAGACAGCGTACACACGGGGGGCACTCTGGGGAGACAGCGTACACACGGGGGGCACTCTGGGGAGACAGCGTACACACGGGGGGCACTCTGGGGAGACAGCGTACACACGGGGGGCACTCTGGGGAGACAGCGTACACACGGGGGGCACTCTGGGGAGACAGCGTACACACGGGGGGCACTCTGGGGAGACAGCGTACACACGGGGGGCACTCTGGGGAGACAGCGTACACACGGGGGGCACTCAGGGGAGACAGCGTACACACGGGGGGCAGTCAGGGGAGACAGCGTACACACGGGGGGCAGTCAGGGGAGACAGCGTACACACGGGGGGCACTCAGGGGAGACAGCGTACACACGGGGGGCAGTCAGGGGAGACAGCGTACACACGGGGGGCACTCAGGGGAGACAGCGTACACACGGGGGGCACTCAGGGGAGACAGCGTACACACGGGGGGCACTCAGGGGAGACAGCGTACACACGGGGGGCACTCAGGGGAGACAGCGTACACACGGGGGGCACTCAGGGGAGACAGCGTACACACGGGGGGCACTCAGGGGAGACAGCGTACACACGGGGGGCACTCAGGGGAGACAGCGTACACACGGGGGGCACTCAGGGGAGACAGCGTACACACGGGGGGCACTCAGGGGAGACAGCGTACACACGGGGGGCACTCAGGGGAGACAGCGTACACACGGGGGGCACTCAGGGGAGACAGCGTACACACGGGGGGCACTCAGGGGAGACAGCGTACACACGGGGGGCACTCAGGGGAGACAGCGTACACACGGGGGGCACTCAGGGGAGACAGCGTACACACGGGGGCACTCAGGGGAGACAGCGTACACACGGGGGGCACTCAGGGGAGACAGCGTACACACGGGGGGCACTCAGGGGAGACAGCGTACACACGGGGGGCACTCAGGGGAGACAGCGTACACACGGGGGGCACTCAGGGGAGACAGCGTACACACGGGGGGCACTCAGGGGAGACAGCGTACACACGGGGGGCACTCAGGGGAGACAGCGTACACACGGGGGCACTCAGGGGAGACAGCGTACACACGGGGGGCACTCAGGGGAGACAGCGTACACACGGGGGGCACTCAGGGGAGACAGCGTACACACGGGGGGCACTCAGGGGAGACAGCGTACACACGGGGGGCACTCAGGGGAGACAGCGTACACACGGGGGGCACTCAGGGGAGACAGCGTACACACGGGGGGCACTCAGGGGAGACAGCGTACACACGGGGGGCACTCAGGGGAGACAGCGTACACACGGGGGCACTCAGGGGAGACAGCGTACACACAGGGGCACTCAGGGGAGACAGCGTACACACGGGGGCACTCAGGGGAGACAGCGTACACACGGGGGGCACTCAGGGGAGACAGCGTACACACGGGGGGCACTCAGGGGAGACAGCGTACACAGGGGGGGGGGGGCAAAAAGAGGTTCTTCAGCCGCTCGGTCATACCTGTCGGCCTGGCCTCCTGGCTAAGCCGTGCAACGCCATGCTGCGGGTGTGTGGAGGGATGGGGAGCCCCCCGGGAGCCGCTGCCTGTCACCGGCTGGAGGAGTGTGGACTTCTCCCCGATCTCCTCCAGCTGCAGCAGCATGCAGTAGGCTCCTTCTTCCTGAGCCATGCCACGGCGGGATGGGATGCCCCCGGGAGCCGCTGCCTGTCACCGGCGGCTCCGGGTGTGCGGCGGGATGGGGAGCCCCCCCGGGAGCCGCTGCCTGTCACCGGCTGCGGCGCTGTCACTGGCGGCTCTGGGTGTGCAGCGGGATGGGGTGCCCCCCGGGAGCCGCTGCCTGTCACTGGCGGCTCAGGGTGTGCGGCGGGATGGGGAGCCCCCCCCGGGAGCTGCTGCCTGTCACTGGCGGCTCAGGGTGTGCGGCGGGATGGGGAGCCCCCCCCGGGAGCTGCTGCCTGTCACTGGCGGCTCCAAGTGTGCGGCGGGATTGGGAGCCCCCCCGGGAGCCGCTGCCTGTCACCGGCTGCGGCGCTGTCACTGGCGGCTCCGGGTGTGCGGCGGGATGGGGTGCCCCCCGGGAGCCGCTGCCTGTCACTGGCGACTCAGAGTGTGCGGCGGGATGGGCAGCCCCCCTGAGTCCTTTAATTCCGGTCTATCCCCCCCGCCCTTAACTGGAATAATATAATTGCTTGCGCCGGACAACAGGCTTTGAGCGGCCATCTTGGTACACCCAAGTGAAGCCTATTAAGTACTCCCCCTCCTGGCGGCTTTGTACTGCGCATGCGCAACAAGTTGGAGCTCCTATCTTTATAATGGGGGACGTTTCACTAAATTTAATAAAAACTGTACCTATCTGAAAATCCTCAACCCCAAAAGGCACTCCACTGGGACAATATCTACCTAATAAAACAAACCCCAAGTCTCAATTGTTCCTCTACCCCGAGTTATGCCTTCCCAAAAAAAACCTCATAGATTAACATGGGTGACAAAGTGTCATTTCTGAAGTGTCCGAAAAAAACTGGCAGTTGGAAGTTTAGATCGCTCCCAATTGGTCATTTTTTTATATTTCGCCCTGAAATTTGGCAAGCAGCACCGGTTGACGATTCTACGCGTACATGCCAAATTTCAGCTCAGTACGCCCAGTCACTTTTGAGGAGCAGTCCCTCAAACACCATGCCCCCATCCGAAAAGTTCCCTATGGGAAAAATCCGTTCGTTGGATTCAGCCTTAATATAAGGGCACTACCGTGCCCTTATAATAATATACTCACGCTGCCTAGGAAAGCAGCTACAGCAGCACCCGGGATTCAATGAATGCAGTAACGCAGGTCCACTTGCAACGTTTCGATTTTATTTCACAAAATCGTCATCAGGCATAAAACAAATACACACAGAACACCTTATATCCCCAAACCCTAAGTGAGCGTACACTTACGTTTCCCGCCTCTGGTGCCGCTCTCCGTGCAGCGTGCGTCCCAGCTGCATCATCTCACTGTGCGCAGTGAACGTGAAGCGTCTAATCCGTCCCCACGGCAACCAACACACGGCAGCGACAAGCTCACACGTGAGTACGGGCAACCAATGGAAGTCCTTCCTCACATGAAGCGTCACAGCCGCGTCCGTTGTCATGGTTACTGAACAGACGCACACAGCACCCGCTGACAGGAAAGGATCGCAGAAACCAACACACACAGTGCCGGGCGTACTACTATATCCAGGCAGGGCATAAGTGTAGGCTAAAATAAACAAACAGTTAAAAATGGCAGAGGTGGCGGAATAAATCCACGCAACATTATAAATACAATGATACGATCAATATACAAAAAATAAGTATACAAAGCACATTATATAAATACAGCACAAGACCATAAAGGTATCACATAGAATACGTCCAGACTAAATGAATCTCTTAAAGGGACAAATACACAATCAAGACACCATATCACCATTTGTATTTGTCTTGATTGTGTATTTGTCCCTTTAAGAGATTCATTTAGTCTGGACGTATTCTATGTGATACCTTTCCTGTCAGCGGGTGCTGTGTGCGTCTGTTCAGTAACCATGACAACGGACGCGGCTGTGACGCTTCATGTGAGGAAGGACTTCCATTGGTTGCCCGTACTCACGTGTGAGCTTGTCGCTGCCGTGTGTTGGTTGCCGTGGGGACGGATTAGACGCTTCACGTTCACTGCGCACAGTGAGATGATGCAGCTGGGACGCACGCTGCACGGAGAGCGGCACCAGAGGCGGGAAACGTAAGTGTACGCTCACTTAGGGTTTGGGGATATAAGGTGTTCTGTGTGTATTTGTTTTATGCCTGATGACGATTTTGTGAAATAAAATCGAAACGTTGCAAGTGGACCTGCGTTACTGCATTCATTGAATCCCGGGTGCTGCTGTAGCTGCTTTCCTAGGCAGCGTGAGTATATTACATTAGCCCTATCTAGGGCTTACAGCTGGCACCGGGCAAAGGTCACTCACAGTTATCGGATGTGCTGAGCCGCATTGGACATTTATATATATATATACATATATATATACACATATATATATATATATATATATATATATATATATATATATATATATATATATATATATGTGTGTTAGGGACTCGGGAGATCTCGCCAACCCTAACTCCGTTGTCACCTATTGGAGTTGGCGGATGCGTGCTAAGCTAACCTTCACCAATAATAGCCGCGTTCGTGGGAGCCCGTTAGTCAGGCTCCCACCCCGATGCCACCTGGTCTTACTAGTGACAACGCAGCCGCCAAAGCCAGAGGTACACAAGGGGAAAGCTAACTAAGAAACAAGAGGCGAGAACTACCCTTGCCCTACGGAGGAGGGTGTCAGTAGATAACCCTCTATGCTGGAACCCCTTAGGCAAATGCTGTAGCCTATAGGTGTAACAATACACAATAGCTGATCCAATAAACCAAACTGACGGGTGTAACAATACACAGGATGGACCCAATAGGAAAAGCTGACAGGTGTAACAATACACAGTATGCTGACACAATACTATAAATTCTGACGGGTGTAACAATACACAATATGATGGTATAATAAGGAAATGATAAGCAATGAGACAGGGAGTGGGAAAACTCCCAACTTATCTGAGAACGGAGGAATCTGCAACCAACAAGGAACAAGGATCCTGGAGGCAGGCTGGAGCAAGGCCACTGGAGACAGGAACAAACGCTGTACAGAGACCTGGGACCGGAAACACTCAAAGACACGAAATCCAGAACTATAGCCGGCGTCTGAGTGCGCTGGCTATGCAGTTTAAATAGCACACCAGAGTGCTAACCTGACACTGCGTGTGACGTCACGTACCCCCCCGCCTCCGTGCGGCCGCCAGTCGTCCCCCGTCGCCTAGGCAACCGCTGCGGCAGGGGAGGAAGGGGTTGTCTCCATGTTGCCGGGCGCCCGTCTCCGTCCGCCGGAAGTATCCGGCTGATGACGCGACGGCGTCCTGGCAACGCGGCAACCGCCGGGACCTCCGAGGAGACTGCCGGGCGAGCGCAGGTGCTGCCCGTGCAGCTCCTAACAGTACCCCCCCCCCTTGAGGAGGGGTCACCGAACCCTTAGATCCGGGTTTGAACGGGAAAGTTTTAAAAAACTCTGCTTTGAGCCTGGGTGCATGTAAAAATCGCTCAGGTACCCAAGACCTCTCTTCTTCTCCGAAGCCCTTCCAATGGACCAAAAATTTGAGTTGACCCCGAACGACCTTCAAATCTAATATCTGTTCCACTATGAATTCCTTGTGGCCCTGAACGAGGACTGGTTTACGCTTCTGAGCAGGCCCTGATTGAGAAGCCATCGAGACTGGTTTGAGAAGAGAACAGTGGAAGACATTATTGATTCGCAGCGCTCTGGGGAGCTGCAACCTAAATGCCACCGGGTTAATCTGAGCAGTGATCAGAAATGGACCGATGAACCTAGGTCCCAATTTCGGGCATCTCTGACGAAGCTTGATGTGACGTGTTGACAACCACACCTTTTGCCCCACTCGGAATACACATGGTCTCCTATGTTTGTCAAAAAAAACTTTTGAACGTGCAGAAGATTGTCTCAGGGCAAAATGCACCTTTCGCCATGATCTCCTAAGGAGGGATACCGTGGAGAAGGGCGACCGAGAAGACTCCCTAGAAACAAAAAAGGAGTTGCACTTGGGATGGAACCCGAAATTGCACAAAAAAGGCGAACTCTTGGAAGCTACGTGGTAGGAGTTATTATAAGCAAACTCGGCCAGGGGTACCAGCTCAGCCCAATTGCGCTGACATTTGGAGACAAAACAGCGTAAATATTGTTCCAAGGCCTGATTGACCCTTTCGGTCTGTCCGTTGGACTGTGGGTGATATCCAGAAGAAAGACTGACCTGTATTCCTAACCCAGAACAAAAACTTCTCCAGAACCTGGCTACAAACTGCGACCCCCTGTCCGAAACTATATCCAAGGGAAGGCCGTGGAGTCTGAAAACATGAGTAATAAAGAGCTGTGCCAATTCTTTGGCTGTGGGAAGCTTACGCAAAGGTATAAAATGTGCCATCTTGCTAAAGCGGTCCACAGTGACCCAAATGGTGGTGAAGCGGGAAGATGGAGGAAGGTCGACAATAAAATCCATAGAAATATGGGACCATGGCCTTTCTGGAATGGACAATGGCAGGAGTGTACCCACTGGTGATAATCTGGAAGACTTATGTCGAGCACAAACAGGACAAGACAAGATAAAATGAGTGACATCTTGTTTCATGGTGGGCCACCAAACAGCTCTGGACAAGTGTTCAAGGGTCTTAGTAACGCCAGTATGACCCGTGACCCTACTGGAATGGAAGTCCTTGGGGACCAATTCTCTAAGATGTTTAGGGACAAACAAGCGATTATGAGGAGTCCCCTGAGGGGCTGAAGGCTGGGAAGCCAGAACACGGGAGGCCAAATCCTGAGTAAGACCAGCAAAAATGACAGAAGACGGGACAATGGGTGTCTCATCCAGTTCAGCACTCTGACAAGTCTGAAAACTACGAGATAAGGCATCAGCCTTAATATTCTTGGGCCCAGGTCTGAATGTAATGATAAACTGAAACCTGGTAAAAAACAATGCCCATCGAGCTTGTCGTGGGTTTAGCCGTTTGGCCGACTCAATGTAGGCTAAATTTTTGTGGTCGGTGATCACGGTGATGACGTGTTTGGCCCCTTCAAGCCAATGACGCCATTCCTCGAAAGCCCACTTAATGGCCAACAATTCCCGATTACCGACATCATAGTTCTTTTCGGCTGTGGAGAACTTACGGGAGAAGAAGGCGCATGGATGAATCTTCTGATCATGAATGTCCTTCTGGGAAAGGACAGCTCCGGCCCCTACATCCGAGGCGTCAACCTCCACAAGAAAAGGAATTCTGGGGTCTGGGTGATGTAAGACGGGAGCCGAACAAAAGGCTTTCTTTAATTTATGAAAAGATTCGATGGCCTGTGGGGACCAAACTTCCGGATTGGCTCCTTTACGAGTCAATTCAACAATGGGGGCAACAATGTCAGAAAAAGAACGGATGAATCTCCGATAATAATTAGAGAATCCTAAAAATCTTTGGATCGCTTTGAGGTTGGTAGGACGAGCCCAAGACATGATGGCCTGAACCTTACTGGGGTCCATAGAAAATCCCTTGGGGGAAATGACATAGCCCAGGAAAGAGACTTGAGAAATTTCGAACTCGCACTTTTCGAGCTTGGCGTATAGTTGATTCTCACGCAACTTCTGAAGAATCATGCGGACATGTTGCCGATGTTCAGGAAGTGACTTGGAAAAAATTAAAATGTCATCTAGGTAAACAACAGCAAATAACCCCAGGTAAGGCCGGAGGACCTCATTTATAAAATCCTGAAAGACCGCAGGAGCATTGGCCAAGCCAAACGGCATTACAAGATATTCGTAGTGGCCCGAGTGCGTATTAAAGGCCGTCTTCCACTCATCTCCTTTTCTAATCCTAATGAGGTTGTATGCTCCTCTGAGGTCGATTTTGGAAAAAACTCTTGCCTCCCGGATTTGGTCGAATAGAACAGAGATGAGCGGTAATGGGTAGGAATTTTTTATGGTAATCTTGTTCAAGGCCCGGAAATCTATACAGGGACGCAATGATCCGTCCTTTTTTTCTACAAAAAAAAACCCTGCGCCCACGGGCGACTTAGATGGACGAATGAACCCTTTTTTAAGACTCTCACTAATGTATGAATCCATGGCCTGGGATTCAGGTGCTGAAAGGGCGTATAGACGTCCCTTGGGCAATCTGGCATCGGGGACTAGGTCTATGGCACAATCAAAGGGGCGGTGAGGGGGCAACGTATCAGCTTCCTTTTTGGAAAACACATCGGCAAAATCTCTGTAGGGTACAGGTAGGGAAGAAGAAAAAACGGGAAGAACAAGACGAAGAGGAAGAGAGAGACAATGATCCGAACAGGAGGAGCCCCAACGTGTGATTTCCCCTGTGGTCCAATCAATACTGGGATTATGTTTTCTAAGCCATGGTAACCCCAGGACAAGTGGCGTGAGTGGACAGTGGAACAAAAAGAAGGAAATCTCTTCAGAATGAAGAGCCCCCACCGAAAGCTGAAGAGAAGGGGTGCATGCAGTAACACTGCCGTTGGAGAGTGACTGCCCATCAAGGCCACAAACCGACAATGAATTGACCAGGGGAATGGGCTCGAGCCCCAACGAATGAACCAGACCCCTGTCAATAAAATTGCCGGCAGCGCCGCAATCAACAAAGGCAGTGGTACTGATGGTGTGGTTTTTACAGGAGAGAGAAACCTGAATAATTATCGAGTCTAGGGGAGAAAAACAAGATAGGCCCAAGTGAGTTTCCCCAAAAACACTTAGGCCCTGTCTTTTCCCGCCTTCAACGGGCAGACTACCGCACGGTGGCCCTGACCCCCACAATACAGACAGAGACCCTTCAGCCTCCTACGATTCTTTTCTGAGGCTGACAACCGCGTGGCCCCAATCTGCATGGGTTCGTAACACGAAACCTCCGAAGTCTCCCCCAGTGAGGATGAGGGAAATATCCCGGACTCCTTCTCTCTCTGACGCTCCCGAAACCTCCGATCTACCTTGATGGCTAATTCCATAATCTCATCAAGGGAGGTCGGGGTAGGGTAGTGAACCAATGCATCTTTTAGAGTTTCTGACAGACCAATTCTAAACTGACTGCGGAGTGCTGGGTCATTCCAACCCGAATCAATGGCCCACCTCCTAAACTGGGTACAATAAGCCTCAGCATTACCCTGACCCTGCCGTAGTGCCCTCAGATTGGCTTCAGCTGAGGCAGCACGGTCCGGGTCATCGTACAGCAACCCCATGGCCGAAAAGAACGCATTCACAGAGGTAAGGGCCTCAGAGCCTGCGGGGAGGCCGAAAGCCCAGGTCTGTGGGTCCTCCTGTAATAGGGAGATAACCATTCCCACCCGCTGGGATTCTAAGCCCGAGGAGGCCGGGCGAAGTTTGAAGTAAAGCTTACATGACTCCCTAAAGTTAAAAAACTGGGAGCGCTCCCCGGAAAACCGGTCCGGGAGACTCAACTTGGGTTCAGGGTTTCTGGATGAGGACAAGACCCCTTGTACCCGTTCCTCTTGTGAGTTAACCCGGAGGGTCAATTTCTGGAGCTCCTGTGTCAAGGTATGCATCTGTCCTGCCAAGGCGTGACTGGCAGCCTGCTGGGCCGGATCCATGACAGCAGAACTAAAGCCAAGGAAGTAGTGGTGAAGTATGGGCCGGCTATAATGTTAGGGACTCGGGAGATCTCGCCAACCCTAACTCCGTTGTCACCTATTGGAGTTGGCGGATGCGTGCTAAGCTAACCTTCACCAATAATAGCCGCGTTCGTGTGAGCCCGTTAGTCAGGCTCCCACCCCGATGCCACCTGGTCTTACTAGTGACAACGCAGCCGCCAAAGCCAGAGGTACACAAGGGGAAAGCTAACTAAGAAACAAGAGGCGAGAACTACCCTTGCCCTACGGAGGAGGGTGTCAGTAGATAACCCTCTATGCTGGAACCCCTTAGGCAAATGCTGTAGCCTATAGGTGTAACAATACACAATAGCTGATCCAATAAACCAAACTGACGGGTGTAACAATACACAGGATGGACCCAATAGGAAAAGCTGACAGGTGTAACAATACACAGTATGCTGACACAATACTATAAATTCTGACGGGTGTAACAATACACAATATGATGGTATAATAAGGAAATGATAAGCAATGAGACAGGGAGTGGGAAAACTCCCAACTTATCTGAGAACGGAGGAATCTGCAACCAACAAGGAACAAGGATCCTGGAGGCAGGCTGGAGCAAGGCCACTGGAGACAGGAACAAACGCTGTACAGAGACCTGGGACCGGAAACACTCAAAGACACGAAATCCAGAACTATAGCCGGCGTCTGAGTGCGCTGGCTATGCAGTTTAAATAGCGCGCCAGAGTGCTAACCTGACACTGCGCATGACGTCATTTACACCCCATCCTCCGTGCAGCCGCCAGGCGTCCCCCGTCGCCTAGGCAACCGCTGCGGCAGGGGAGGAAGGGGTTGTCTCCATGTTGCCGGGCGCCCGTCTCCGTCCGCCGGAAGTATCCGGCTGATGACGCGACGGCGTCCTGGCAACGCGGCAACCGCCGGGACCTCCGAGGAGACTGCCGGGCGAGCGCAGGTGCTGCCCGTGCAGCTCCTAACAATATGTTTGTACAAATCTCTACTGGGGTCCATGATTTCTCTTGGCAGCCCTGTCTAGGACACTTAGAACCATAGATATTGGTGCAAAAGGGACCCATTTTCTCCTTAGACTACAATGGGCCCATTAGTTCATACACACCATGGGTGAGATTTAATAGGATGAGAGATTCAGAAAGTGAGAGATTTGGTAAGAAATCTCCAGTTTTTTTAAAGTGGCAATCATTTATACTGCAAAATCAAACTGGTTTTGCTGTGTAAATGATTGCCGCTTTAAAAAAACTGGAGATTTCTTACCAAATCTCTCACTTTCTGAATCTCTCATCCTATTAAATTTCACCCCATATGTTCTGACCCTTGCCATTTGGGCTTCTGAGGTCTCACAAACTTAGGGTTAGTATCCTCTGATAACTAATTGACCTCCCCTTCCATAAGAACATATTTCTGAGCCAATTGGACCACCAAAACCAGAGAAATCAAGCTTTAAGGAAGTGAAGCGAAAAGCAACCACGGGTGTCGGCTCAGCTTGCAGGGGCATCTGGCTAGGGAACTTGGAGTCAAATAACAGTATTCCCACAGGCTTCATTAACTGTGAAATGAGCAGTCTCCCAGGCATGGAAGGGGAGATGTGGGGATGACAGGCCAGCATTAACCAGCATCTCATTACATTGTCTAAAACATGGACAATGGGGAAGTTGTGTGAGTGTCTATGTCCCATAGTCAATGAGCTGCTGGAATGATAATTGGTCCTCTAATTACATAGTCCAACCCTATGGCTTATTAAAATGGGTTTAACCCCTTCAGTGGTGTTTTTTATATTAAGGTAGCACTCCCCAATGGGCAAGTTTTTCAGGGGGAGCACCAGGTGCCTGCCTGGGATGGGCAGCACCACTGAACACTATGCCAGCCACTGCCCGGCCCTGCGACCCGGCCCCGCGACCCTGCACCCGGCGTGTCAGTAGCCAGCCCCAGAGACTGCAATAGAAAATGGTAATTATGAAAGAGGATACTATTGGCTTTCAGGGAAGACTTACTACTAGTTTATGTTATACTGGAAATGGAAGTGGTAAGCACCCGCGTATGATGTCCCCTCCAATTGTCCACCCAGTTTGCAGGGGGTTCTGGCTTCCTCTGCAGCCAGGACTCCACTGTGTGTTGTAACTAGCATAAAGAGACGCATATTCAGCATTCCCCTTAGACATGTAAAACATATACCATTGCTCGCTCCATAGATGTGGGCTTCCATGAAGTGCTGGATCACACTTGGTAGCCATTTTGTTAACCCGCTCGGTGCTGCAGTGTGGCCTGCTATATACAGTAAGGTGACTGTATTCATGCTCTATCGCCATAGTAGCCCCTATATGTTTTAAATAGAAAAATGAGAAGCACGTCCAGAAGTGGCCATTGTTACAGTCCATATGCCAGAGCTTGTATTGTACTGTACAAAAGGAGCTGCAGCGCTGTTTGCCAAGAATGAGATGCACGAGCTCTTCTTTTGCAGAATCGGGATGCTTGAGCATCTCACACACAAGTGTGTCCTATTCTCAGCAAATGGTGCAGCTCCATCCGTATATAAATCCCCCAATGAATAGGTGAAGCATTACCCACCCAGTGGTGTAAATGTGTACTGCATGCACATTGTATAGTGTGCCTCAATGCACCCTCAATGTGTTTGAGCACACTACAACAGTGGTGCGACAAAACCCTCACCTAGGCACGCTGTCAGGGTGAATGAGCATGGCTACATCTGTACAACTCAGAACCAGGCCCTATATTTTCATAAATGTTTCTGTTTGCTATAATAGATTTAAAAATATACATAGGTCTGTAATACCCCTCTCACACCGCAAAAAATAACCCAAGTCTATCCCGGGTTGATGCATTTGGTGTGAAAGGGCATGTTGATTATTCTGGGTCCATCCACCCAGCAATTCGTCACGGGATATAAGCAGTTTAATTTGCGGGAGGGACATGGGTTGCTGGGCAGTCTGGATGGGTAACCCGGGTCAAGCGACCCAGGTCCTGTTACCTTCTATGGCAGAGACATGAGTGTCCGTGCTGCCTCCTATTCCTGCCCCCGCCTGGTGCTCCACTGCTCTTACCCCCGAATGGGCACCAAGTAGAGCAAATGCTAAGTTGCTCATGGGACTGACCCAAGTCCATATCCTGGGTGCGACTGGGAATTTTCAATGTAAAAGGGGTATAAGATATCAGACACAGAAATATTAGTACAGTTACCTGTATATTTATATTTGTAATGTGGAAAATAATATACCAGGTGTGAATGTGACATTTCCCTGGTGTTAGGTCTATTTTGCTGCTTGTTGTTTTTATGTGTAAGTATAACTCATATTTTTTTACTAAGTACATGAATATACTACATAACATATAAAAACCTCTCCTGGTCCCATCTCTCACCAGACGGCTGATTACACCTCTACACTCCATGCCGCTGTCTGTGCTGAGCCTGCAGGGAGAGGACACAATCTCAGCCATGTGTAGGATATTCAGCAACGTTCTAAGCACTTCTTTATTCCTACTGTTCTGGTTACTGGTCCTGTGTGTTCCCACCTGCACATCTGCGGCACCCACCCCAGAATCCGGCTGTGATCTTACTATGATAGAATATGTGTTTGAATATAAATATTCCAAGGATGGAGATGTTATTATAGGAGGAATATTCACTGTACATTCTAGGACAAGAAAACAACAATATGACCAAACTTCTTCCCAACAGATGTGTGATGTGTAAGAGCAGTTTATATGATGTAACTTTATTTTTTCAAAAACTGTTTAGAAAGAGGGAGGTCTGTTCTCTCTATGCCCGCAGTGAGTACAGTATATACATGGCAGTGCCAGTGTCCAGATGGGTATAATGCTACTTACTAACTATCACCAGGCTGCTGGTATAATGGTACACACGCTGCTTTCTGTGATACAGTATATGTACATGGCAGTGCCGATGCCAGCGTTCTCAGATGGGTATAATGCTACTTACTAACTGTCACCAGGCTGCTGGTATAATGGTACACACGCTGCTTTCTGTCATACAGTATATGTACATGGCAGTGCCGATGCCAGCGTTCTCAGATGGGTATAATGCTACTTACTAACTGTCACCAGGCTGCTGGTATAATGGTACACACGCTGCTTTCTGTCATACAGTATATGTACCTCGCAATGCCGGTGCCAGCGTCCTGAGATGGGTATAATGCTACTTACTAACTGTAACCAGGCTGCTGGTATAATGGTACACACGCTGCTTTCTGTCATACAGTATATGTACATGGCAATGCCGGTGCCAGTGTCCGGAGATGGGTATAATGCTACTTACTAACTGTAACCAGGCTGCTGGTATAATGGTACACACGCTGCTTTCTGTCATACAGTATATGTACATGGCAATGTCAATGCCAGCATCCTGAGATGGGTATAATGCTACTTACTAACTGTAACCAGGCTGCTGGTATAATGGTACACACGCTGCTTTCTGTCATACAGTATATGTACATGGCAATGCCGGTGCCAGTGTCCTGAGATGGGTATAATGCTACTTACTAACTGTAACCAGGCTGCTGGTATAATGGTACACACGCTGCTTTCTGACATAGTTATCATACAGTACACGTATAGTATTATTCTCTATTTATGTGTCTTTCTGTATTACTTAAATCTTTTGTACTCTGGACCTTATTCTGGGCTGTTCGCTGGCTTGCGTACATTTGCACAGGGCCGATGTTTTTTGCATTACACATGTGACCAAACTGCTTAAGAATATAGGGTGAGCATATAGGGCGTTTCCATGAGAATGCTGGCAATCTCATGCGGCTGTGACAGACATGCGAGGGGCGGGCAGCTGCTTACCCACTCCCCCATCCCCCCGGAGCATACACGCATATGTATGGTTGCTTGCTCAGAGCAACCTTACACCTACATGCACCTTCCACATATTTCGATGGTCGCCGACCATCGAAATATGTGGGAGGCTTACAGTGGAATGTGAATGGATGTTTATGTAAAACATCCATTTGCATCCAGTGCGAATGTATGCGCCTTGCGAATGGTGGGCCAGATAATCACCATTCGCAAGGAAGGATCTGGGTCACTTGCAAGGATGCGAATTCGCATCTGAGAGACTGAACCAGAATACCCCCGTATGCACATTGTTTTTGATGCCTTGAGTTCTGTTGGAGAAAGCTCATTATGTAAATGTATTATTATTATTATTATTATTATTATTATTATTATTATTATTATTGTAACACAACAATTTAGCATTATACTCATGTCAGGATTCTGCAGGTGGCATTGCCACGACCACATACTCCTTGTAATGATAGTGACTGTCAATCTCCCGTACCAAAAACAAGAAATGAAAAATGTCCATAGGAGTAAGGTCATCCCAGTTGCCCGGAGGAAAGTTGGAGATTGTACATGTACAGTAAGACAAACATGAGTTGAAGAACTGCATAGATAGAGCACTCTGCCAGTCTAGAGGGACCAAAGCCCGCAGAGAGCTGGTAGGGCTCCAGCATACAGAATTAGCCTTCACTGATTGCTCTCATGCAGGAACCCCTTCAGGGCTTGGAGCCCAGCGGCGGGTGACTCCATTGCCTATTATTAGAAGAGAGCAGTATACGTGCAGGGAACTGAGGGGCCCATTTAGACCAGTTCATCTGAGTCTGAATTCGGCCTCATGCCCGATTGACTCACCAAATCCATTCGCAATGTGCGATTTTGTGTTTGTAAAAAAAAAAAACGGCGTGAGGTCCCCCCTCTTGAACATAACCTGCCCCGGGCTCATTGAGCCAGACCTGGTGCCAAAAATACGGGGGACAAAAAGCATAGGGGTCCCCCATATTTCTGAAACCAGCCCGGACTCTTGAACCGGTCCTGGTTCCAAAAATACAGGGGACAAAAAATGTGGGGGTCCCCCGTATTTTGAAACCAGCACCATGCTCCAACAGCCCTCGGTGTCATGCCACAGCCGGGGGACACTTTTTACATAAGGTCCCCTGGCCAAAACATGTCAGCCTTAGACGGGGTAACTGGAGGAGTGGGGACTTCCCCAATAAAGTGGTCCCTCCCAGGCTTCACCCGTCCAGGGCTGAAGCCCGGGGCTGTCACTGGCATCCGTGGCCAGTGGACACTGGCCTGATAGGGTTAAATCTGACATTCGTAACATTGCTTTATGCAGGAGAACTACAGGTACCAGCAGACCTCCCCCGCATGCTGGAACTTGGAGAACCACAAGTACCAGCATGTGGGGCATTAATGGGCCCACTGGGACTTGTAGTCCACCTATAAAAATAATGTTAAAAGAAAAGACACACACAGAGAGGTATAACTTTATTACACACACATACACACACACCTCACTTTTACACCAACATACTCACCAATCCAGGATCCAGCGCTGTCCACCCTCCTGCATATCCGGCTCAGCGCGCACTGACAGCAGGCTGAACCGGCATTCTCCGGTGCAGATAACAGCCTGTGTCGCGCTGTCCCAGCGCGACACAGGCTGATAGCGTCTTGTGCTTATGTGTCTCCATGGAGACGCATAGCTCAGCCAATCAGGGCTGAGCTATGCGTCTCCATGGAGATGCATCGGACAATCACGCTATCAGCCTGTGTCGCACTGGCTGTTATCGGCACTGGAGGAAGCCGGTTCAACCCGCTGTCAGTGTGGGCTATGCAGGGGTGTGGAAAACGCTGGATCCTGGATGGGACAAAAATAATATTTACTCAATAGGAAAATAAAATCTAATCTTTTTTTCCTTGCAAACTTGTTTCCACATATCCTATGAGAAAATACAGAAAAATATAGAATAAAGATAAGAGCGTCAGAAGCAAAAGATTGGAAGCTAAGTATACAAATCTTGTGTTTTAGCTGTTTTGTGGGGACCGCATGGAATAGTCCCTATTGTGACAGTGAGGCAGCATAGCCCCAAAGCAGCGCCCAAAAACCTTGCCAAAACCAACCCTTCTGGTGAAGTGGGTGTTTGCTCACAGAATTATACCCACACTCACTTCCTGTATGTTCTCATAAAGAAATAATTCTCAAATCCACTGCTCGCCAATAAATGTCCAGGGCCGGTGTAAGGCTTCTCAGCACCCTAGACAAAACTTCAACCTACTCCCCCCCCCACAAAAAATCATGTGGTTTCCACAGGCCCCCCAGGGAAGGTGGGCAAGTCCCTTGCTTTCTCTTGCCCTCTGCACCCTCCCCTTTGCTACATGCAACAGAGTACAAGGAGGAGGCGGCAGCAATGTCGTTTCTCAAGAGAAAGTATGGAGGTGAAGTCTTAGAAGTTCCACAGTCGCCACCTGCATTAAGTACAACAAAGATCCTCATCCTTGTTTTTTTGATTTGCAGACTTGTTGGCACCCCCCCAGATCCTGGCGCCCTAGGCAGATGCCTAAAGCTGCCTAATGGTAGAGCCGGCCCTGTAAATGTCATAGACCTACCAGTCGCTATTCCAGATACACCAATCTGAACAGCACCGCCCATGACTTGTGGGTCTCTTTGGACAAACCGGTCACCTATATAAGGTCACTGTTACCAGAACAAGTCCAGGTTTAAGTTACGAACACACAAAACAATGTATAAAAAAGTTATAGTCTCAGCCAATAGACATGAATCGTAAGAGCACAAACTCAGAACTAGAAATATGAATTATTTATTTCCAAGAATTCTTCAGAGCATAGTTACAAAAATGGTTTCAAAGATGCTTAAATATATTTAATTTTTAATACACACAAACAAAAGTAAAAGAAGATAAAAGTACAGAATCCTAACTTACACAAAAGTATAGCAGCCTGCTGTGGGAAGAGTTCACAGGTACAGTTGAGTGGTGCATTCCCTGAGTAGCTGATTCACGTGTCCAGTCTCTGGGTGTCCATTCCTTGGGGGAATCAGCTATTCATGCTTGTAATGCACCAACATTTTGCTCTTATGATTCAAAATTATAGTCCTCAGCTGCACCTTTGGAATTTAACCATTTCCCTGCTGGACAATGGACACTGTAATGAACCAACCCCTTCCCTTAAGTATCTGTGCTTTGGAAGGGGGGAGCATCCCTGACCACTCTCTAGAATGTATATCTGGTGTGGAAGTTCCACAATGTTGATTCAACCCCATATGTTCTGACACTTGCCATTTGGGCTTCTGAGGTCTCACAAACTTAGGGTTAGTATCCTCTGATAACTAATTGTCCTCCCCTTCCATAAGAACATATTTCTGAGCCAATTGGACCACCAAAACCAGAGAAATTAAGCTTTAAGGAAGTGAAGCGAAAAGCAACCACGGGTGTCGGCTCAGCTTGCAGGGGCATCTGGCTAGGGGACTTAATAACAGTATTCCCACAGGCTTCATTAACTGTTAAATGAGCAGTCTCCCAGGAATGGAAGGGGAGAGGTGGGGGTGACAGGCCAACATTAACCAGCATCTCATTACATTGTCTAAAACATGGACAATGGGGAAGTTGTGTGAGTGTCTATGTCCCATAGCCAATGAGCTGCTGGAATGATAATTGGTCCTCTAATTAAATGGTCCAACCCTATGGCTTATTAAAATGTGTTTAACCCCTTCAGTGGTGTTTTTTATATTAAGGTAGCACTCCCCAATGGGCAAGTTTTTTTAGGGGGAGCACCAGGTGCCTGCCTGGGATGGGCAGCACCACTGAAAACTATGCCAGCCACTGCCCGGCTCTGCGAACCGGCGCTGTGACCCTGCACCCGGCGTGTCAGTAGCCAGCCCCAGAGACTGCAATAGAAAACGGTACATTATGAAAGAGGATATTATTGGCTTTCAGGGAAGACTTACTACTAGTTTATGTTATACTGGAAATGGAAGTGGTAAGCACCCGCGTATGATGTCCCCTCCAATTGTCCACCCAGTTTGCAGGGGGTTCTGGCTTCCTCTGCAGCCAGGACTCCACTGTGTGTTGTAACTAGCATAAAGAGACGCATATTCAGCATTTCCCTTAGACATGTAAAACATATACCATTGCTCGCTCCATAGATGTGGGCTTCCATGAAGTGCTGGATCACACTTGGTAGCCATTTTGTTAACCAGCTCGGTGCTGCAGTGTGGCCTGCTATGTACAGTAAGGTGACTGTATTCATGCTCTATCGCCATAGTAGCCCCTACATGTTTTAAATAGAAAAATGAGAAGCAGGTCCAGAAGTGGCCATTGTTACAGTCCATATGCCAGAGCTTGTATTGTACTGTACAAAAGGAGCTGCAGCGCTGTTTGCCAAGAATGAGATGCACGAGCTCCTCTTTTGCAGAATCGGGATGCTTGAGCATCTCACACACAAGTGTGTCCTATTCTCTGCAAATGGTGCAGCTCCATCTGTATATAAATCCCCCAATGAATAGGTGAAGCATTACCCACCCAGTGGTGTAAATGTGTACTGCATGCACATTGTATAGTGTGCCTCAATGCACCCTCAATGTGTCTGAGCACACTACAACAGTGGTGCGACAATACCCTCACCTAGGCACGCTGTCAGGGTGAATGAGCATGGCTACATCTGTACAACTCAGAACCAGGCCCTATATTTTCTTAAATGTTTCTGTTTGCTATAATAGATTTAAAAATATACATAGGTCTGTAATCGCCCTCTCACACCGCAAAAAAATAACCCAAGTCTATCCCGGGTTGTTGATTATTCTGGGTCCATCCACCCAGCAATTCGTCACGGGATATAAGCAGTTTAATTTGCGGGTGGGACATGGGTTGCTGGGCAGTCTGAATGGGTAACCCGGGTCAAGCGACCCAGGTCCTGTTACCTTCTATGACAGAGACAGCAGTGTCCGTGCTGCCTCCTATCCCTGCCCCCGCCTGGTGCTCCACTGCTCTTACCCCCAAATGAGCACCAAGTAGAGCAAATGCTAAGTTGCTCATGGGACTGACCCAAGTCCATATCCTGGGTGCGACTGGGAATTTTCAATGTAAAAGGGGTATAAGATATCAGACACAGAAATATTAGTACAGTTACCTGTATATTTATATTTGTAATGTGGAAAATAATATACCAGGTGTGAATGTGACATTTCCCTGGTGTTAGGTCTATTTTGCTGCTTGTTGTTTTTATGTGTAAGTATAACTCGTATTTTTTTTACTAAGTACATAAATATACTACATAACATATAAAAACCTCTCCCGGTCTCATCTCTCACCAGACGGCTGATTACACCTCTACACTCCATGCTGCCGTCTGTGCTGAGCCTGCAGGGAGAGGACACAATCTCAGCCATGTGTAGGATATTCAGCACTGTACTATGCACTTCTTTATTCCTACTGTTCTGGTTACTGGTCCTGTGTGTTCCCACCTGCACATCTGCGGCACCCACCCCAGAATCCGGCTGTGATCTTACTATGATAGAATATGTGTTTGAATATAAATATTCCAAGGATGGAGATGTTATTATAGGAGGAATATTCACTGTACATTCTAGGACAAGAAAACAACAATATGACCAAACTTCTTCCCATCAGATGTGTGATGTGTAAGAGCAGTTTATATGATGTAACTTTATTTTTTCAAAAACTGTTTAGAAAGAGGGAGGTCTGTTCTCTCTATGCCCGCAGTGAGTACAGTATATACATGGCAGTGCCAGTGTCCAGATGGGTATAATGCTACTTACTAACTATCACCAGGCTGCTGGTATAATGGTACACACGCTGCTTTCTGTGATACAGTATATGTACATGGCAATGTCAATGCCAGCGTTCTCAGATGGGTATAATGCTACTTACTAACTGTAACCAGGCTGCTGGTATAATGGTACACACGCTGCTTTCTGTCATACAGTATATGTACATGGCAGTGCCGATGCCAGCGTTCTCAGATGGGTATAATGCTACTTACTAACTGTAACCAGGCTGCTGGTATAATGGTACACATGCTGCTTTCTGTCATACAGTATATGTACATGGCAGTGCCGATGCCAGCGTTCTCAGATGGGTATAATGCTACTTACTAACTGTCACCAGGCTGCTGGTATAATGGTACACACGCTGCTTTCTGTCATACAGTATATGTACATGGCAGTGCCGATGCCAGCGTTCTCAGATGGGTATAATGCTACTTACTAACTGTCACCAGGCTGCTGGTATAATGGTACACACGCTGCTTTCTGTCATACAGTATATGTACCTCGCAATGCCGGTGCCAGCGTCCTGAGATGGGTATAATGCTACTTACTAACTGTCACCAGGCTGCTGGTATAATGGTACACATGCTGCTTTCTGACATAGTTATCATACAGTACACGTATAGTATTATTCTCTATTTATGTCTCTTTCTGTATTACTTAAATCTTTTGTACTCTCGACCTTATTCTGGGCTGTTCGCTGGCTTGCGTACATTTGCACAGGGCCGATGTGACCAAAATGCTTAAGAATATAGGGTGAGCATATAGGGCGTTTCCATGAGAATGCTGGATCTCATGCTAATGCGGCTGTGACAGACATGCGAGGGGCGGGCAGCTGCTTACCCACTCCCCCATCCTCCGGAGCGTACATGCATATGTAAGGTTGCTTGCTCAGAGCAACCTTACACATACGTGCACCTTACACATATTTCTATGGTCGCAGAGGCTTCCAGCGGAGTGTGAATGGATGTTTATGTAAAACATCCATTTGCATCCAGTGCGAATGTATGCGCCTTGCGAATGGTGGGCCAGATAATCACCATTCGCAATGCAGGATCTGGGTCACTTGCAAGGATGCGAATTCGCATCTGAGAGACTGAACCAGAATACCCCCGTATGCGCATTGTTTTTGATGCCTTGAGTTCTGTTGGAGAAAACTCATTATGTAAATTTATTATTATTATTATTATTATTATTATTATTATTATTATTATTATTATTATTATTATTATTGTAACACAACAATTTAGCATTATACTCATGTCAGGAATCTGCACTTGGCATTGCCACGACCACATACTTCTTGTAATGATAGTGACTGTCAATCTCCCGTACCAAAAATAAGAAATGAAAAATGTCCATTGGAGTAAGGTCATCCCAGTTGCCCGGAGGAAAGTTGGAGATTGTACATGTACAGTAAGACAAACATGAGTTGAAGAACTGCATAGATAGAGCATCTGCCAGTCTAGAGGGACCAAAGCCCGCAGAGAGCTGGTAGGGCTCCAGCATACAGAATTAGCCTTGATTGGTTGCTCTTATGCAGGAACCCATTCAGGGCTTGGAGCCCAGCGGCGGGTGACTCCATTGCCTATGGCCCAGTCTTATTAGAAGAGAGCAGTATACGTGCAGGGAACTGAGGGGCCCATTTAGACCAGTTCATCTGAGTCTGAATTCGGCCCCATGCCCGATTGACTCACCAAATCCATTCGCTCTGGGGGTTTACTCATGCACATGTGCAACCCCCTGAGCGAATTAATTCGGTGAGTTTCCCACTTGATGAGCCGTTCACTCTCCATAGTGGGCGGAATGGGGGTGGGCAGGGGGCGGCAGCAGGGGATCGATGCGATGCCTGCTCAGGGATGGCAGCTGATGTCACATGATGTCACATAACATCAGCGACCGCCCTCTTTTCGGCAATCTGCAGTGGTAATAAAAAGTCAGTTCAGAAGAGGAGAAATTTTATACGATGGTCGTGAACCATTAAATGAGTTCTCTTACATTCGGCAACATACGAGGGGATGTGTTCTTATACACATATCCTTGAATGATAGCGAGGGGATGTGGGAGGTGGCGGGAGGGGTGGGCATTCAGCGGGGTGGCAGTAGGCATGGACCTGTTTGCTAGGCTACAAGTTGTCTGAATCAGGCCCTGAATCCGGTAACATCACAACATTGTTATGCTCTGTGATATCCTGTTATATAATACTAGCTGACCCGCCCGGCGTTGCCCGGGAAAAAATTGGGGTTTCTTTATTTCCAAAATTGCTGAAAAATGTCATCTTACAGTATGCTGTGACAAAGACCTAAGATTGTAATTTGTTATAGATTCCACCATAATGTTAGAATGTGTTTGCATTGATACTCAATGATGGCAATGAAATCAGGTGTGGTGTTGTTTGAAACACAACGCTCCTGAGGTGATAACTTGTATGTGTTGATGAATTCTACATCCACTCCTGAGATTTAGCACCTACTGTATGACATATCCTCCAACATCTGAGGGTCAGAAATCGGTACAAAATCAGAAAGGGACATGTCCACATCTCAATTTCTATACTTTCATTGGTACAGTTTCTAGGGTGTGTAATTACAGGCGCTGAGTGCTTGGGGTCCAGGGTGGGCGTTACTTACCGCGCCATAATTAATTAAAAATTCACTGCTCCCTGCCACTGCCACTCCCCTCACCGAACCTGCCTGCAGCAGTCTCTGAGGTCTGGGGATCTGTAAAGCACATGCACCGAGCATCTCTACCAAACAGTGGGGCAGCCCCTGAGTGTGGGAGCAGGTCCGCGGGCCTAGCCACATGATGTCATGACGCGATGCACACTATCCGCACCACTGTAATGCACCACTGGGAATGGGTGCAATGGGCCAAATTCTTCCCTACACCCGCCGGGCCAATCCACTGATCCAGCCATCACAATAATCAATGGATGCATTGATAAGGTTTGGAGTTTAAGAAGTTGAAGAATAAGACTGAGAAAAAGAATTGCCATGTTACAAAGTGTACAATTTACTCAATAAATCGTGAAAAAAATGTAAGTGTACATAGAAGTACAATCAATAAATGAAAGTAGGATTAAAAAATAATTTAATCTATAGGTGGGGGTATGGATATTGTGGGCATAATTGGTGTTTGTTACACCTACAGGGGGCCCTCAATTGATGGGATTTTCACTACAGTGTCACCATAGGGGGATTCCCAATTGGGGTCCAGGTGGTCTTTTAGGGACCCTTTACAATCCTGTAGGTCTCTTCTCCTTGAGCTTACAGTCTCCCTTAATGATAGTCAATCACTGAGGGAGACCGTAGGCTCCAGGAGAAGAGACCAACAGGATTGTAAAGGGGTCCCTAAAAGACCACCTGAACCCCAATTGGAAATCTCCCTACGGTGACACTGTAGTGAGAATTTCTCATCAACTGGGGACCCCCTGTAGGTGTACCAAACACCAATTATGCCCACAATATCCATACCCCCTCCACCTATAGATTTGTTTTGCAACCTACCGCCATTCAAACAATTATCAGTTTGAATCAGAATTTATTTTTTAATCCTACTTTCATTTCTTGATTGAACTGTACTTCTATGTACGCATATTTTTTTCACGATTTATTGAGTAGATTGTACACTATAACGTGACAAATCTTCATCTCAGTCTTATTCTTCAACTTCTTACACTCATAACATTCAAACAAATGCATGCAGCGCTCATGCCCTTCGACCAAACATTATCTATGAACCAAAAGAGTCTGGGAAACCCTTAAGGCAGAGCAGTGCCTGATATCCAACTGACTAACAGGGTGAGTGCAGTGTACCGACTTTGTATTGATCAATGGGTGCATTGGCCAGGACAAAGATTTCTCAGTGCAACTGGCCGGGAAGCGCAGTGACAGGCTGGAGGACTGGAGAGACGGATATGGGGAACAAAGTAGAAACGGTACCTTAGGTACAGTTTTTATTTGCCGGTACAGACGGTTAAATAAACGGCAAATTATTTTTTATGTGTTCTGTGTGTTTGTGTGTGTTGTACTGTTTTTGTGTGTGTGTTGTAGTGTATGTGGTTGTGTGTGTTGTATTGTATGTATCTGTCCAATGCGTAAGTGTGTGAGGTGTGCTACGTATATACAGTATGTGTGTGTTGTGTTTTTGTGTATCTGTGCAATGTTAAAATGTGTGTTTTGTGTGTGTCGTACTGTTTTTTGGGTGTGTGTGGTGAATGTGGGTTTGTGTTGTGCTGTTAGAGGTATGTTATGTGTGTGTGTTGTGTGTATCTTCCCTATGTGTAAGTGCGTAAGGTGTGCTATGTATAAATCTGTGTGTGTGTGTAGTGTGCTGTGTGTATCTGTGCAATGTTTAAGTGTGTGATTTGTGTATTGTACTGTTTTTGGGTGTGTGTTGTAGTGAATGTGGGTGTGTGTTGTACTGTGAGTGTTGTGTGTATCTGCCGAATGTGTAAGTTTGTGATGTGTGCTACGTATATATGTGTGTGTAGTGTGCTTTGCGTATCCTGGCAATGTTTAAGTGTGTGTGTTCTGTGTGTTTGTTGTACTGTTTTTGGGTGTGTGTTGTAGTGTGTATGGATTTGTATTGTACTGCATGTGGTGTGTTTTGTGTGTGTGTGTATCTGTACAATGTGTAAGTGTGTGAGGTGCTCTACGTATAAATGTGTGTGTTGTGTGCGTATGTGGTGTTGTATGTGTGTGTGTGTGTGTGCGTGTGTACAATGTGTATGTGTGTGTGTTGTGTGGTGTATGTATATCCTCAATTATTTCCTAATTGTTTAAAGCCTTCACCATAATGTTAGAATGTGTCATTCATACTCAATGACAGCAATGAAATCAGGTGTGGAGTTGTTCCTTCGCAAACGGTTTCCCAGATCATCAATCTTTTCCCCAGAACATCAATGAAGGAAAATTACAACTTGGTGTTTTTTAAATTTCTAAGTGAAATTTCCCAAAAACGGCTTCGAGGTGCACATCAACGGGTCCAGAGGTATCTTGTTGCTGAATTTGGTGTCTCTGAGTGCCACCGTGTGTCCGCAATGCGACGGACACGCACACACACGCACACACACACGCACACAGACTCTTCAACTTATTATATAGATACATTAATACAGTATAAGCTGGGAAACGAGATCAAATCTAACACAGAACAGTCTCTGGACTAGGGGGTTATTCTGGTTCACAGGCAAAGGCAAATTCACTCTCTAATGGACAAAGCCATGTGCTCTGCAGGTCGGGCACCTGCAGTGCATATGGTTTTGTCCATGAGAGAGTGAATTTACCAGAATAATCCCCTATGTAAAGGGAATAACATACAAAATAGGGGTATATGGTACAATACAGAAAGGTATCATTCTGCGTGGCCAAATTTGGACCCAAGCGGACAGGTCTGAATAGGCCCCTAAGTAACAAAGGCAATGATATGGCAGCAATACATTGACTGGTAGGCAGGTGTGTTCATGCTCATGCATCCTGAGAATAGATTGCGTGTGCATATTGGTCATGATGATCCTGTGGATTTCAGTTGCTTGAGCAAGGGTTTTGAGAGAACTTTAGAGATTGTAGGTTGAATAATTTCAGTCATACTGACAGGCGGCGTCTTCAGCGGCTCTGATAGCCACTTTCTCCAACTGGCATGCACGATCCAAGGCCTTCACCTCAAGGATCCAGTTGCCAGGCAACCAGGGATACCAAGGCATTTCCATCCAGTGGCCTCTGGCACGGCAGTTAATAGGGGTACAGGAGACACCGGTGTAAGCGCGCCTTCCAGCACCTGTTTTCATTAGGGCTGAGGGACTGCCGACATTGTCGGGAGATCATTGGTCACCTGATCCCTTTTAAGGGATCCTGCCCAGCTCAGGCCGCTGGTGATATTTCCACCTTAGTGGCCATCACCTGCCCTCCTGTTTGCTCATGTGCCTTGAAGCAGCTTTTCTTATGCTCCTGTCCCTGGCTCTAGGTCACCGTAAGTGCTCAAATCCTGGTTCATTACTTTATATCATTGGCATTATGTCAGTACCTTGTGGACAGACTTGTCTTTACTTTCTGGCCCAAATTGATGTGCTCCCTCTGGGATTGCTGTAGGATTTTGAGGAGTCTACAGTATCTTCCGGCTTAATCTCACCCATGCTGGGTATATCAGGTACCCATCTATTAGTGTTGGTTGCTGTGATTTATGTGGTTTGCTTTGTGTGTTCTGTAGTGTTTATCTGTGACTGGGTCACTCCGGGGTTTGTGGCTGGGTAGCTAATGAATATGTGACTGGGTTGCTCCTATTATTCACTATCCCCTGTTATTGTCTTGGTGCCTGTAGTTAGCAACCCCTATAGGCAGATCCCTGTTAGTCAGCTTTATCCTTTTGACCTTTTACCTCTGAAGATCACTGATACCTTGTCCTTACATAAGACCTAGTTGCACCGGAGTTGGAAGAACCCCTACCCCACTAACTATATTATCTATCTAATACTATACTAAATTACCCCACACCTCCCCCTTCCCACCCACCGAAATACTGAAGGATATGCAGACTGACACGGGCTAAAATATCATGTGGCCATAGCAAGGTTAGGACTTGCTCTCCCGCATTATGAGGATATAAGGTGCCACATCCCTCAAATACACAAGTGAATATAACTCCAAAGGCACTGAGCACAACCATAGAGACAGACAAGGTCAGAATAAACTTAGGACCATTTTCTGATTGAATCGCAAGGCTGCAAAATTCGCAGCCTTGCAAGTCCATCAGATGTCGCCAGCAGTGCTGGCCACCACCACTCGCACGCGCGACCCCCCCACTAGCCTGCTAGTGGATGATTTATATAATCATCCATTCGCAGGCAGGGATAAATCATTGGATGGTCGGATGGAATGATTTTGATCCGACCAAGCACTGATTTCTCCAGCACTTGCAGTTCAGAGACACCTATATGGTGCAAAACTGGCCACCACAGCTGCGATGTAGCCATGATGTAGCCACCTGTGGGTTTTGTTCCCCCGACCAGCCCTTGTGTTTCCAGAAGGTATATTAACACTATTGGTTGCTTTTTTTATGATAATGTATAGGGATGTTTTTTTTTTTTTTTCTTTGTAGTGTTCACCTGAGAGAATATCAGCAGCTCAAAGCTTTTATATTGGCCATTGATGAGATTAACAGTAACCCGGAGATTCTGCCCAATATTACTCTGGGATATCACGTCTATGATTCTTGTGGAAATATAATGAAAGTTCTAAAAGATGTTCTACAGATACTGTCTGGGCCCAAGCTGACAGCTCCGAATTATTCATGTCGGGAACATGGTAAGGTGGCCGGCTTTATAGGAGATCTCCAGTCTGTCACCACACTTCCTATGGCACAATTGCTGAATCTCTATGGATATACTCAGGTACTGTAATAATTGTAAAACATTTTTAAATATACAGGAAATAGAAGATACACCTTTATTTTATTATCACAATATGTGTTATTTCTTATTTAAACCTAATCTAACAATAAATCACTAGACAACAATAACCGAGTAACACAAGCAGCTCTAGCTCAATGCTTCATCGAGGTAGTTCATAGAAAAAGCATTTGGTTCCGAGATTGGTTCAGAACGATGACACATAGGTATGTATGCTGGTGTGCAGGTGCATATTATCATCAGAGCTTGTTGTGTGCTTGGTGCCATATAGTACTGCATATTCACATGCCCCCATGATTTTGACCATGCCCAATTATTAAGGTGGGCAAGGCCTAATGAAAACTTTTATTCCCCTACTGGGCCAGTTGGAGCGGGCTCCCAGTGCCCGTCCATTCATATCCCAGCTGTGTACCCACTGGTGGCCAGGCTTTGGGTCCTGCAGGGTGCTTCTTGCTTTGAGGATAGCCGGGGAGCAGATGGATGAGCAGCTGAGGACATCCCAGAGCTGGCTCCTCCCCTCCTCCCTCCAGTGGGAGAATGGCCAGGTGGTGTTTAGAGACAACACCCCGACCAGTGCAGGAGGAAGCGGTACTCCACGATGCAGTCACAAGAGATAGGTTGCCAGGCAGGTGAGCAAGCTCCAGTCCTCATGACATGAAAATATAAAATAGGTTTGATGGTGTAATATAACACATTTGTTTAATGGACAAAATTCATGACATTCAAAACACTTCAAACAATGCTATAATATCACATGCAAAACACTTAATACAATGCTATAATATAACATGCAAAACACGTAATACAATGCTATAATATAACATGCCAAAAAATTAAAACAATGCTATAATATAACATGCAAAACACTTAATACAATGCTATAATATAACATGCAAAACACTTAATACAATGCTATAATATAACATGCAAAACACTTAAAATAATGCTATAATATAACATGCAAAACACTTAATACAATGCTATAATATAACATGCAAAACACTTAAAATAATGCTATAATATAACATGCAAAACACTTAAAACAATGCTATAATATAACATGCAAAACACTTAATACAATGCTATAATATAACATGCAAAACACTTAAAACAATGCTATAATATAACATGCAAAACACTTAATACAATGCTATAATATAACATGCAAAACACTTAAAACAATGCTATAATATAACATGCAAAACACTTAAAATAATGCTATAATATAACATGCAAAACACTTAAAACAATGCTATAATATAACATGCAAAACACTTAATACAATGCTATAATATAACATGCAAAACACTTAATACAATGCTATAATACAACATGCAAAACACTTAATACTAAGCTATAATATAACATGCAAAACACTTAAAACAATGCTATAATATAACATGCAAAACACTTAAAACAATGCTATAATATAACATGCAAAACACTTAATACAATGCTATAATATAACATACAAAACACTTAAAACAATGCTATAATATAACATGCAAAACACTTAATACAATGCTATAATATAACTTGATTTGCTGGAAGAAATAATTACAACACATGGATCTACAGTAGAAGTGCCAAATAGGTCATATACTCCTTGTCAGCAGCGCTGATGTTTGTGCTGCTGTGGCGCAGTCACAGCAGAGTCCCGCGCCCTGAGAAGGGCGGCCCAAGTACTTCCGCCTGCAGCGCTGGGTCCCACAGCATCACTATCCCCCATATGCACGGAATTCAGGCCGCATCGCGCGGCGGTTGCGTAGCAACCAGGGGACGCTGGATTGTGCGCTTCCGGCCACCTGCTAGTAATTCTAATTACTGGGGGCCGGCCTCACAGTGGGGGCTGATTTGCCAGAGGATCCCTTTTAAGGGATCTGGGCCAGCTCAGCCCCACCGGTGATGTTGTTGCATGCAGTGTGTTTGGAGCACGCTGCAGTCTAGGTCCTGTGGTGGTCTTATCCTGGTCCTGTCCCGACTTGGTCCTGTCTGGGTCACATCCTGGTACTGTACTGGTCCTGTCTTGTTCCAGTCCTGTCCTGGTCAGTGTTGCTTTTGTCCAGTCCTGACAGTCGTTCCTGGCCTGTTCTATTCCATCCTGTATTGCCAGGGTTTGCAACCTGGTCACGTAAGTGCTCCAGTGGAGCCTGGTTCTGTTACTTTCTTTCTTTGTTATGGTCAGCAAGCTGCCCTTTATCCTTGGTCCTAGTTATTGTCTTGGTCCAGCTCTCCTAGGTACCGAAAGGCCCATGAGTCTACCCCAGTTTTGGGTTTCTGTCAGTTTTTGTTTATCCTGTATTTGTGTTGGCGTGTTTTTGTTTGGTTGCACCCTAGTCCATTGGTATCTGGTGTCTGTGACTGGGTCACACCCCCCGTCCTTGTCCTGGTGCCATCAGGTACGTAGGGCGTTTCTCCCAGATAGCGCCAGTTAGTTTAGATCTCCTCTTGGCACTGTCTCTGGCAGACCTGGTTGCATCGGGGTTGGAGCGGGCTTAATTCACTCCTTCGAACACGGCAACTACTGGAGAAGCAGTCTATGGTCACCTGCCCAAGAAGGTCAATAGATTCAGTGTAGGGTATGCCATGGCTGTCCTAAACAGCAGTCCCAGCTGAGGGCTCTGCCCACCACCACCGTACACACATACCCCATGTTACACTCCTAATGTTTTTTTTTTTTTTCTGTATGGTATTCTTGGTGAAGGGATAAGGAGTCCTTTGTTGGAGTTCGACCAATTTTGTCTGCTTAGTGCATACTATCTGTCACACGCCACTGTGCAGCAACACGGCGGGCACAGTACTCACCCATCCATGGGAATGGTTGAAGTGAATTGCGCTGCTGGATTGTACAATATTACTCAGGAACACACTTAACTTGGCTGAATAAAATGAGTAATGGACACACTGTTGCTTCTTCAAATTTTATATAAAGAAAAATAGTACATAAAAATACATTTGATACATTACATAAAAAAACACAATATTAAAAATCAAATAAATAAGATCATGAATTGGGATCCCAATATTATTAGCTATAGTAGCTTAGTAGAATTCAGCAAAAAAAAAGTTCCCAGCCAACTATGGGTACGAAACGCGTTGACGTCATCATTTCACTTTGAATTGGAAACCCATTCAGCATACCGTCAGCCCGATTAACAGCTGAAGTGCAGCTTGTCTTACGCTGCCGGCAATCAGCAGTTTCTTGCTCCATGCTGACCGCTGACCTCCCACCCTGTTCCTAGCTGAAGTGCAGCCTCCATCCATGCTGCCGGCAATCAGCTGTCTACACGAACCGCTCGCCATGCTACAGTGAGTGATTGTCAACAGATATACCTAAGAGCAGAGCAACTCCAGCCACCGCTAAACCCACTCCTTACGCCGCCGTGGTCAGGGCGGTGGATCTGTCGCTGACTACAGGCAGGTACACTCCAGAGGAGTGGAAGCTACATCTGGTAGGAGATCTATCCCAACTAACAACCGGGAATGCTCGCTGGAACCACCTGCACAACAGCACGGAGAGAGTGCTGTCTAACGGGGTGAGCATAACATATCAAACCTGTGACTATAAGCATTCTCTACAATATAAACTTCACCGGTCAGTTTACACACAATCTCTTCACCAGGCTTAATACATCTGCCCCAATATATCCATGTGTGCACAATCTGGAACCCCCCCTCTGATATATCTGACATTGCAAACCACTACTTACAATACCCTGTTGACCAATTGACATTGCTGAATTCTACTAAGCTACTAATATTGTGCAATCCAGCAGCGCAATTCACTTCAACCCTTCCCATTTTTCTTCTTTCTCATGTGAGTCTAGACGGACTCACAGAAGTGCATGCTGCAGCTGAAATATACTTATATTCATCAAGTTCACTTGAACATAATTTAACTGCTGAGCGCCAGGAGGTGTGTCTCGGAGGGGTTCTTTTAGCTCCACTGCGGTCCGCACTCACTCCTTGTTAAAACTCACCCATCCATGTCCGCTGCCGGCTGGCATGTGTCCGGTGGAGTCCTCAGTTGGGCTGGCGGCAGCAGTTCATGGTGGCTCATTATGCTGGCTCTGAAAGGCTTGTTGGATGCGTGGCAGTCTGACTGTGTTGGTAGGTGCTTGGAGGCCAGCGCCACCATCTTCGAAAAGGGCAAAACAGTGATTGGCCAAGTCTGGGTCTTTCCCTCCTCCTCTGTCCAAGTGGCCAATGGCAGCAACTCCCCTCCCATAAAGAGGATCTGCCTAGGCTATCCTGTCAGTGCAAACAGCTCAGGGAAGATCCTGACTCCAAGTCCCACTGTGCTGAAGTTCCTAAATGCCACAGTAATGAAAGGTTTCGTATATATGGTTGTGTGCATTACTGTTACAATGATATTTGTTTCTTGATGTCAAAGCACACTTTACCAAAATGGACACCAAAACAGTCATCAAACACTACATGGAAGGTGTGTAAGCATGTGTATGCCTGTGTAGATAATACAGGGTTGCGTAAATTTAAATGCACACATATTATTAACACAGAAGGGATTAATAAAGTTTATACCAAATAAGAGTGCTTTCAACCAATCAGAGAACAGCATAACTTATATATGTACCTGCAATTATTAGCTGCGCCATTAGCTGCGCCACCAGGGCAGCCCCATTCTCCCACAGGGAACTGCTCACCCTGGTGTAATGTAAGGTAGATATGTAAATTAAAGTTAAGGGTAAGGAATGAATGTTGTTTGCATGTGTGTGTTTGAGGGTTAAATAACAAAAAAATGTAAAAGCATGAATGTTAGTTGTTGGTGCAGTAGAACATCACATGTATCATTAGGGTAGCAAGTAAAAATGTAAAAAATAGGAACATATTAAGTCTTAACATTATTTACAGCATGCAAACACCAAAAACAAAAATAAAAAAAAACATTGGGGGACACATAGATAGTGATTAAAGTTGCACATTAGTACACAATAAATACACATGTAATGAGGGTTCAATTGTAGAAACATTAAGGGAGACAAATGAGGTAATAATAAGCAATTCAAACATTACACTTAGGTTAATTGGAAAATTGTTAGAAGGCAACTTCAAAGGGAATTCCCTTTGAAGTTGCCTTCTAGCAATTTTCCAATTATCAGAATAATTGCTGGTCCATACAAGTGACGCATACGCTACCATGCTCGGCCGTACGCTACCGCTTATGATTGGAGCAGCACGCTGTCTCCGATCGCTAAGGTTAAGAACCGTCCGTGCACGGCAGCGTACGCTCATATGCATGCCACTCCCCCATTGTCGGCTTTTCGCACCGTCCGTGTGGATGTTCTGTGGGCGAACTCACGCTCACCGAAAGAATGCAGGATCTGGTCGGACGGTCCGTACGCACGGCCGTCCGACCGCACCAACCAGAATAGGGGCCCATAGTGTAGGACACATGGGCATATGCATAGACTTGAGGAGAGAAGTTTTCGTACCCTTAGAAGGAAAAACTTGATTACAGTCAATGCAGTTAAATTGTGGAACTCTCTTCCTGGAGAGGTGGTGTTGTCAGACACTATACATACCATACATTTAAAATAAGGTTGGACAGTCATCTATTGGTTAAAAACATTCAGGGGTATAATCAGAACTTGTCCAAAATAAAATCAAAATACACAATTCATATATAGAGATATAGCAAATAGACCATACCCTCTAACCAACGGTTGAACTTGATGGACATAAGTCTTTATTCAGCCTTAATTAATATGTATATATGTAACTTATAGGACCCATGCTCAGCAGGTGCAGTAAAACCAGAAGGGTTTTAGTCACTGTAATACAACAGCCGGGGGGGGGAGGCGGGGAGAGGAGGTTGCATGGCGGAGGAGAGGGAGCCGGGCAGCACTGAAGCTAGCTGAGTTCAGCAATGAACTCAGCAGCACTACCCGGTGCTAATTACTGGCAATCCCAAGAATTCTCCGGGCTTGCCAGTCTGGGCATTAAGGCATAGCCAGGATATTCTCGGAATTACCAGCAAAGGGGTTAAACAAGGTGGGTCCCAATATTAAACCTTGCGGAACTCCACTTTGTACCTTACCCCAGATGGAATGTATGCCATTTACCACCACTCTCTGTACCCCGATTGTGCAACCAGTTTTTAATCAAATTACAACATTTATTTCTTAACCCTAAATTACCTAGTTTCATTCATAACCTTTTTATGAGGCACCATGTCAAAAGCTTTAGCGAAATCAAGCAGTATTACATCAACAGGTTTCCATAAGTCCAGCCCCCTACTGACTTCCTCATAGAATCTAATTACATTAGTCTGACATGATCTATTTTTGACGAACCAATGCTGAGCCTTCTTTATCACTTTCTCCGGTTCTAAGGAATTTTGGAACATCCCATTGACATTTAGTGGCATGTTTATTAAAGTTTTCCTGTGAACAATCAACTGTACACCCATTCTGGAGCAGTCTCTGGAAATATAAAGCATGGTCTATTATGCACGTGTACTGCCCCCCTTCGTGAGCAGCTTTGGCAACTTGCATAGTTGCTGCAAGGATTGGGGTGGGGACGGGGGTTGCCCATAGGAATGCCCAGCTGGGCATTCCAATAAGTACATGGGTGGGACGATGTGCTCAGGGAAAGGTGGTGGACATTCAAGGACATCAGTTGCCAACCCTGTCTTCGGCCCGGCGGTTAGGAGAAATGATTTCTCCTGCGGCAGAGACATGCGAGAGGATGTGTTTTCATTACGCATGCCCTCGCATGGTAATCTGCGGCGGGGGCGGGGGGGGGGTTATTCCGCATGGCGTCTTTGGCACTCTGTTAGCTGTGATCTTCGCAGCTTATTGAGCCAACCAGAATCAGGCCCAAAATAAAAAAAAAATATTTCACCTTTTCATTTTGGCTTATTGGACTCAATGTTAAACACGTTCTATTTATTTTTTTGAACAAACACATTCCTTTTACAATGTACTTCTAATCTATGCCAATGGAACTAGGAACCTTCTTACCGTACTCCAGCTTTCTACTAAGAATAATCTTATTATGCATTGTTTCTAACCTACTACTCCACTAATCTAACTTGTACTATCAGTCTATGGCCATACATTTGGTGGATTATTTTGTATTTATCTGAGACCTGGATCAATAACTAAGTACAGAATCCCAACTCCTGGAATCCCTAAAGGTGGGAGAACTGAAACTTTAGGAATTGGCATAATTTCTAAAGGTGCGTACACACGGGGGGAGATATATTGCTCAGTTTCTCCTTTTAATCAGCGACCAGAGATGGTCACTGATGAAGAGGAACCTCTGCCGCCGGTGCCAGCGAGAACGGGGCTATAAACGGGAGCGCGCACCCGGCAATTTAGTTCCAGCAATTTCAGCCCCTATCGCCCCCGTGTATACACAGCTTTAGTAACCAATCATCCACTATCCTTCTATTATCATCAGGATCTCTGGCTGATATAATGGCATTGTAATAGTGCAGGAAGATTGTCTCTAGTTCAAAGGGGTGCAAACATGTTGTTACTAGTCATCTATAAGAGGTCTCACTATTCCGAATATTTGAGAGCTATCTACTTATAATATCCTAGTAGTAATAAATATCACAATATGCTGTGTCAGAGCGGTTTATAACGTAATGGTGAAATTCCTTTCTAACACTAATCTGGGAAATATTTCCTATATTACAAACATCTTATGGAGGGTATAACTCGGGCACTGTTTCTGACATTGGAAATAGAGCCTGATGCATATCCAATGCTGCCATTTCAGACGATTCTCGACAATACACGGCCATTTTTGTTGACACTTTTTCCACTCAACTGGTGGAACATTGAATTAAGCCTATCAAGTTGCAGACAAACTGGCTGAAAAATGACCCGGTATTCTGTCTGTTAGGATGTTCCGACAGTCAAAATCCCACATTAAGTACCCCCACAAGCAGCTTCTGCTGATTAAAATGAAAGTGGCATGCCTACATCCTGTTTGTGTTTGCAACACATATAAAATGTACAAGGAGGCTAGATATATGTGGATACATCTGTATTAAGTCATATAAATCTAATTAGCAAATGTTTTTAAAGAAAAAAGGCACATAAATTATAATATCCGATAAGCAGCTTCTGAACTGCATTGACTCATGGATCCATCATACTTATCCTTGATCCCATGCATAATTGCATGAATATCCCCCACCCACTAGTGTATGTTCGATCATATCCATCAGTGGTAATTGCCTGATTCATTTAAAAAGGGGGTAAAACCATTTAATCGGCTACTTTTTAATCAATGACCAATTCTTGGAGGCTTGACTGTGTGTCTCCTTACCATATTAGGACATCTTAGTTGTCCTACTCAGGTCCAGAATAACAATGAGGTGGGTGGAGCCCAGCCCCAGCCTGACATTGAACATAGGCCCAAAGGGAAAAATTCATAAACCCGAGTATGTGTTATTACCGTTTTGAAACTTTTTGTTGTTAAACAAACATTTTTTGTGCTATATATATGCCATCAATTCTGATGAATTATTATCTACTAAAGCATTTTTTAACTGTCACTTTTGGAAATTGACACTATTATTATTTCTAGATCAGCTATGGGGCTAGAGACCCGCTGCTGAGTGACCGCACTCTGTATCCAAACTTTTATCGCACAGTTCAGAACTACCAGACACAACACATGGCCATCACAAAGTTGCTGAGAAGCTTTGGGTGGAACTGGGTCGGAATCATCACATCAGATGATGATACTGGTGAAAGGGACCTGGAAAATCTTAGCAAGCAACTGAACAATTATGGAATTTGTATTGAATTCCGCATTAAAGTTTCTCCAATTAAATATAAGTCTGACAATCTTCTGGAGTTAAAAACTTCTTCTACTGAGATTATTGTTATGAGTGGTACAAGTAATGCTATGTCTGTTCTTTTTTTGGAAAGTGTAACAGATATTCTTATTAACAAGACAATAATCCTTCCGGCGTCATGGTCAAATGCAATAGAACTTTTGATTATTAATACACAAAAAGCAGTTGAGAACAGTTTGGTGTTTTCCCCTCCACTATTCCATATACGTGCATTACAGGAGCGTCTGTCCACTTCTCATCCATCCAGGGATCCAAATGACCCATTACTGGAAGATATTTGGCTTCAATACTTTCTGTGCTTGTCAGCAAATTCTTATAAGAATTTTGTCTTTTCAAATATTTGTAAAAGAAATTTGTATAACTGCACTGGTCAGGAGAGTTTTAAACTCCTTTATAATTTCTCTGGAGATCCGGCCACCTACCAGGTGTATATTGCAGTCCTCACCATGGCACAAGCAGTACATGACTTAAGTACAGCCTTAAATATATATATGGAAAAGCATGGTTTAAAAACATTTATATTTGAGCACAAGGTGAGTGCAAGTTATGTGGACTGATCAATATGTAACTGAAGGTCTAATGACATTTATTTACCTGATGCAATTTTTTTTTTTGCAAACTGGTTTATTAAGATTTTCAAGATCAATACAGCAGACATTTGGAACAATAAAACCGATTTAAAATGCAGCACAACATTGAAAGCAAAGGATTTCAGAATTTCAAATGTGAATTGGGGAAACCACCACAAATTTCAGCAAGCAGTATAGTGGTTTAAATCATCCGGCAATTATTATTATAAAAAAAAAAAATAAAAGAAGGAGGAGGAAGAAAGGAAAGGAAAATTAAATTGAATGTAGACAAATGTCATGCACTTCGGGACCAGAAACCAGTGCAATACATATAAACTAAATGGGGGTGGAGGTTCGGTCAATCACTAGGGAAGGAAAACTTAGGAGGACAAATAGACAACAAGCTTAGCTGTAGTACTCAATTCACTGTCCAGTTCTGGACTTAAGAGGGGACATGATTAATATTTATCAATACACATTCATCGATAGAGCGCACTGTGGGGGTTATTCTAGTTCATTCTTTCTGACAAAATCCTTCTTAGATGGACAAAACCATGTGCACTGCGGGTGGGGCAGATGTAACTTGTGCAGAGAGAATTAGATTTGGGTGGGGTTTTTCTTCAAAGTGAGATCTATATTGCAGTGTAAAATAAAGCAGTCAGTATTTTCCCTGCACAGAAACAAAATAACTCACCCAAATCTAATTCTATCTGCACATGTTACATCTGCCCCCCCCCCCCCCCCCCTGCAGTGCACATGGTATTGTCCATCTATGAAGGATTTTGTCAGAAAGAATGAACTAGAATAAACCCCTGTGTTGGTAAGTAAACACATTCATTTATTTAAAAACATAATATTCAGATGAGTAATAAACCTCATTAAAATTACAATAATTGACAAACATAATAATCAACACCTCATATCACACAATAAAACAATATATATTATCTGATGAAACATCTGCTGCATTATCAAAATATGACTGGTTAGAAATTAAAATGTAACTGTTCAGTGATTCAGCAGTAACGAGTCTCCTTTACTATTTATAATTGATATGAATCCAAAGATTTGTAGATGAAAAAATAGTTAATTACCACAATTGAGTATTCTTGATCTTACCCCAATAGTAAAGGAGACTCATTACAGCTGAATCACTGAACAGTTATATTTCAATTTATAACCAGTTTATTTACTGGGATGGACATTCCTCACATGGGGGCCTTCCGCCTTGCATCTTTTTCTTTCCACACGCCCATGCCATCCTTTCCCTAGAATCACTCCTCCGGTTCTGCTTCTACGGTACCCCTGAAGGTGGAGATCCCTCGTGCTGCTGCTGTCTAGGCTAGGGGCTGTGTGTCACAAATTGCGGTGAGCAGTCTTGTTTGCGACCGTGCCCCTTACCTTGGTGCTGACCCATTGCCTGTGTGACTTCAGGCTACAGTTCATGGTGCAATCTCCCCTGTATCCCCTCTGCTCCCTGGGCCTTTGCACTGTGTCATGTGCCAGTTCCATGCTGGACCTATGCTGCATGGGCGCCACCATGAAACCTGTGGTCAGCTGATAGTAGGGGCCAATCACGTTGTCTGCTGGCCTGAACTCTGACCTGGTTACCTCTGTCAGAACAAAGGTAATTCCAGGCACTTCCTGGTTCTGATCACAGTCCATGTTGGCTCCCAGGCCAAACCCTTACTATTACCTTGAATCAGAGATAATTCAATCTTAACCCCTTCCCGACATTTGACGTACATTTACGTCATGGTCGGGAAGGACTTCCCGACACATGGCGTAAATGTACGTCATGAGTTCTAACTGTCACCGCGTCTATAGACGCGGTGACAGTTTGGAGATGTCTGCTGTCCCTGACAGCAGACATCCCCCCTCGCCGCCCAGGGGGGGCAGGGATGCCCCCCCCGGTCGGCGATCGCTGTGATTGGCTGTTCAAATCTGAACAGCCATTCACAGCGTTTCCTGTGTTACCGGCGGCTAAGCCGCTCGGTAACACAGAAAACGGTGGTGATCGGTGCTGTTAAATACAGCACCGATCACCACCGATGAGCAGGAGCCCCCCCACCCACTCACCCGGCAGCCCGGCAGGTCCTCACTAGGGGAAGCGCTGAGCGCACGCAGCGCTCCCCCCTCCCGCCCCCCCCCCCCCCCCCGCCAGGCTCAGCAGCAGCAGCAGCAGCATGAGCTGCTGTAAAAGTAAAAAAATAAATAAAAGACACACTGAATTATATATATATATATATATATATATATATATGTGTGTATATGTGTGTATATAGACATATATATATGTGTATATATATATATATATATATATATATATATATATATATATGTGTGTATATATATATATATATATATATATATATATGTGTGTGTGTGTATATATATATATATATATATATATATATAGACACATATATATGTCTATATATATATATATATATATATATATATATATATATACACACATATATATATATATACACACACATATATATATATATACACACATATATATATATATATAGAGACAGATAGATAGAAAGATATTCCCGACATATGACGTATATATACGTCATGGTCGGGAGGTACTTCCCGACCGGAGACGTATATATACGTCATGGTTTTAACTGTCACCGCGTCTATAGACGCGGTGACAGTTTGGAGATGTCTGCTGTCCCTGATTCCCAATCAGCGATCGCTGTTATTGGCTGTTCAAATGTGAAGCGTTTTCTGTGTTACCGGCGGCTAAGCCGCTCGGTAACACAGTGATCGGTGGTGATCGGTGCTGTTAAGTACAGCACCGATCACCACCGATCGCCAGCCCCCCCCCACCCTCCCACCCGGCAGCCCCCCTCCCACCCACCCGGCTGCCGCAGTGCCAGCACCCCTCCCACCCCCCCACCAGCCGCAGCGCCAGCCCCCCTCCCAAAGCTGGTGAGCAAAATGGGGTCACATGTGGGGGGGGGGGTTCCACTGTATTGGTGCTTCGGGGGTCTTGCTAATGCGACATAGCACCCACCATTCATTCCAGCACCAAATATCACTCCTTCCCTTCTGAGTCCTGCTATGCACCCAAATGGTATTTTTTGGTCACATGTGAGGCATTGCCGTACTCGGGAGAAATTGGGGCACAGATTTTGGGGTGCTTTGTCTCCTTCATTCCTTGTGAAAATGAAAAATTTTGAGCCAGAAATGCATTTTTGTGTAAAAAATTACATTTTTTTACACAAAAATGCAGTTCTGGCTCAAAATTTTTCATTTTCACAAGGAATGAAGGAGACAAAGCACCCCAAAATCTGTGCCCCAATTTCTCCCGAGTACGGCAATGCCTCACATGTGACCAAAAAATACCATTTGGGTGCATGGCAGGACTCAGAAGGGAAGGAGTGATTTTTGTATTTTGCAGCTCAGATTCTGGTGGAATTTTGGTGGGTGCTATGTCGCATTAGCAAGACCCCCAAAGCACCAATACAGTGGAAGCCCCCCACAAGTGACCCCATTTTGCAAACTACACCCCTCAGGGAATTCATCTAGGGGTATAGTGTACATTTCAAACCCCCAGGGGTTTCACCAATTTTGATACAACTGAGCTGTGAAAATGAAAAATTAAATTTTTTTCACAAAAATGCAGATCTGGCTCCAAATTTTTCATTTTCACAAGGAATGAAGGAGACAAAGCATCCCAAAAGCTGTGCCCCAATTTCTCCCGAGTACGGCAATGCCTCACATGTGACCAAAAAATACCATTTGGGTGCATGGCAGGACTCAGAAGGGAAGGAGTGATTTTTGGATTTTGCAGCACAGATTCTGGTTGAATGACCCCTGAAGCACCCATACAGTGGAACCCCCCCACAAGTGACCCCATTTTGCAAACTACACCCTTTAGGGAATTCATCTAGGGGTATAGTGTACATTTCAAACCCCCAGGGGTTTCACCAATTTTGATACAACTGAGCTGTGAAAATGAAAAATTAAATTTTTTCATTTTCACAGCCCAGTTGTATCAAAATTGGTACAACTGAGCTGTGAAAATGAAAAATTAAATTTTTTCATTTTCACAGCCCAGTTGTATCAAAATTGGTGAAACCCCTGGGGGTTTGAAATGTACACTATACCCCTAGATGAATTCCCTGAAGGGTGTAGTTTGCAAAATGGGGTCACTTGTGGGGGAGGTTCCTAACTTTTAGCATCTTATGGTGCCTAGAAACCTACATGGTGCCTAAAAAATAATCTCATAAAAAGGAGGCTCCAAAATCAAGTAGGTGCTCCTTCTATAATGAAGCCTGTGGTTTGGTCAACGTGCACACTAGGGCCACATATAGGATATTTATGAAAACAAAAGAATTGGGGGAATCAATTTTTAGTCACATTTCTCTAGTAAAATGTACTGTGTTCCTTAGAAAAATGTATTAAAATTGCAAATCTGCAAAAAAAATGAAATTTTGAAATTTCACCTACACTTTGTTTTAATTCCTGTGAAACACCTAAAGGGTTAACAAACTTCCAAAATGCTGTTTTGAATACTGTGAGGGGTGCAGTTTTTGAAATGGCATCATTTATGGGGGTGTCTCACATACAAGTCCCTCAAAGTCACATCAGAACTGAACTGGTCCCTAAAAAAATCAGTGTTTGAAATTTTCTTGAAAATTTGAAAATTTGCTATTCATATTGTAAGCCTCCTAGTGTCCAAAAAAATTAAAAGGAAGTTGAAATAATGATGGAAACATAAAGTAGACATATGGTCTATGTTAGTTATTAACTATTTTGAGTGGTATGATTATTTGTCTCACAAGCAGAAAATTTAACATTTTGCAAATTGCTAAATTTTCCATTTTTTTCCGACATTTTGGTATTTTTCACAAAAAAACACAGACTGTATCGACGAAAATTTACCACTAACTTGAAGTACAATGTGTCACGAAAAAACAATCTCAAAATCACTGGGATAAGTAAAAGCAAAAAAAAGTTATCCCCACTTAAGTGATACCTGTCAGATTTGAAAAAAAGGGCTCTGTCAGGAACGCAAAAACTGGCTCTGTCAGGAAGGGGTTAAAGTCCTGACCGTCAACAGTGACTGTCAAAACCTGGTTCAACTACTCAATACTGCAGTCTTCAGTGACAGTTATCATTAGTGTCCTTTCAACACCCTGAGTCGACCACCAGCTGTTGCATTCACCAGAGACTTTCAACATCCCTGTCCTGACTGTCGACATCAACATTCCGTGTCAGCTCCCAGGCCATCAACAAGTTATCTCCGGCTTCCAGGCCATCAACAACATCCCGTGTCAGCTCTCAGGCTGTCAACGTGTTCTCTCCGGCTCCCAGGCCGACAACCCATCTTGAGATGTCCCTCAGTTTCCTGTCCACCATCCTCAGCACAAACCAGCTGCTGCTAGAGGACCAGGGCAGATTGCTGTGACCTGCTCATCAGATGCAGCCAAGTCCAAACCTCCATGCGGTGCTTCCTGGTGAATACCGCTGATGAGTTAAACTCCACGCCCCTGTTCCTGGTCTCCGCCAACTCTCTGGTCCAGCTGCTCCTTAGTGTCCCTGTGCATTTGCTCTCGCCATCTCAAACCACCCTCCTTTCAGTTCCCAGCACCCTCCACTGGTCCACCATGGTCACAGCTAGGAAAACAGCAAACCCTGGTGCTGACACTGTGGAATTGATTAAGCCTGTCCTCCACAGCCCCAAGCATGGAATCTCATCACTGGAAACTAGCTTGTCTCGATCATGCCTCCTTATCTCTCCCCTCCTTTTTTTGTTCTCCAAAATCTCTCTTCACTTCCTGTTCTCAGAAACAACCCCATTACATCCTGTTCTTTAACTCTGCAACCCTCACCCACTGATAAGGTTGCATGACTTTTTCTCAAACTTTTCACAAAATTAAACCTGCAGTGCCTGCAGCTCAGCCAAAGGCTGGAGTATCACATACACTCTGGCTAAAATTTTGCTCATCCCCCTGTAATTTTAACAAAAAAATGTACAGTATATCCTTATACTAACCATAACACATAATAAAAAAAAAACACAATTGCAGTATATTGTACATCACACAAAATATAAAAATCACCGGAGCCAGAAAAAAAATCACATAAAATACAAACTGTAAAAAACATAAGTACTGCTGTATTTTTCCTATGGATTACAGTCTTGAGTTACCAATGATCATGAATGTTCCATTATCTTCTGGCAATTACACCAAGCAACTTAGAACCTGCCCAGCTGATCCGTGTCTCCCTCGTTCACTGAGTCAAAAGGGATTGATGGCTCTCAGCCCCTCCCCCAATAAAGTTTTCCTCACATTGTCAAAAAAAAATTCCAGTATCGACCCTGTTCACGGATGCCAAATGTGACACCCCCGGACGGGCTGTGCTGGGGTACACATGCTCATGGAATGAGATCGAACATCAGGTCTCTTTACAAAAAGAATAGAAGTTTATTTAAAAGTTCACTGTTCAGACAGGGTTGTCACTAGAGACGGGTCGGTCGTGAGTGAAATGGATCTTTTGAATGGTTCCTTTAAAAGAAACAGTGAGGTGCATTTGCCTGAGCAGAGCAGTGCTGGATTAATTTACACACTTGTGTGTGTGGAGTTGAACTCATTGAGGCTCGATGCTGTTGAGATAATCATTTTAGTGGCTTCATCGGACAAGTGGGTCCGGCGGCATATGGGATCTTATCGGTGTCCAGCTTTTCTGCTGACTGTTGGTTACTAGCTGAATTTTAATATTTGTCTTACAAAATTAACATATTGGGAAAATTTACTAATGGGATTTTTTTTCTTAAAGTGAGCCAGCGAGACGTCCGAAAGAATCAGTTCTTTTCACTGATCAGTCAATTGATCACCGCTCTCTTTAGTGAGTCACGTTGCCCATCTCTAGTTGTCACTGTAATTATATTTCAATCCTTATTCTCCTCTCCAGCACAATCTTCATATACAGTAGGTTACAACAAGTTTGCCTCCAAACTCCTAGAACGTCTGACCTATAATCGTCTCCTAAGCCACCTTACTGCTAACTCCATTCTAGACCCCCTCCAATCCGGGTTCCGCCCTCTACATTCCACTGAAACTGCCCTGACCAAAGTCACTAACGATCTACTATCGGCTAAATCCAAAGGCCTCTTCTCTATCCTCATCCAGCTTGATCTGTCGGCTGCCTTTGACACTGTTGACCACCCTCTCCTGCTCAACACCCTCCGCTCCTTTGGCATCACTGGCACGGTCTTCTCCTGGTTCACCTCATACCTCTCCGATCGCTCCTTCTCCGTCTCCACTCCGAGCTCCTCCTCTCCTACTACCCCGCAGCCAGTCGGTGTTCCCCAAGGGTCAGTCCTTGGCCCTCTCCTCTTCTCCCTCTACACCATCTGTCTGGGCACCCTCATCAGCTCCTATGGTTTTCATTACCACCTTTATGCTGATGATACCCTAATCTATCTCTCCTCCCCCGACTTGTCCCAATCACTCCTGTCCAAGGTCTCCGAATGCCTCACGGCCATCTCAGCCTGGATGACCAAACGCTTCCTGAAACTAAACATGGCTAAAACTGAACTTCTAATCTTCCATCCCCCGAACATCCCCTCTTCTCCCACTATCTCCATCAGCATTGGTGAAACCGAGATCACGTCCACCAACCAAACGCGCTGCCTCGGTGTCATCATTGACTCCTCCCTCTCTTTCACCCCCCACATTCGTGCTCTCTCACAGTCTTGCCGCTTTCACCTACGCAACATCTCACGCATCAGACCATTCCTCTCCACTGACGCGACCAAAATTCTCATTCACTCTCTTGTCATCTCCCGCCTTGACTACTGCAACATCCTTCTCTCTGGGCTACCTCTCACCCGCCTCGCACCTCTCCAATCCATTCTTAACGCTGCTGCTAGGCTCATCTTCCTCTCCCGCCGCTCTACTTCCGCCTCCCCCCTCTGTTTATCTCTTCACTGGCTCCCCATTCCTTTCCGAGTTCTCTTTAAACTCCTCACCACCACCTACAAGGCTCTCTCCTCCTCCACAGCTCCCTACCTCTCTTCACTGATCTCTATCCACACTCCCTCCCGTCCTCTTCGCTCCATCGCTGACCGCCGACTGACCTCTCACCTAATCACCTCCTCCCACTCCCGTGTCCAAGATTTCTCTCGCGCTGCCCCCCTGCACTGGAACAACCTCCCGCCACCCATCAGGCTATCTGATTCCCTTACCTCCTTCAAGCGCTCCCTCAAAACCCACTTTTTTCGACTAGCCTATCCCTCCTCCTAACCTCTTTTGATCCTCCTATCCTGCCTCCGTTCCCCTCCGTTCCTACTTATCCTATTGTATTTCGTTCGTCCACCCACCTATTTTTAGTATGTTAACTCTTATGAGCAGGGCCCTCCTTCCTAACGTACTCACCCTACCTCATTACCTCACCTGTGCTCCTGTCCTGTTCTTCCCTTCCTCTACTTCATCTTCGGTCTCCTTGACTATTTTGACACCTACTTCTGAACTGATGCTGATTTTAGTTCTACCAGCTATACCCCTATTTATACTGTATCTTTCTACACACCCTGTACGTTACCTTGTATTTTTTTTTTGCTATGTACGGCGCTGTGGACACTTTGTGGCGCCTTATAAATAAACGTACTACTACTACTACTACAGCAGTTCAGAATCTCCATTTCAATTACTTCAATTGCAATAACAGCATGAGCAATGGTGGGACAGTATCACCTCACCTACCCCTGCAGTCTCTAGGAATCAGTAGTGAGCCTTTTGCATTCTGAGATTACTTTTGACATGTTTTCTCCTCCCTATTTGCTGGGAGATCTCTACAGTCTATTTACTAGGATGGAATCTATTCATATGGGGGCCTTCTGCCTCAAGTGGTTTCTTTCCACTCACCCATGCCATCCTTTCCCAAGACTCACAGCTCCCATTCTACTTCCAGGGTAGGGTCTAGTGCAGTGGTCACCAACCCGTCGCTTGTGAGCTACTGGTAGCTCACAGTAGCTATATGGGGGCTCAACCACTCTGTGGCTGCCTGCCCACCCATCAATCCCTCTCTCTCTCCCACTGCCGCCCGCACCTCCATATCCCACCGCCGCCCGCCCCGTCCCTCCATCTTCCAACGCCTTCCCCTGAGACAGACACTAGAGGTGATATTTCACCTCAAGCATCTGACAGGGAGCACAGCACTAATCCTTCCTGACACTTTTGGGTAACACTGTAGCACTGTGCTCCCTGTCAGACTGTAGCACTGTGCTCCCTTTCCCCCACTCTTCTCTATGTCTTTTTCTCTCCCTCTCTCCTCCCCACTCTCTTTTTGCGCAATCCTCTTTCTCTTTCTCTCTTCTCTCTCTGTCTCTCCTTCTCTCTCTCTCTCTCTCTGTCTCTCCTTATGTCTCTCCTTCTCTCTCTGTATCTCCTCTCTCCGCTCCCCTCTCACTTTGCTCTCCTATTTCTCACCCATCATTCTTTCTCTCTGCTCTCCTTTTATCTCTGCTCTCCTTCTCTCTCCTGTCTCTCTCCATCCTCTCAGAGCACATGCACCCTGGCACACTAATCCCTTCATGCCACCCTGTGCCCCCCCCCCCATCATTTACTTCTGGATCTGCCCCTGTCTGTGTCAGCTATGATTGTGAAGCTGAGGTCCACTGGAGGAGGCGGGGACACAGCCACAACAGCAGCTACTGTGGGAGAGAGGCAGGAGATGTATCCTATTTTCCTTACCTCATCTGCAAACTACACTGCCTGTTGACCGACACACTGCATGGCTGCCTGATGCCTGCTAGTGTCTGCTGCCCTGCAGCCCAACTGATTGATGCCTGCTTTCATCTACCTGCCTGGGTACCAATCTACCGCCCCCTTGGCCCTATCTCCCAATTTCTTGACAACTTTGCCGCCTGGCTTCCACACTTCCTCTCCTCTGACCTGCCATCTGTCATTCTTGGTGATTTTAACATCCCCTTGGATAACCCAGCTGATCCTGGTACCTCCAAACTCCTCTCTCTCTGCTCCTCTCTTGGCCTATCTCAGTGGACTACCTCTCCCACCCACATCCAAGGACACTCCCTCGATCTCGTCTTCTCTCGCTCTTGTTCCCTTACTGACTACACTATCTCGGCTTTTCCTCTTTCTGACCATCACCTCATCTCCTTCTCCCTCACTGCTGCCCCCTCTCCCACCCCCCCTCCCAAGCGCATTGTCTCACGGCATAACGTCAACACACTTGATCTTGCTGCCTTCTTAAACATGCTGTGTCCTCTTCTCGCCCCAATCGCCCTCATGTCCTGCCCGAACCTCGCCGCCTCCCTCTATAATGACACCCTATCTTCGGCATTGGACTCTGCCTGCCCTTCCTCCTCTATCCCCCTTCGATGCTCCAACCCCCAACCGTGGCACTTGCCTATCACCAGATTCCTTAAAAAGTGCTCTTGCACTGCTAAGCGCTTCTGGAAGAAATCACGCTCCCTTGCGGATTATCTCCATTTCAAATTCATTCTTTCCTCCTTCAGCTCTGCCCTTGCTCTGGCCAAGGAATCCTACTTTAAGTCCCTCATCCTTTCCCAATCATCCAATCCCTGCAGGCTCTTCGCCACCTTCAATTCCTTACTCTCCCCCCTCCTCCAGCTCTTCCATCCTCCATCGTAGCCGCTGATTTTGCTACCTACTTTTCAACCAAAATCTCCTCTCTCAGGACTGCCATCACTGCTGCCATGACCTCACCCTCTCCCTCCTTCCCTCCTACATCTCCACTCCCCTCCTTCCAACCCCTGTCCTCATTTTACCCCACCACTGCTGCTGAAGTCCACTCTATCCTTCAATCCGCTTCTCCCTCCACCTGCCCGCTCGATCCTATATCCCCTCCAATATTATCCGTCGTCTCAGTCCGTCAGTCTGCTCTCACCTGGCTCACCTCTTTAATCTTTCCCTATCCTCTGGGATCTTCCCTTCCTCCTTCAAACACGCTCTTGTCTCCCCAATTCTCAAAAACCAAATCTGGACCCAACTCTCCATCCAACTACAGGCCCATCTCCCTCCTCCCTTTTTCCTTCAAGCTCCTAGATCGTCTGACATATAATCGTCTCCTAAGCCATCTTACTGCTAACTCCATTCTAGACCCCCTCCAATCTGGGTTCCGCCCTTTACATTCCACTGAAACTGCCCTGACCAAAGTCACTAACGATTTACTATCGGCTAAATCCAAAGGCCTCTTCACTATCCTCATCAGCTTGATCTGTCGGCAGCCTTTGACACTGTTGACCACCCTCTCCTGCTCAACACCCACCGCTCCTTTGGCATCACTGGCACGGTCTTCTCCTGGTTCACCTCATACCTCTCCGATCGCTCCTTCTCCGTCTCCACTCTGAGCTCCTCCTCTCCTACTACCCCGCAGCCAGTTGGTGTTCCCCAAGGGTCAGTCCTTGGCCCTGTCCTCTTCTCCCTCTACACCACCTCTCTGGGCACCCTCATCAGCTCCTATGGTTTTCATTACCACCTTGATGCTGATGATACCCTAAATCTATCTCTCCTCCCCCGACCTATCCCCATCACTCCTGTCCAAGGTCTCCGAATGCCTCACGGCCATCTCAGCCTGGATGACCCAACGCTTCCTGAAACTAAACATGGCTAAAACTGAACTTCTAATCTTCCATCCCCCGAACATCCCCTCTTCTCCCATTATCACCATCAGCATTGGTGAAACCGAGATCACGTCCACCGACCAAACGCGCTGCCTCGGTGTCATCATTGACTCCTCCCTCTCTTTCACCCCCCACATTCGTGCTCTCTCACAGTCTTGCCGCTTTCACCTACGCAACATCTCACGCATCAGACCATTCCTCTCTACTGACGCGACCAAATTCTCATTCACTCTCTTGTCATCTCCCGCCTTGACTACTGCAACATCCTTCTCTCTGGGCTACCTCTCACCCGCCTCGCACCTCTCCAAACCATTCTTAATGCTGCTGCTAGGCTCATCTTCCTCTCCTGCCGCTCTACCTCCGCCTCCCCCCTCTGTCTATCTCTTCACTGGCTCCCCATTCCTTTCCGAGTTCTCTTTAACTCCTCACCACCACCTACAAGGCTCTCTCCTCCTCCACCGCTCCTTACCTCTCTTCACTGATCTCTATCCACACTCCCTCCCGTCCTCTTCACTCCATCGCTGACCGCCGACTGACCTCACACCTATTCACCTCCTCCCACTCCCGTGTCCAAGACTTCTCTCGTGCTGCCCCCCTGCACTGGAACAACCTCTCGCCACCCATCAGGCTTTCTGATTCCCTTACCTGATTCAAGCGATCCCTCAAAACCCACTTTTTCGACTAGCCTATCCCTCCTCCTAAACTCTTTTGATCCTCCTATCCTGCCTCCGTTCCCTCCGGTCCTACTTATCCTGTTGTTTTCGTTCGTCCACCCACCTATTTTTAGTATGTTAACTCTTATGAGTAGGGTCCTCCTGCCTCACGTACTCACCCTAGTAGTAGTAGTAGTAGTAGTACGTTTATTTATAAGGCGCCGCAAAGTGTCCGCAGCGCTGTACATAGCAAACAAAAAAAAAAAATTACAAGGTAACGTACAGGGTGTGTTGAAAGATACAGTATAAATAGGGGTATAGCTGGTAGAACTAAAATCAGCATCAGTTCAGAAGTAGGTGTCAAAATTGTCAAGGAGACTGAAGATGAAGTAGAGGGAAGGGAAGAACAGGACAGGAGCACAGGTGAGGTAATGAGGTAGGGTGAGTACGTGAGGAAGGAGGGCCCTGCTCATAAGAGTTAACATACTAAAAATAGGTGGGTGGACGAACGAAATACAATAGGATAAGTAGGAACGGAGGGGAATGGAGGCAGGATAGGAGGATCAAAAGAGGTTAGGAGGAGGGATAGGCTAGTCGAAAAAAGTGGGTTTTGAGGGAGCGCTTGAATCAGGTAAGGGAATCAGAAAGCCTGATGGGTGGCGGGAGGTTGTTCCAGTGCAGGGGGGCAGCGCGAGAGAAATCTTGGACACGGGAGTGGGGAGGAGGTGATTAGGTGAGAGGTCAGTCGGCGGTCAGCGATGGAGCGAAGAGGACGGGATGGAGTGTGGATAGAGATCAGTGAAGAGAGGTAGGGAGCTGTGGAGGAGGAGAGAGCCTTGTAGGTGGTGGTGAAGGAGTTTAAAGAGAACTCGGAAAGGAATGGGGAGCCAGTGAAGAGATAAACAGAGGGGGGAGGCGGAGGTAGAGCGGCGGGAGAGGAAGATGAGCCTAGCAGCAGCGTTAAGAATGGATTGGAGAGGTGCGAGGCGGGTGAGAGGTAGCCCAGAGAGAAGGATGTTGCAGTAGTCAAGGCGGGAGATGACAAGAGAGTGAATGAGAATTTTGGTCGCGTCAGTGAGAGGAATGGTCTGATGCGTGATATGTTGCGTAGGTGAAAGCGGCAAGACTGTGAGAGAGCACGAATGTGGGGGTGAAAGAGAGGGAGGAGTCAATGATGACACCGAGGCAGCGCGTTTGGTCGGTGGACGTGATCTCGGTTTCACCAATGCTGATGGAGATAGTGGGAGAAGAGGGGATGTTCGGGGGATGGAAGATTAGAAGTTCAGTTTTAGCCATGTTTAGTTTCAGGAAGCGTTGGTTCATCCAGGCTGAGATGGCCGTGAGGCATTCGGAGACCTTGGACAGGAGTGATGGGGATAAGTCGGGGGAGGAGAGATAGATTAGGGTATCATCAGCATGAAGGTGGTAATGAAAACCATAGGAGCTGATGAGGGTGTCCCAGAGAGGCTCTTTACCTCACCTGTCCTCCTGTCCTGTTCCTTCCCTTCCTCTATTTCTTCTTCAGTCTCCTCGACAATTTGACACCTACTTCTGAACTGATGCTGATTTTATTTCTACCAGCTATACCCCTATTTATACTGTATTTTTCAACACACCCTGTACGTTACCTTGTCATTTGTTTTTTGTTTGCTATGTACGGCGCTGCGGACACTTTGTGGCGCCTTATAAATAAACGTACTACTACTACTACTACTACTACTACTACTACCTAATGCCTGTTGAATAAGTTTTAAGGAGCTTTTTTTATGTTTCTAGATAATGAAAGATGCAAGGTGGGGAATGGAGAGGTGCAGGGAGGACATAATGGTGCAAGGGTGACAGAGGGTGAAGATGTATGGGGGACAGAGAGGTGAAGGATCAGGGGGGACAAAAAGGATGCAGGAGGTTCAGAGAGGTGAAGAAGTAATGGGGGACAGACACATGCAAGGGTGACTGGGGGAACAGAGAGGTGATGGAGGGGTGCAAAGGGGATGGAGACAGGGAGACAACCAGGGTCAGCGCCAACACTAGGCTGCTTTAGGCATTTGCCTAGGGCACGCTGCCACTGGAGGGCGGTAATGAGCTGCAGGAGGAGCAACAGCAGCAGATAAGGTCCCGCCATCGCCGAGGAGAGTAGGAGAAAGAAAGCTGCACGCACTTGCCAAGTTATTCAGGTGAGTGAGCCGTACACCTCTGCCCCCCCCCCCCCCCTGACTGGAGCCCGCCCGGGTATGTTAATCTCCCCCCAAGCTGCTCTTCATTTGTCAGCGGAAATTTTTGGCCCATGTATGTTACTCCCCCTCCTGTCAGCGGCAATCTTCAGTGGTTGGTGGGTCCAGCCCCCCTGTGCCCTGCAGCAGATAGGCAGAAGCAGGTGGACAGCGGCCACATCCCTCCCAGTCAGCAGCAATCTTCAGCCCCCCCGCGCCATGCAGCAGATAGGTGGCCACGCCCGCATCCCCAATCCCCCCCTATGCAGCCAGTGCTTGGCGGCTGCATACTCCCTGGACTGGGTCAGAGCGGAGGGGGTCGGGGTCACCTGGGGTGCTGAAAGGTCTTGCACCAGCCCTGGAGACAACATGCACACAGTGTCTATTCAGAGAGGCTGTGGGCATGGCCAGCAGTTTTCAGAGCACTGGTCATGCCCCCATAGCAGAAAAAAATGGGAGATGTGGCCTTGCAGGAGTACCAGGATAGTAGTTCATGCTGAATGTGGCATATAGTGCCTGGGGCATTGCGGTATGTGGCATAATGTGTCAGGGGCATTGCGGTATGTGGCATAATGTGTCAGGGGCATTGCGGTATGTGGCATAATGTGTCAGGGGCATTACAGTGTGTGGCATAATGTGTAAAGGGCATTTTTCAATTATTAGGCAGATTTCTATTTTTTTATTTTAATAGCTCAGGCAGTTTATTTTGTCTCCAGTAGCTCACACCCCAAAAAAGTTGGAGACCACTGGTCTTGTGTTTGGTGTATCATGCAGGATAGTTATTGGAGCCAATGAAGAACTTGTGGCGTGGTGTCAATGGCTGCTCTGGCAATAAGTGGCCAATGTTTATCAGGATGGGATTTAGACATTTCAAGAATCCTAGCTAAATGCACTGTATGATAGTTGCTGAAAAAATGTGGTAGTTGCAGACCATTATCTACACAACTGCGGATCCGGGCCTACTGGGAAAGTTACTACGGAGACAGCACTGACTAAAGTGGTGAATAATCTATGAATTGCTAAGTCTAAAGGCCATTACTCACTAATTCTTCTAGAGCTTTTAGCTTTGTAACATTTGACAAAGTTTTTCACACACTTCTCAAACAAACACTAGACTCATCTTTCCTATCTGATTGCTCTTTCAGTGTTTACTTCTCTAACTCCACTTACTCTTTACTACCTCTGTCAAGGCTCAGTTTTAGGTGCTCTACTTTTCTCAATCTATGACTCATCTCTTGGCAAACTAATCAACTCTTTCGGATTTCAGTATGACTTGTAGGCGGATGATACTCAAATCTATCTATCACCCGAGTTGATACCAGTGGTTTTGGTCTGATTCTCTGAATGTCTATCTGCTATCTCATCCAGGATGTCTTCTCACCACCTCAAGCTCAATGGGTGAGATTTACTAGAGTGCGATTTTTAGAGTTTTGCATTTTTTTTCGCAAAATGGGCAAATTTGTACATTTTCCGAAAATCACACTTTTTCCTGTGAAAATTGCACATTTTAACCTGTTCATTTTTTCCTCACACTTCAATTCACATCCAGATGTTTTCCCATTACAAAGAATACAACTCACAAATTTAATAGGGTGCAATTTTGGGTAAACATTACAAAAAATAGACCAGGTTCTGACTGGTGAATTTGACAGAACGATTCACAGATCATTGAGATCTGTGCATTATTCTGTCAAACAAATGTGTAAAAGTTATAATAAAAAAAAGGCATGGGGTTCCCACTCCTGAGCATAACCAGCCCCGGTTTAAAAAAAAAAAATCACTGGGCAAAAGATATAGGCTCCCCCAATAAAGTAGTCCCCCCGACCAGAATTTACCTGCCCAGGCTGAAGCCCGATGCTGTTCCCAATGCCCCTTGGGCGGTGGGCACTGGGCTGATAACTGGTGAAAAATAGAACAAAATTTTGTATATTGTTGTGGAAATACAAGTCCCAGCAAGGCTGCACCGGTTGCAACTACTTGGAGAACCAGCATTTGGGGCATTGAAAGGCCCACTGGGACTTGTAGTCCCACAACAGTACAAATAGTTCCAAAAAACCCTCACACCTACAGATGGAGTGCCTCTCAGCCAGTGCTGGGGCTTGCCAGAATGCCCCCACTGGCGAGCTGGTGCTTCATCTGACTGGGACACATGAGCGGCCCACACGCATGCACGTTCCAGTTTCCTGGTGGAGGGGGGGGCGCAAACATGGAGACAGGCAGGGTTAGGGGGGGAGTGGGGAGGTGAGATTGGCCGGTGGCGATTGTCAGTGAAGCGCTGGGGACCAGTGGGTAGCGCCGTAGTAAGGGGATGCACACGCGTCTCGTGCGCATGTGTCCCCTTCCGGCTGGTGAATGCACAGCCAGCCCCTGCAAGAATAAAGGGCACTCTATCTGTATGAGGAATAAAACTATATTACATACTACATTCATCCACACATACATTACCTATGGGTCCACCATTGGCCTGTCCTCTTGTCCAAGTAGAATCCATTTGGGTTCCTGTGGAAATAAATCATACTCATGCTGTCTTCAGTGCTTCACTGGCTACACAGGAATGCTGGGAAACAGGAAGAGCAAAGATTTGTCCTACACCACACTAGGACAAATCTTTGCTCTCCCTGTTTCCCTGAATAAAATACAATTGTCAGTGGTAGCACACCCCTAAAATACAATTTTCTGGTATAAGCCTGCATACCACTATATAAGGGCGCCTCTTTAAACACGTATTCTTTACCACAATCCACAGTCTTGTGCGATTGCACCCAACCTGTATACACAGGAATGCTGGACAGACTCCGCGATCTTCTGGCCGGTACCCACAGACCGGGAGTTAGACCCACCCACCAGCCAATCATTATCGGGCATTGGAATTTCTCTGAACTGTAGCTGTATCCAGTAAGCTTTGTTAATCACCAGGAACCTGGCCAGGCTATATATAATGTACAGTACTGGTGATGCAGGTCTCACCACTAAGGACTTTCCCAAAGATTACAGAGATGAACTTTAAATGGTGAACAGCCTTGCCCTGCACTGGGTGACCACCAGCATGCGAGAGATACTGTAGCAGTTGTGCTATTTTACCAAAACTACTGCTAAATCAGGCTACATTTCCACTCTTAAGACCTTATTCAGGTACCAGACTGCTCGTTCACATGGGGACTGATAGTGGGCTCATGTAATTATCACGCCAGTTGTGTGCCGCCACGGCGAACAGACTGTTTGCTGGGTGCATGCACCCGAGACTGCGGGTGTGTGTGTGTGTGTGTGGGGGGGGGGGGGGGGGGGGCGGCAGCCAATAGTTATGCCCATGGGAATGCCCACTGCTTGCATGAGAGTTCCCATGCAAATGCTGGGCATTCGCATGGAAATCACCCAGTGACATGGCTGCCATGGGTGGGAAGCGGACATAACCAATAACCAGATGTCAGCTGCCCACCCACTTCCTCCCAAATGTGCATGCATAGCAAAGTGACCTGAGAGTCACTTTAGATATGCGTGCAATCACCACATCTTTCGATGGTCGCCGAACATCGAATGATGTGGCGAGTGCACACATATCTACAGTGACTCTCAGGTCACTGAAAATCAGGGGAGTTTCCCCCTGGCCTGTGAATGGATGTTTACAGTATGTTAAAAATCCATTTGCATGCTGGTGGAACATATCCGGCGTGCAGGGGGGGGGGGGGGGGGGGGCGTACTGGCATTCGCAGGGTGGCATCTGGGGGACTTACAAGGCTGCAAATTTGACCAGAATAACCCCCTTAGTATAATGACCCATGAAGAAATCTAGACAGAGAAAAGACTACCAAGCATCTGATACAGCTCGCTGGGGATAAATCTGGTTGTGATGCTTTACTATAATTCAAGAGCAATTAGATAAAGATCTTCCCGTTGAAGAAATAATTCATATATATTAAAACTTTTACTAATTCTAACAGTTTTCTGTTTCTTTGTATTTTTCTTTTTTTTCAAAGCTGAGAAACTTTCTAAGTAAAATTACCTACATTGGTCTATATAATGAAACAATATTTTTTGATGAAAAAGGAGAGTATCCTGAAGTTCTGGACATTGAGAATTGGAAATGGAAACAAATCGGCCGTAAAAGAATTCCCTATCGGACAACTGTTGGCAGATATGATCCATATCTCCCAGAGGACCAGCAGCTGCTTATCTTACCATGGAGAATAGCTTGGAAACACGGAAAGGTAACGGTCTTGTGTGACTTTCACCAAATGTTCCAGAAACAGATTTTGTCTGAGGCAGGATAATTGTTAAAATTTTTAAATACTGTAGTTAAAAAGAAAGTTCCCATTACATGATGATGACAAAAAGTGATTCAATATGTTTAAACATGTCTCATCCACACTGCTTGCTCCATTACCAGTAAGAGATGGCGTATGTACCAGTCCAATGGGTTTGTAATTGACAAATATGCAAATTCTGTACTGTGCATGTGCTGATCTGTAATTTAAAATTTCGGCTTTACTGGCAGTTTGGGTGATGGGAGAAGGCATCATTGGGCAGCATTCCATGAAGTACATTTTCTACAAAAAAGTTGTTTATAATATTATTATTATTATTATTATTATTATTATTATTATTATTAATAGTACTTTGTTTTTATGGTACTTGTGTAGTTTCACGGCGCCAGCATGGCGCCGTGCATCTGAGTCCCATTGCGGGCTCGGTGGCTCGCCACGCTATCTAAAATCAACTCCATGCCAACATGGATAGTGGGGGTATGAATTATCCATGTTGGCATGGAGTTAAGTTAGTTTATTTTAGATAGTTTGCCGAGCGTAGAAACCGGACCATGCAAACTACACAAGTACCGTTTTTATAAAGGCACCACAGTGGATTTTCAGCTCCATACAGAACATATGCCATACATTAGAACAATACTAAAAAAAACCTAGAAGAACACACAGATAACAATTAGCACCACAATTCTCAGTACACAATACAGATGATTGCAAACGAGTTGTCTGCGTACTATGAGGGTGGTTGCAAATGAAAGATATGAACAATGAATGATGTGAAATGAACAATGTAAGAAGTGAGAAGATCTGCAGTTAGAGATGGCAGCTGACTAAATGAGAGCTGTAAATTGAAGTGCAAGAGAAGAGGGTGGTGAGTTCTGAAGGGAGGAGGGTCCTGCTCCACAAAGCTTACAATCTAGAAGAAGTGGTAGACATACAGGTGATAAACTGTAAGGTGAAGGCAAGGGGGCCTGAAGGCAGGAAGTAAGAATGGCAGGGATAGCCAAGACTTGAGGTGGTAAGTACAGAGATTAGCCTTGTTATAGGTTATATGAATGGCAATGCTTTGATAAACAGGTGGGTCCTCATTGTCTGTTTAGAGCTATGAATAGTCAGGGAGAGTCTAACAAAGAAAGGGAATTAATTCCAGTAAAGCCAGGCAACACAGGCAAAATCTTGGATATATGATTATGGGAAGCAGCGACCGGGGTCGAGTAGAGGTGATGGTCATTGGCCACCAAAGGAGGGTGAGAGGGAGTATGTACAGAAATAAGGTTGGAGATGGAGGGAGCAGTGGAGTAAGAGAGGGCCTTGACCATGAGGGTGAGAAGGATTCTTTAGGAGAATGTGAGACATTGCAGATTTTCTTGAAGGATCTTGGCAGAAGTGGATCAAAGAGGAAGATAAGTGTAGCTGCAGCAATGAGAAAAGTCTGGAGCAGAGGAAGCTGGGAGTATGGGAGGGCATTGAGGAGAATGTTTGAATACTTGAGCCGTGAGATTAGCAGAGAGTGAATACTAAGTTAGCCCACTCTGGGAGAGTAACAGCCTAATCATGTTGCTTAGCTGGAACCTACAATATTGAGACTGGTTGTGGAGGGCAAAGTAGGGGGAGTAGTCAAGGGTGACATCAAAAAATCAGAGTCGGGAATGTGGAGATGATAGTGTTGTCAACAGTGATGGAGATATTGGGGAGTTGAAGGGAATGGAATCTAGGAGGAAATGGCAGAGAAGCAGCTGGATACCTGAAAGAGGAATATATATAGTATCATAGTAACATAGTAGTTTAGAATGTATGAAGACTTACTGTACGTCCATCAATTTCTACCTTTTACAGGACCTGTTAGAGAGTGTTGTCTAGAAGGTTAATCACTGTTTCAATTTTTTACTTTGATTCCACTTTGGGCGAAATTACATTTAGGTTGTAGCCCTGGATGTTTTTGTCCAATAAATGCTTGTCCAACCTTAGTTTAACCCCTTACCGCCGCAGCCTGTTTTTGCCTTCCTGACAGAGCCCTTTTTTTTCAAATCTGACATGTATCACTTTATGTGGGGATAACTTTTTTTTGCTTTTACTTATCCCAGTAATTTTGAGATTGTTTTCTCGTGACACATTGTACTTCAAGTTAGTGGTAAATTTTGGTCGATACAGTCTGTGTTTTTTTGTGAAAAATACCAAAATGTCGTAAAAAATTTGAAAATTTTGCAATTTGCAAAATGGTAAATTTTCTGCTTGTGAGACAAATAATCATACCACTCAAAATAGTTAATAACTAACAAAGACCATATGTCTACTTTATGTTGCCATCATTATTTCAACCTCCTTTTAATTTTTTTGGACACTAGGAGGCTTAAAATATGAATAGCAAATTCTCAAATTTTCAAGAAAATTTCAAACACTGATTTTTTTAGGGACCAGTTCAGTTCTGATGTGACTTTGAGGGACTTGTATGTGAGACACCCCCATAAATGATGCCATTTCAAAAACTGCACCCTCACAGTATTCAAAACAGCATTTTGGAAGTTTGTTAACCCTTTAGGTGTTTCACAGGAATTAAAACAACGTGTAGGTGAAATGTCAAAATTTCATTTTTTTTGCAGATTTTCAATTTTAATACATTTTTCTAAGGAACACAGTAGATTTTACTAGAGAAATGTGACTAAAAATTGATTCCCCCAATTCTTTTGTTTTCATAAATATCCTATATGTGGCCCTAGTGTGCACGGTGACCAAACCACAGGCTTCATAATAGAAGGAGCACCTACTTGATTTTGGAGCCTCCTTTTTATGAGATTATTTTTTAGGCACCATGTAGGTTTCCAGGCACCATAAGATGCTAAAAGTTAGGAACCCCCCCACAAGTGACCCCATTTTGCAAACTACACCCCTCAGGGAATTCATCTAGGGGTATAGTGTACATTTCAAACCCCCAGGGGTTTCACCAATTTTGGTACAACTGGGCTGTGAAAATGAAAAATTAAATTTTTTTACACAAAAATGCAGTTATGGCTCAAAATGTTTCATTTTCACAAGGAATGAAGGAGACAAAGCACCCCAAAATCTGTGCCGCAATTTCTCCCGAGTACGGCAATGCCTCATATGTGACCAAAAAATACCATTTGGGTGCATGGCAGGACTCAGAAGGGAAGGAGTGATATTTGGATTTTGCAGCACAGATTCTGGTGGAATGAATGGTGGGTGCTATGTCGCATTAGCAAGACCCCCGAAGCACCAATACAGTGGAACCCCCCCACAAGTGACCCCATTTTGCAAACTGCACCCCTCAGGGAATTCATCTAGGGGTATAGTGTACATTTCAAACCCCCAGGGGTTTCACCAATTTTGGTACAGGGCTGTGAAAATGAAAAATTACATTTTTTTACACAAAAATGCAGTTCTGGCTCAAAATTTTTCATTTTCACAAGGAATGAAGGAGACAAAGCACCCCAAAATCTGTGCCGCAATTTCTTCCGAGTACGGCAATGCCTCATATGTGACCAAAAAATACCATTTGGGTGCATGGCAGGACTCCGAAGGGAAGGAGTGATATTTGGATTTTGCAGCACAGATTCTGGTGGAATGAATGGTGGGTGCTATGTCGCATTAGCAAGACCCCCGAAGCACCAATACAGTGGAACCCCCCCACAAGTGACCCCATTTTGCAAACTACACCCTCAGGGAATTCATCTAGGGGTATAGTGTACATTTCAAACCCCCAGGGGTTTCACCAATTTTGGTACAACTGGGTTGTGAAAATGAAAAATTACATTTTTTTACACAAAAATGCAGTTCTGGCTCAAAATTTTTCATTTTTACAAGGAATGAAGGAGACAAAGCACCCCAAAATCTGTGCCGCAATTTCTCCCGAGTACGGCAATGCCTCATATGTGACCAAAAAATGGCAGGACTCCGAAGGGAAGGAGTGATATTTGGATTTTGCAGCACAGATTCTGGTGGAATGAATGGTGGGTGCTATGTCGCATTAGCAAGACCCCCGAAGCACCAATACAGTGGAACCCCCACACAAGTGACCCCATTTTGCAAACTACACCCTTCAGGGAATTCATCTAGGGGTATAGTGTACATTTCAAACCCCCAGGGGTTTCACCAATTTTGGTACAACTGGGCTGTGAAAATGAAAAATTACATTTTTTTTACACAAAAATGCAGTTCTGGCTCAAAATTTTTCATTTTCACAAGGAATGAAGGAGACAGAGCACCCCAAAATATGTGCCGCAATTTCTCCCGAGTACGGCAATGCTTCATATGTGACCAAAAAATACCATTTGGGTGCATGGCAGGACTCCGAAGGGAAGGAGTGCTATTTGGATTTTGCAGCACAGATTCTGGTGGAATGAATGGTGGGTGCTATGTCGCATAAGCAAGACCCCCGAAGCACGGTGAAATTATGAACGTAATAATCCATAGATGTGTGGTATATTTTAAAACACTCCTTCATACATACTGTAGGCCAGGTTTGTCGGGGCAAGTTTCACAGTGGAAAATAGTTTGCTTTCTTATTCCCTTTTTATAGCAAACTTTGCACCTTTTTTGTGTCCTGCCCTTTTTTCCAGTGGAGGGGATTTCGTTATTAAAATGCTGCCCTGATACAATACGGGGGCCCTCTGCCTGCTGGTTCCCAAATATTAGGCCCTTTATGACTTCCTCTTGAAAGTGCATAAATGTCCCCGTCTGGCTGGTAGAACGGAATAGTACGTAAGCGTTTTACAGTGCCATCTGGATGATATACACGGCCAGCTTCTTATACCATATTTTTGTTTTCCGCAGGGCACTGTACGGCTTCAGTACCTGATCTGAAATATCCACTCCGCCCATGTACTTATTGTAATCTAGGATACAAATAGGTTTTAAGGGGTGTGGGTACTGGTACCTCGTACAGGGACGGAGGTGGTACTGTCTCCGTGAATTGTTGTCAGTATAAGGACATCCCTCTTGTCCTTATATTTGACCAACAACATATTTTCGGTGGATTGTGCCCTGCTTTCACCCTTTCTCAGTAATTGGGCAACGTGCGTTTTTGGGAGGCCTCTTTGGTTCTTGCGCACAGTACCGCAAGCTGCTGTACCTCTTGAACCAAGGGCCTTAAACAGGGGGATGCTGGTGTAAAAGTTATCCACATAGAGGTGATAACCCTTATCCAGGAAGGGGTGCACTAAATCCCAGACAATCTTTCCACTAACACCTACGAGGGAGGGGGGGCATTCTGGCGGTTCAATTCTTGTGTCTTGTCCCTTCATATACCCTAAACCTGTGGGTGTACCCTGAGGTACTTTCGCACAGCTTATACATTTTTATGCCATACCTTGCCCTCTTATTGGGAAGGTACTGGCGGAATTTAACCCTTCCTTTAAAATGTATAAGTGACTCGTCTACACAAATGAATTTTTCGGGGATGTACATCTCAGCAAATTTGGCGCTGAAATGATCAATGACCAGCCTGACTTTGAATAGCCGGTCAAAGGTGGGATAATCTCTGGGTGGGCACTGTGCATTATCGTTGTAATGCAAAAATTTAAGGATCGTCTCAAAACGAGTCCGGGTCATGGCCATACGATGAAGTGGGGTGCTGTACAGAACATCTGTACTCCAATATTGCCTAATTTCTGGCTTTTTAACTATGCCCATATGTAACACCAGACCCCAAAACGTCATCATCTCTACTGCATCTACAGGGGTCCACCTAGCAAATGATGACGTGGGGTTTTGGGCAATAAACTGCTTGGCATATAAATTACTTTGGTCCACCATTAAATTTATAAAATCATCAGAGAATAAGACTTTGAAAAAGTCAATTTCTTTGAGGCCTGTAGTATCAAATTGGATTCCTGGGTTGGCCAAAAACTCAGGAACCTGAGGCTCAAAATTGTCTGGTGGTGGGGTCCATACGAGATCAATCATTGGGGGGGGGGGGTCTCAGCTGCTCTACGGGGGCGTCTTTGAGGGGGTCCCTCATCACTAGAGGAGGAAGAGGATCTTAAGAAGAATGCAAATTCATCGCTTACTTCACTGGCTGTGTCAGTGTCAGAGGCAATAAGGGCATATGCCTCCTCCGCTGAAAACAGTCTTTGCGATGATTGGGACATTTTTATTATTTTTGTGTTTGTGTAAGTGTAGTGTTTCAACACGTGTATAGTGTAGGGGGGGTACAAACTTTATTTCAACACGGGGGTATGTAGTGTGTATGTAGTGCTTTAACGTGTAAGTTAAAAGAAAAAAAAAAAAAAGCTCCTACGCCAAAAATTGAGCACAGATGTTGGTCAGTAACGTCCGTCACTGATCAGCACTCAGCGGCCACAGGACACCCACAAAATCACCGTGGGTGTAAAAATTTTTTTTTTTTTTTAAAAACCCACAACACCCTCCAAAAAAAATAAATAAAAAAAAAACTGCTGATGAGTCAAAGGCAACAGGAATTTGATCCAAAAAAAAAAAAATTAGATCAACCCTGTGCCAAAAATGCTGATCAGTGATGTACGTCACTGATCAGCGCTCAGCGGCCACAGGACACCCACAAAATCACCGTGGGTGTAAAAAAAATAAAAAAAAAATACCACACAGCACCCTCCAAAAAAAAAAAAAAAAACTGCTGATGAGTCAAAGGCAACAGGAATTTGATCCCAAAATAAAAAATTAGATCAACCCTGTGCCAAAAATGCTGATCAGTGATGTACGTCACTGATCAGCGCTCATCGGCCACAGGACACCCACAAAATTTAAAAAAAAAAAACCCACAACACCCTAAAAAAAAAAAACTGCTGATCAGTGATGCAACACTGATTAGCAGTGAGGGGCAGCAGGCACACAACTTTTGTTGTTTTCAGCGTGTACCTGACGGGGTATATATAAAAAAAAAAAAAACCTGCACCCCAAAAAAGTTGCTGATCAGTTAATTTATACTGATCAGCACAAAAGGGGGGCAGCAGGGGGCAGCAGAGACAAAATTATATGTTCTATGACACAATGACGCTGCAGCAGCAGCAGCACAAGCACCAGGAAGCAACAGCAACCAGGAAGCACCAGCAGCTGGCAGCACGGATGCCACCAACGCTGATCAGGTCAGTATAAGGGGACAGATGGGCACGGAGACCGCTCTGCACGCTGTTCCTGACCGGAATGGCGGCTGCAGGGCTGTCTCCGTTATTTTCTGTGAGGTGTGATGGCTGTGATTGGTCCATCGGTCCGACGGACCAATCACAGCCTTGGGGGCAGGTGGGGTGAGGTGGGGTGACCACCAGTGACCCCTTTACACCCGGTGGTGATTGGTGCTGTACTTAACAGCACCAATCACCACCGATCCCTGTGTTACCGAGCGACGTTATTCGCCGGTACACAGAAAACGCTGTAATTGGCTGTTCACATTTGAACAGCCAATCACAGCGATCGCCGATGGGGGGGGCATTGCTGCCCCCCCTGGGCTACGAGGGAAGATGTCTGCTGTCAGGGACAGCAGCCATCGGCCCTCTGTCACCGCGTCTATAGACGTGGTGACAGTTTACAGTCATGACGTACATTTATGCCATGTGTCGGGAAGTACATCCCGACCATGATGTAAATGTACGTCAAATGTCGGGAAGGGGTTAAATGTATTTATTGTGTCTGCTGACACCACTTCTTTTGGAAGAGAGTTCCATAATTTTACTTCCCTGACTGTAAAAAAAAGCCTTTCCTTTAGAGTGTACGAATAATACTCACCTCCATGAGTGCATGCTCACATGTCCTAATCTGCGACATCAAAGAAAATAGGGTGTCTGATAGTTCGGTATACTGTCCCCGGATATATTTGTACATGTTAAGTATGTCTCCCAGTAAACGTCTCTTTTTCAGCATAAATCTTCCTAATTTGGATAATCTGTCCTCAAAGCTCAATGACTCCAACCATTAGCTTGGTTGCCCTTCTCTGGACCTTTTCCAGTTCTATAATGTCCTTTTTGTAGTGTTGAGATCAGAATTAGATCAGCTAGTATTCCCTCCTCTATTTGATTAATAAAAAATTTAAATAGAAGTGGCCCTACCACCAATCCTTGTGATAGGCTACTTAGGATAGGTATCCAACCTGAAAATGCACCATTTACCACCACTCTCTGTTCTCTATCATGCAGCCAATTTCTTACCCAGCTGCAATTTTTCACCCCTAGACTCAAATCCTCCATTTTGTTTATCAACCTCTTATGTGGCACATAAACAAAGGTTTTTGCAAAGTCCAGGTTGACCACATCTACAGCTAACCCCATATCTTCTGTTAAATTCCTCATAAAAACTGATTACATATAGAGCCATCTTCATCTTTCCATCTGTAGGTTAGTTTGGCAGGAACGATTTTTTACAACCCATGCTGGTTTCTACTGATTATACCATGCCCCTCTAAATAATTCCGGAAACTATCCCTTAATATCCCCTCAATTAATTTCCACACAATTGATGTTCAGCTCACAGGTCTATAATTTGCTGGGTCATATACTTTTCCCTTTTTGAATATTGGTACTATTTCCGCATTTCTCCAGTCCTTTAGCAACATATTGTCATGAGCCACCGCTGTGGTTCATTATTTTTATGTCAGTTTCTGTGAGCTTTCCAAGATTCTGGATGACATTTAATAGAATGCGATTTTTAGTAACTTTCAAAACCGTACCTTATCACACCGTTTCACACTTTTTCAATTTGCATTTTTTCCTCTAAAACCGATTATTTAATGGGATGCAATAATAGATGCGATGTGGTGCGATGCGATTTTATGACACAGTAATGTGCAATTTCCGGCGCTGGTTATGTGCGATTTCTGACCAACCGGAATGTGAATTACAGCACTGCCTCTGCATGCCAAATAACCCCCTAACCTATTGGCCCACCTAAGTCCCCTACAATATGCATCACACCCCTATATAAAGGGGCACAGGCACCATTTTGACCTTTGAAAGGTAGTAAGGAGCATGGAGAGAAGAGGAACAATGTCTGGGAGAGGAGTGTCAGTGAGCACAGGTGGCAGAGGCAGCAGTGGGCCAGTTACAGGCAGCAGCAGCAGCAGCACCAGAGGAGCCAGGGGGAGAGCCAACAGAGGCACACTAAGAGCCAGCAGTGTGAGAGGGAGAGGCAGCAGTGTGCCATGCAGCATGGCCACATCAAGGTCTGGGCCAGGCCGGACTCCAGAGGAGCAGGCACAGGAGGAGGACGTGGAGGACCCTCTTGCCTCCCCATCTCATCCACTCACACAGGAGGACCTGTTCATCACACAGTCTGAGGAGGAGCTGCAGGAGGGCCACATGTCTGATGTGGAGTGGCCTGAGGTGGAGGAAGATGGAGGTGATGAGGAGGAGGTTGATGCTGCCCTGGAGGAGGAGGGGGACATGGCCACAGAGGAGGTGGAGGAGGTGCCAGAAAGTGGCCACACCCAAAGTGGCCGTAAGGTGCGTTTTTCCTACGAGGAAAATGTGGCCCTTGTCCGTGCCATAGTCCCTGTATTTGACAGGCTGCTGGGGAAGCATAAGAACAGGACCACAGCGCAGCGGAAGAGGACAATGTGGGAGTCTATTACAGGTGCAGTCAATGCAGTTAGCAACCACAAAAGAAGCATAAGAAATGTCAAGAAGCGTTTTAATGACATAAAAATGCAACTCAAATCCAAGATGGCCACGAAATCAAAGAGGCCACCTGCACTGGAGGAGGCACCACCCAACCCATGACATATACATCCTATGAGAAGAAACTCAAGCGATTAATACCACCAGAGGTCCTTCCTGGGTTCCATGTGGCGGACACGGATAAGCCACCAACGTCACCCCAAGCTGGTAAGTGCTGACACATTTTTATGTACATCATACATTGCAATGTTTTATAACTGTTATGCTCTCTTGTAATGTTTGCATAACAATAGTGCTGCTGTGGAACTACATATCCCAGCAAGGTTAACTTATGTAAATGTAATGGTCATAGATTGCAATTGTTGGTGATGCTGGGTCATGTAGTTCCACACCAGCTGGTATTGGTGAAATGCCTAACAAATTATGCTACAGGTTTAAATTGCTCAGGCCCCAAACATAGATGTAATGTTGTAATAGCCAAAACACCTCCACACTGCATTATTGCAGCCATCTTTTCACAAATAAACTTTTTTTAAAAAAAAATTATATTTTTGAAAACAACAATATATTGGCCACAAATAATTGGTCAACATAACCCATGTGTGTCCCAGGGGTAAGAAAAAAAAACATGTTATTATGATGCATGTTGGTAATAAATGCTGTTCATTCAATATTTGTAACGGTTGTCCACCATTTTGTTTGCAGATCATCCATCCCGAAGTGCTCAGGAACCACACACAGTCCATCGCTTATGTCCCGATGCAGAGGCTGCAGGTAAGCAAAAGGTATGCAAAACCATTACACACACAGTACACACACCCATATACCATGCACCATAGGCTACACTACAATCTACTCCAGCACCCTACTGTAAACCAAATATAGGTTCAATGTAAACTACATTGTTGAAAGAACTTTATGCAGCATTTTTAAATATGAATACTTGCTCATTGAACCACTGTCATATTGGGTTATGCCAAACAAAGTAGCACAATAAAGTGCTGCCAGATATGCTGGCCGTGCCATGGACTCATTGAGACCCACTACATGCCAACAGATATTCATTTAATGTCAAACACCCATCAGACAAATTAAAAATTGGTACTTGTTTCCTAGCACGGCCACAATCTTATGGATCGTGTACCTTTAAGTTAAGGTACACGATCCATACGATGGACCCGATTTTCTTTGAAATCAGGTCCATTTTGCCGGCTAGGAGACAATATCGGGGGCATCGCGTCGGTCGGGACCATTAACATTGGTCCCGACGCGACCGACGCGATGCCCCCGATATTTCCATAGGCTTCAATGTTAAAAAATATTTTAACATTGAAATCGTGTCGGGAAAGGTAAAATATCGGGGGCATCGCGTCGGTCGGGACCATTAACATTGGTCCCGACGCGATGCCCCCGATTTTACCATAGGCTTCAATGTTAAAATATTTTTTAACATTGAAATCTTGAGAAAATGTGAAAAATGTGAAATGGGCCAATATGACCAATTTCACATTATAGATGTCCCCGTCGTCACCCCACGATAGACGCCAACCCGAAGCGTGGCAAGCGCAGCGAGCCCGCGAGGGGCGGCGGTGCGCGTCCTCCGACCTTTTCATTCCCCTACTATCCACGTCGGCGTGGAGTTGAGAATAGAATAGTGTGGCGAGCGCAGCGAGCCACCGAGCCCGAAGCGTGGCGAGCGGCCGCGTATAACTTCACAGGTATACGCGTGCGCTCGCCACGCTTCGGGCTCGGTGGCTCGCTGCGCTCGCCACACTATTCTATTCTCAACTCCACGCCGACGTGGATAGTAGGGGAATGAAAAGGTCGGAGGACGCGCACCGCCGCCCCTCGCGGGCTCGCTGCGCTCGCCACGCTTCGGGTTGGCGTCTATCGTGGGGTGGGGTGTACGCCGTTAAATTTGGGGTGGTTGGGAATATTTTACATTGAATCCAATGTAAAATCGGGTCCCAGGGACCCGATTTACATTTCATTAAAAAAAAAATCGGGTCGAAAATCGGTCGGTCGCGTCGATCGCATCGCATGCGACCAAATCGCATGGGATGCGATCGACCCGATTTTTCCGACACGACCACCCCGATGTAAATCGGTGTGGCCGTGCTAGGAAACAAGTACCTAAAAATTAAATGTATTCCAGGGGTACATGTGTTACTGAACAGTACCCATTGTTATGTGGCATAACCCACAAAACACCTTAAAAGCAAAATGACTCATACTGCGCAATTATGGTGTAATACTTACCCATTTCTCATTTTCAACAGGATAATCACAACAACTGGTGCAACCCACACAAACAGCAGAAATGATGGACAAAGATATGGAAATAATTCTCCAACCCATCGAAGCATTCTCACCTGATGAAGAAAACAGTGAGAACAGTGACTCAAAGGCCATCAACTGTGGTGACACCCCAAAAAACCACACCCACCCAAACACCCCACACACCATCTACAGTAGATGAGTTTGCACGCTTATTACATACATTTAAACACAAACAAACAGAGTTCATGGCGATGCAAAGGCATCAAATGGGCAATATGCAAGGAGACCTTAGAAATATCTATCAGCAACTTGGCCACCAGTGACTGTGTAAGTGTGGGCACACAAGTAGGAATGGCTGCCACCCTGGACACACGTCTGGGCGAAATCAGCCAGGCCCTACGGGTCCAAAACAATAATGTAGCCATCCTAATTGAGAGTGTACATGGTCAAACACAAGCTACATCAGCACAGACCAATGCATTGGTTGCCCTGCAGACACAATTAAATAACCAAGAATTAAAATTATTAGGTGCAGCTACTGTACATCCACAATTAGCAGTGTGTCAAGTACACCACTGAGTGGTTCACCAAATTCACCCCCATGTAGGAGTGTGCAAAACAAGGGTGGCCTGGGGTCAGGGGCAAAGGGGGGCTGTGCACGTACACAGGTTCCAAAAAAATGATTGTAAAAGTTGCAAATGTGTATTTTTGATATAGTAGTAGTAGTAGTACATTTATTTATAAGGTGCCGCAAAGTGTCCGCAGCGCCGTACATAGCAAACAAAAAAAAAAAAATTACAAGGTAACGTACAGGGTGTGTTGAAAGATACAGTATAAATAGGGGTATAGCTGGTAGAACTAAAATCAGCATCAGTTCAGAAGTAGGTGTCAAAATTGTCAAGGAGACTAAAGATGAAGTAGAGGAAGGGAAGAACAGGACAGGAGCACAGGTGAGGTCATGAGGTAGGGTGAGTACGTGAGGAAGGAGGGCCCTGCTCATAAGAGTTAACATACTAAAAATAGGTGGGTGGACGAACGAAATACAATAGGATAAGTAGGAACGGAGGGGAACGGAGGCAGGATAGGAGGATCAAAAGAGGTTAGGAGGAGGGATAGGCTAGTCGAAAAAAGTGGGTTTTGAGGGAGCGCTTGAAGAAGGTAAGGGAATCAGATAGCCTGATGGGTGGCGGGAGGTTGTTCCAGTGCAGGGGGGCAGCGCGAGAGAAATCTTGGACACGGGAGTGGGAGGAGGTGATTAGGTGAGAGGTCAGTCGGCGGTCAGCGATGGTGCGAAGAGGACGGGAGGGAGTGTGGATAGAGATCAGTGAAGAGAGTTAGGGAGCTGTGGAGGAGGAGAGAGCCTTGTAGGTGATGGTGAGGAGTTTAAAGAGAACTCGGAAAGGAATGGGGAGCCAGTGAAGAGATAGACAGAGGGGGGAGGCGGAGGTAGAGCGGCGGGAGAGGAAGATGAGCCTAACAGCAGCGTTAAGAATGGATTGGAGAGGTGCGAGGCGAGTGAGAGGTAGCCCAGAGAGAAGGATGTTGCAGTAGTCAAAGCGGGAGATGACAAGAGAGTGAATGAGAATTTTGGTCGCGTCAGTGGAGAGGAATGGTCTGATGCGTGAGATGTTGCGTAGGTGAAAGCGGCAAGACTGTGAGAGAGCACGAATGTGGGGGGTGAAAGAGAGGGAGGAGTCAATGATGACACCGAGGCAGCGCGTTTGGTCGGTGGACGTGATCTCGGTTTCACCAATGCTGATGGAGATAGTGGGAGAAGAGGGGATGTTCGGGGGATGGAAGATTAGAAGTTCAGTTTTAGCCATGTTTAGTTTCAGGAAGCGTTGGGTCATCCAGGCTGAGATGGCCGTGAGGCATTCGGAGACCTTGGACAGGAGTGATGGGGATAAGTCGGGGGAGGAGAGATAGATTAGGGTATCATCAGCATAAAGGTGGTAATGAAAACCAACCATAGGAGCTGATGAGGGTGCCCAGAGAGGTGGTGTAGAGGGAGAAGAGGAGAGGGCCAAGGACTGAACCTTGGGGAACACCGACTGGCTGGGGGGTAGTAGGAGAGGAGGAGCTCGGAGTGGAGACGGAGAAGGAGCAATCGGAGAGGTATGAGGTGAACCAGGAGAAGACCGTGCCAGTGATGCCAAAGGAGCGGAGGGTGTTGAGCAGGAGAGGGTGGTCAACAGTGTCAAAGGCAGCCGACAGATCAAGCTGGATGAGGATAGAGAAGAGGCCTTTGGATTTAGCCGATAGTAGATCGTTAGTGACTTTGGTCAGGGCAGTTTCAGTGGAATGTAAAGGGCGGAACCCGGATTGGAGGGGGTCTAGAATGGAGTTAGCAGTAAGGTGGCTTAGGAGACGATTATAGGTCAGACGTTCTAGGAGTTTGGAGGCAAAAGGGAGGAGGGAGATGGGCCTGTAGTTGGATGGAGAGTTGGGGTCCAGATTTGTTTTTTTGAGAATTGGGGAGACAAGAGCGTGTTTGAAGGAGGAAGGGAAGATCCCAGAGGATAGGGAAAGATTAAAGAGGTGAGCCAGGTGAGAGCAGACTGATGGACTGAGACGACGGATAATATTGGAGGGGATAGGATCGAGCGGGCAGAAGGAGGGAGAAGCGGATTGAAGGATAGAGTGGACTTCAGCAGCAGTGGTGGGGTAAAATGAGGACAGGGGTTGGAAGGAGGGGAGTGGAGATGTAGGAGGGGAGGAGGGAGAGGGTGAGGTCATGGCAGCAGTGATGGCAGTCCTGAGAGAGGAGATTTTGGTTGAAAAGTAGGTAGCAAAATCAGCGGCTACGATGGAGGACGGAAGAGCTGGAGGAGGGGGGGAGAGCAAGGAGTTGAAGGTGGCGAAGAGCCTGCGGGGATTGGATGATTGGGAAAGGATGAGGGACTTAAAGTAGGATTCCTTTGCCAGAGCAAGGGCAGAGCTGAAGGAGGAAAGAATGAATTTGAAATGGAGATAATCCGCAAGGGAGCGTGATTTCTTCCAGAAGCGCTCAGCAGTGCGAGAGCACTTTTTAAGGAATCGGGTGATAGGTGAGTGCCACGGTTGGGGGTTGGAGCATCGAAGGGGGATAGAGGAGGGAGGGCAGGCAGAGTCCAATGCCGAAGATAGGGTGTCATTATAGAGGAAGGCAGCGAGTTTCGGGCAGGACATGAGGGCGATTGGGGCGAGAAGAGGACACAGCGTGTTTGAGAAGGCAGCAAGATCAAGTGTGTTGACGTTATGCCGTGAGACAATGCGCTTGGGAGGGGGGATGGGAGAGGGGGAAGCAGTGAGGGAGAAGGAGATGAGGTGATGGTCAGAAAGAGGAAAAGCCGAGATAGTGTAGTCAGTAAGGGAAAAAGAGCGAGAGAAGACGAGATCGAGGGAGTGTCCTTGGATGTGGGTGGGAGAGGTAGTCCACTGAGATAGGCCAAGAGAGGAGCAGAGAGAGAGGAGTTTGGAGGTGCCAGGATCAGCGGGGTTATCCAAGGGGATGTTAAAGTCACCAAGAATGACAGATGGCAGGTCGGAGGAGAGGAAGTGTGGAAGCCAGGCGGCGAAGTTGTCAAGAAATTTGGAGATAGGGCCAGGGGGGCGGTAGATTGCAGCGACACGGAGGTGGTAGGGGTAGTATAGACGGATAGAGTGAGACTCAAAGGAGGAGAAAAGGAGAGAGGGTTCAGGGTGAATGACACTGTGGGTGCATGAGGCTGAGAGGAGAAAACCTACACCGCCACCTTGGCGACCGTCAGGCCTGGGAGTGTGAGAGAAAGAGAGGCCCCCGTGGGAGAGAGCAGCTGGACAGACAGAATCAGAGGTGGAGAGCCAGGTCTCGGTGATAGCAAGGAGGTGGAATGCTCTAGAGATGAATAGGTCATGGATAGCAGGGAGTTTGTTGCAGATGGATCTGGCGTTCCATAGTGCACAGGAAAGAGGGGGGGTGGGTTGTGTATTTATGTGGATAAGGTTTTTGGGATTGCAGAAGCGAGGGGGGGTCATTGGGAGGGTGGGGGTGCGGGGGCGAGTGGTCAGGATAGGTATGGGATGAGAGGGGGGAGGAGCAGTTGGAGAAAGTGAAGATATACTACAGTTTTGTAAATCATAATGTTTTTGTAAAAATTTATGGAGCAGTAATTGCACAAAACAAGCAATTCTTACATTAGTAAAGACATTCCTTTACGGTAAAATGTGTCTGTGGTTTTTTCCATCGTAATGATTTGGGTAATTAACCTAAAACAGTGTAATCCACTATGGTACTGTGCAGTTAGGGTGTTAAAATATATTGGTGTTTTATGTCATTTTTTAAAATTGCCATACAGTATTGTAAAAATGTACTTACCGGCATGTCATTACCAAGGGACAACTCAGGTTAAGCAGGTTCTTGCATTGGGCTCTGACTACTCCCCTAAATATTGGTGATAATGTATGGCAAATGGTTTATGATATGTCAACACACTTACACAAAAGGTACATGGTAAGATAGTTTAGAAATGCAATTACCTGAGAAATTACTCGTTATGATCTCCCTACACATCAGATCCCTCCTCTGTGTACTACTAGCTACCATAGGTTGGGTAGTTTCAGCTTCCTGCATGGCTGCTGCGTTGCCATCCTCCACATAACTATGGCCCTTATTCAGATCTGTGCGGCCGGAGCCGCACACGGTGCTCCGGCCGCACAAACCAATCCCCGCCCACGATACGGATCGCCACGGCCGTCCGTACACGGACGGCTAGCGATCCGCAAGAAAATGGTGGGGCGTACGCCTCCACCATGGTGGGAGCTGCCCCCTGCATTCGATGGTCGGCGACCATCGAAGGCAGGGCCGCACGCCCCACCAGGTCCCGCAAGCTGAGACCACACGGACAATCGTCCGTGTGATAGCTTGTATGGGGGCTGAGAGCTGACATCCGGCGACGTCAGCTTCCCGCCCCCATCACTGGCGTCATACCCTCATTAGCATGCATACGCCCCGCGTTTGCATGGGAACGCCCATGAAACGCGGGGCGTATGCATAGGGAAATGAGGGTATGAAGCCCCTCACGCCCCTATACGCCCCCTTTGCGGCGGACGAACTACGTCTGCGGCGAATTGGGCTGCACATGCGCAGATTGACCTCTGCGCATGTGCAGACTGAAAACATCGGCGGTACGGCCGCACGCGGGCCGTACCGCACGATTCAGAATAAGGGCCATGGTTGGGAAAGGGCTATGGTGTGTAACATGCAGCAAGCCTGGACAATCATCACTACTTTTGCTGGGTGGTAAAGCAAGCGTACCTGATGATCTGTTCAAACACCTGAAATGACTTTTCAGCACCCCGAAGGTGCGTTCCACAACATTGTGGGTGGCAATGTGTGCTTCGTTATAGCGGTGCTGTGCAGGGATACGCAGAGGTGTCATGAGCCATGGGAGACACCCATATCCTGAGTCACCTTAAAATAAAAGTTGAGGTCAGTACAGTATATTGTAACAAATGTGCAGTTGTTTACATGAGCAAGGGGGACAACACCAATATTCAAAGAAGTCTGGTAAAGGAGAGGGACTGATTACACCTATATATTGGACATATCAGAAGAGACTACACACTAAAGTGCCACTTTAGAACAAAAAACATGCACTACTGTTGGTAATTAGTGGTTTTAAAGATAAGCATACCCATATTTTAGCCAGACTGACATCAGCTTGAAAAGTGATTGAGGTTAGATACATTTGTGGGTATAGTTTACACACCATTGGCACACTACACAGGAGTGTAATAATTGTTTAGTATGTAAATGAACACATTGTAGCACTATACATATTGGACAAACAGATATATTAAAATGTAATTAACAAGTAGCCAGCCCTCCATCATTTGGTGGTACTGGAATCGGTCCCAGAGGGCTAAGTGATGCAGAATATAGGCATCATGGCAGTACCGTGGGTAGCCTGCAGCCACACTGAGTATTTTTAGGTTGGCATTGCATACCACCTGCACATTCAGGGAGTGATGTCCACGCCAATTGTGTCCCCTCACATGTGGTGCCTGAAGCCCAATGTGGCTGCATCTATGGCACAGGATTTGGTACCGGGGACACAATACCTCCATCAACAATCTAAATCCCACTCCCCTGACAGCGGACACTGGACGCACGTCTATCACCAACATAGCTGTCAAGGCCGCAGTTATCCGCTCTGTCATACTTCGTCCTCATGGCAAATGACTGTTGGACGGTCAATTGTTTAGTGAAAGATGTAGTGGTCTAACAACTTCCCCTCTGGGATCATGACAAACTCCCAGCAGCAACAGCAGCAGTGGCAGTAGTAGGCATAGCACTGCAGGATCCTCTGGAGGAATCGCAGGTAGAAGAGGAGTTAGTCATGGTGGTGACATCGCCTACAGGACCCCCACTGATCTGGATTGAGGAGGAAATTGACAAGGAGGGAGTTGCTGGTGTGCTTTTCAGGCACTTGGATACAACAGGAGGAAAAAGGGTTTTAGGTGTCCCTGGACTGCTGATGGTCCTATCCACAGTTCCTGAACTAAACAATTATTTATGAAGGGTATTCATGTGACGTATAAGGGAGGATGTCTCTAGGTGGTCAAGATCCTTACCCCTCCTTATTGGAGCTTACATAAGCTACACATGGCAATACATTTGTTATCTGGATTTGGATAAAAAAAAAAAAAAACTTGAGACCAAAGAGGTGGATATATTGGTCCTCTGCCTAGGCCTGATGATGAGCTTTTTAATCCCATGGACAACAACTGTTTCCCATTTAAGCAAACCAACTCAGCATCCTCCTCGTCAACTTCCTCCTCAGTGCCAGCTACATCAATATCCTCCTCTTGGTGTACAACATTGACACCTTCATTATTAAAATATGGAATTAGACTGTGGATGTTCCTTCCAGCATATGCAGAGGGAGTACTGTAAATGGTGGAAGGAGCCACCTCTTCCCGTACAGTCATGGAAAGGTCCGGCATCACAACCACTGACACCCTTGGACTTTCCATGTGGATTTGTGATAAAATGTCTTTAGAAGGCAGAGTTGTTTGCTGTGTTTTTGTCAATGATAGTTTAATGCTCTTAAATTTTCTATAGGGCAGGACTTTGTCATGTGAAGCTGAACCACTAGTCATGCATGTAGGCCATGGCCTTAGCCGTTCCTTGCCACTCCATGTCATAAATGGCATATTGGCAAGTATATCTTTCTCATCCAATGATTTACATTTATTTTTTAGAGTCATTTTACTCTGGCATCGATTCTGCATGCCCTCTACGTTGACACTGGGCATTTGCCTTGTTAGATGACATTGATGGCATTTTGTCGTCTATGTCATGACTAGTGGCAGCAGCTTCAGAACTATGAGGAAGTGGCACTTCATCTTTCCCTATTTTTTTGAAGGCCCCTGTACAAACTGGCTCTATTTTAGCTGAGTTGTCCCCCCTCCAGTGTGTACTACGAAAGAGTTTGCAGAGGGGAACCTGGTCAGTGAGTGGCGAAGGAGGTTGCTTCCACAAAATGTGGAGAATATGATGTTCAGAAGGAGGGGAGATAAGTGGACAGAAATAGGGGAAACCAGGCACTAAACAACAGCTGTGTCCTGGAGGGCTGCAATATCTTCCATCATAGAGATAAAGCATTTAATTTGTTGCATTAATTAGAGTTTATGTTTTCTAGAGCAATGTATTATTTAACCCTTTGAGTGCCAACATCTGTGAGAGATGCGCAAAATATCCAATAAAAGTGGCAGCATCGCTTACATATGTAAATTTGTAAATTCAAATATTTTTTTGTGTAAGGTAAGGTAAACATTACGGGGGAAATTTACCAATATGAAAAACCTAGTTTTTCGTATTGGTATTTCCCCTACGACTGCATACGACTGAAACAGTCGTATGCAGTCGTAGGGGAAATACCAATACGAAAAGTCATGTTCCGGAGGGGAATGTACAAAGCAGTCATATACGACTGCTTTGTAACCCACCGATGTCGTAGGAATTCGTATTAGCTGGCCATATATACGGCCGCTAATACAATTTTTTTTAGCAGTCTGCACGGATCAGTCAGATCCGTGCAGGCTGCAGAGTGTAAAAAATAATAGAAAAATAAAATAAATATTAAAAAAAAACGGCGTGGGGGAAACCAGCACCAGGCTGACAGAGCCTGGAGCCGGTAATTTAAAAATCAGGGAACCCGACAAATAGGGGTTCCCCGATTTTTAACAACCAGCCCCAGGCTCCTGCTCTGGGGCTGGTTCCCAAAATACAGGGGACAAAATGACTAGGGGTCCCCCGTATTTTAATAACCAGCCCCAGGCAAAACCAGCCATCCGGGTAATGCCACGGCCGGGGGGAGACTTTTTATACAAGTCCCCCCGCCCAAAGCATTCATCCCTACTGACCAGTCAGCCTGGCCAGGGGCCCTGGGGGAGTGGGGACCCCCCAATGAAGGGGTCCCCCCCCTCCAGGACTTATCTGACCAGGCTGAAGCCTGGTACTGTCCCCGATGCCCCTGGGCGGTGGGCACCGGGCTGATTCAAGTGTAAAAAAAAGATTAAACTATTGTTTTTTACTGTGGCACTACAAGTGCCAGCAAGCCTCCCCAGCAAGCTGGGACTTGGAGAACCACAAGTCCCAGCCTGCTGGGCATTAAAGGGCCCACTGGCACTTGTAGTTCCACAGTTAAAAAAATAGTACAATAAGCACACTGACACAATGAAAATAAAAGTTTAATACATACATTACACACATACTGATACTTACCTTTCTTGATCCCGTAGGTAGCTCTCTGTCCTGGTGTCTGGTGTCCTGTGTCGTCCTCCAGGTCCATGTCGGCGGTCTGTGTCGTCCTCCAGGTCCATGTCGTCGGTCCGTGTCGTCCTCCAGGTCCATGGCGGTGTCCGGGTCCGAAGAAATCCATGTTGGAGCTGTGGAAGGAAATCCTACTCACCTGGTCCTGTGCTGAAGAAGTCTTGTCTTGGTCCGCCGTAATCCAGGTAATCTTCATGCTGTCGCCGGTCCCCGCACTGTCCGCATCGCACTGAGGAGAGATGCTGAGATATTTGATACTCGGCGCCTCTCCTCAGGATGATTTCTATTGGGCGCCCAGCGGCCAATCAGGAGCCAAGAAAGTCGGCTCCTGATTGGCCGCTAGGCGGCCAATAGAAATCATCCTGAGGAGAGGCGCCGAGTATGAAATATCTCAGCAGCTCTCCTCAGTGCGATGCGGACAGTGCGGGGACCGGCGACAGCATGAAGATTACCTGGACTACGTCGGACCAAGACAAGACTTCTTCAGCACAGGACCAGGTGAGTAGGATTTCCTTCCACAGCTCCAACATGGATTTCTTCGGACCCGGACACCGCCATGGACCTGGAGGACAACACGGACCGCCGACATGGACCTGGAGGACGACACAGGACACCGGACACCAGGACAGATGGCTACCTACGGGATCAAGAAAGGTAAGTTACAGTATGTGTGTAATGTATGTATTAAACTTTTATTTTCATTGTGTCAGTGTGTTTATTGTACTATTTTTTTAACTGTGGAACTACAAGTGCCAGCAGGCCCTTTAATGCCCAGCAGGCTGGGACTTGTGGTTCTCCAAGTCCCAGCTTGCTGGCACTTGTAGTGCCACAGTAAAAAACAATAGTTTAATCTTTTTTTTACACTTGAATCAGCCCGGTGCCCACCACCCAGGGGCATCGGGGACAGTACCAGGCTTCAGCCTGGTCAGGTAAGTCCTGGAGGGGTGGGACCCCTTCATTGGGGGGGTCCCCACTCCCCCAGGGCCCCTGGCCAGGCTGACTGGTCAGTAGGGATGAATGCTTTGGCCGGGGGGACTTGTATAAAAAGTCTCCCCCCGGCTGTGGCATTACCCTGCTGGCTGGTTTTGCCTGGGGCTGGTTCTTAAAATACGGGGGACCCCTAGTCATTTTGTCCCCCGTATTTTGGGAACCAGCCCCAAAGCAGGAGCCTGGGGCTGGTTGTTAAAAATCGGGGAACCCCTATTTGTCGGGTTCCCTGATTTTTAATTACCGGCTCCAGGCTCTGTCAGCCTGGTGCTGGTTTCGGCTGTGGGGGGGGGACCCCATGCCGTTTATTTATTTATTTATTTTTACACCGCAGCCTGCACGGATCTGACTGATCCGTGCAGGCTAAAACGCAAATACGACAGGAAAATGGTGTTCTATTTTTCTGCCGTATTTTCGTGGACAAATGCAGCCGTATTTTCTTTACGGCTGCTTAGTAAATCAGGAACCACCATTCTTTTGAATGGTGATTTCTGTCGTATCCTAACGATGGTGTAGACATTCGTATTTGTAAATACAAATACGTATATTCCATCCCTAGGACTACGAATTGTTGTATTTTGGGGGATAGAAAAACCCGAAAATACAAATTCGTAAAAAAAAGTGTATTTCTCCCTACGAATACACCTTTTTTCTACGAATCCATTTTAGTAAATGTCCCCCTACAGGTCATTCTGATGATTAAAAGTATTTATGTTTTTAAACTTATTTTGACAAATTCACTTGATACACAAAGGGTTAAAATCAGACATTGCCCAGAAGATAACAAAGTCCAAATGTTTACAAATACAAATTAAATTAGCAAATTTTTGGTAATAGTTTTAATGTTTTGATCTCCCAGGTTCCCCGAGGTTTGTGTACTGGAGTCTGTCTCCCAGGAACCAGACGGGCATTGAGGAAAGGCTCCCACACCTGCTGCTATGACTGTATCCCGTGCTCAGAGGGGGAGATATCCAATGTGTCTGGTAATCATCTCATATAACTTTGTCTTCAGCATCTCTGTGTTCAGTGTATAGAGACGTATAGGTGATGTTATTTATAAATGTGGTTATCTTCAAATTTGGTGCAAGTGGTGCATTTAATAGACTCCTTTGATTAGGAAGGACTTTATACAGAGATTCTATATTTGAGTCTCTACATATGTGTCCATGTGTCGAGGGAAATGTTGTGGATATATTTGACCGATTTGGTCATTTACAGTTGTGCAACCCTCAAATTCAGCCAATGTCCTACATTTTTGTAGAATGAAAGTTAATTTGGAACAATTGATTGGTACATCTGTATACAAGAGTTATTGTCTATGAATGTCCTTAATCAAGTGTCACCATAAAGGATGGATACACTGCAATAAGATCTGCTCCATGGATTTATAACTTTGACAAAGTATAACACACAAAGTTTTTGTCTTTGCCATAAATATTTGTGGCTTGATGCAGAGCCAAAGACCCAGCTCTATTGTGTACATTTACTAAGAATCGTGCTTGTACGAGTCATCAAACATGGCTGAGTTTAGCCATTTGTACAAGCATTAAATTAAATATTGTTGCAAATCAGTGGCGTAGCTACGTTTTGGGCACCCCCCTGCCATTAGGGAAGGGGGGGGGGGCGTCACCGCCCCGCCAAGCACCCCTACCCCGCCACCCATGCAAACCCCCCTCAATCCACCACAGCCTTACCTATCGCGCTGGTCCCGGGGGCTCCGTTCTTCTGCTGAGGACCACCAGAAATGGCCGCCCCCATACAGCAGACAGTTTCAGAAAACTGTGTGCTATATGGGGGCGGCCATTTTATGGTGGTCCTCAGCAGAAGAACGGAGCTGCCGGGACCAGCGCGATAGGTAAGTCTGCGGGGGATTGAGGGGGGTTTAACTATAGCACCGCAGCCCCCGGCACCCCCACATGCACAGCGCCCCCCGCGCGGTGGCGGGGGCTGCGGTGCTATAGTTACGCCGCTGTTGCAAATACAGTAACATACACCCTATGCCAAGCTCAGATACACCCAAAAATTAGGCAACCTTTGACTAAAATACAATTATGAAATAGGAGTTCCCCTGAGCAGCATGATACTTACGATTCTGCATTGCTTATCTGTGTCAAAGTAGTGAAAGAGTTAAAAAACAGAAAAAGTGCATGACCTACCCTCCCCACAAAGCTTAACCAATGTGGGGATCCCCATTATTTCAGTGAAAAAAGCCCTGGACTCTTAACCCAGTCCTGGTGCTGGCAATACTGTGAAAAATTGCATAGTGGCCCCCCATATTTCCAGAACAAGCACTAGACTCTTACTAATGAAAAAGAAGGGAGGGGGGGTAAAGCCACATTCAATTGATAGTTCATTTGACTTAAATATTTTTGCAAAAATATAAGTGGCAAAATAATAAAACAAATTTACCCCTCCCTATTCCCCCAATAACTCCTTACAGAAGTTGTAAGTAGCGTTTTTTTTTTTTTTTACCACCTGATGATTTTTAAAAAGTAAGGGGCAGATAACAATACGGAGGACCCCATAATTTAACTTTTAGAAGTTCAGGTTAAAGGGTGGATTTCCCAATACATCCTGTCTCATTCTACAGTATGAACAAACTATGCAACTTTTTATTGAAAATTTAAGACAGTACAGGACATTGTACTAATATCGTACACATCAGGAGGGTTAAAACAAATGACTGGTGATCTAGGAAAACTTGAGAATTGGCTAAAAACATGGCAACTATGGTATAATGTAAAAAATTCAAAAATCATGCACTTGGGTCTCAAAAAAAGGCTAGAAAGACATTCATCAAAGGGAAAGATGTAGTAGAACACATGGAGAAAGACTTTAAGTTTAGGGGTAATTTGAGTTAAAATTACTTTCCAGAAAGGGTAGAGAATAAGTGGAATATCCTCTGATTAGATATGTAGAGGCTCATACAGTAGAGGAATTTAACTATCCTCCAGATAGGAATATGAATATCCTTAAAAAAAAGAAATAAAGGTTCAAATAGGGTTGAGGTTCCATAAAGGATAAAGGGCAGATCATATGGGCCAAAGTGGTTCTTATCTGCAATCACATGATTCTATGAGTTTTTACGACAATGATTTTTCATTTATTTTTTAGACAGTGAGAACTGCCAGAAGTGTCCGGATGATGAATGGCCCAATGAGTATAAAGACCAGTGTGTGCCCAGAATAATAGTGTTTCTATCATACAAGACAGACACATTAGCTGTAGTTTTTTCTTCAATATCTATCCTGTGTTTTAACTTAACTATATTTATATTTGGAATATTTGTTTTCTTCCGGGACTCTCCCATAGTAAAAGCCAATAACAGAAACCTCAGCTTCATTCTTCTCATCTCCCTCAAGCTGAGCCTACTCTGTGTGCACCTGTTCATCGGCCGCCCAGTGGACATCACCTGCATGCTACGCCAAATATCCTTTGGAATTCTATTCACTGTGGCTGTATCTTCTGTACTGGCCAAGTCTATAATGGTTTGCATCGCTTTCAAAGCCACCAGACCTGGAAGCATCTGGAGAAAATGGCTAGGTGTTAGATTGCCAAATTCTATAGTGTTGATCTGCTCATCTGTCCAAGTTCTCACAAGTGCTGTTTGGTTGTTGGTGTCTCCTCCTTTTCAAGAGTATGACAGGAACACATATCCTGGGATAATAATAATACAATGTAATGAGGGTTCTTTGCTGTCCTTTTATGTCATGTTGGGTTACATGGGACTCCTGGCAGCTCTGAGCTTTGGTCTTGCTTTCATGGTGAGGACATTACCGGATATCTATAATGAGGCCAAGTACATCACCTTCAGCATGCTGGTGTTCTGCAGTGTGTGGATCTGTGCCATCCCAGCCTATCTGAGCAGTAAGGGGAAACACGTGGTCACTGTAGAGGTGTTTGCTATATTAGTATCAGGTATCGGAATACTGAGCTGTATATTTTTTCCTAAATGCTACAACATTCTCCTGAGACCAGAGATGAACACTAAGAGACACCTGTTGGTGAAAAGTGTCTCCTAGACTGTAATCTCATCTGCTACTACATAGTCTTGTAGTGAAAATGTATAACTGCTTGCTAGACACAAAATACAGTTCGATATTCTCTTATATAGTTTTAAATCTACCTGTTCAAAATAAAAAGAGGTGTTCAATGAAGTATACCCTGGAATTATATGTCCTGCATTGAATAGAAGGTGGCCTTTTGGAATTTTCTCTAGTTTTAAAAGATCTGATTCTCAAGGTAAAATTGACAGTGGGCTGCAGTGTGGTCCTGATTCAGAGATGATGCAGCCCTCACTGTAGCTGTGGGAATAACTGATGTATATACCGTGGTACAGTATATATCGGGCATTGCTGTGGCATGTCTCGTCAAGCAGCACTAATACACAGCATTATAGGAATGGATTGCCTCTCTATATTTATTGCCCACCAATATAGATAACGTGAAATGTAGATTAATGTACATGTTTTATCAAGGAAAGAGGTAATTTAAATCCAGCGCTAGTCCTTTGGAATCAATGTAAACTGGATGATTCTTATTTTGCATGAAATAGTGCAGTCCACTCCTCTTCCAAAGATTTGTAAAAAAGCATTTATTTGAAAAAGAAAAAACATGAAAAACACATCTAAAAAGTCACTTTCATATATAAAAACACAGAAAAAAATCCCAAAAAAGACTTATTTGCAAAAAACAGTCACTGCATCATAGGGAAACACAGAACGTTCCTTATGTAGCAAGCCAGATCTTTGCTAGGTGACTAAGCTATGCCAAAAAAATAAATTTCATGGAAGAAGATGTAATACCCGGGAAGTCTTCCTATGAACTTGTCTGCACAGTCTCTAGAAACCTTTTCCAAGGCCTTTTTTTTTTTCTTCTATTTCGTGCCCCAGGCCTTGGAAAAGGTTTCTAGAGACTGTGCAGAAAAGTTCATAGGAAGACTTCCCGGTATTACATCTTCTTCCATGAAATTTCTTTTTTTGACTTTTTAGATGTTTTTCATGTTTTTTCTTTTTCAAATAAATGTTTTTTTACAAATCTTTGGTAGAGGAGTGGACTGCACTATTTCATGCAAAATAAGAATCATCCAGTTTACATTGATTCCAAAGGTCTAGCGCTGTGTTGAAAACCCCAAGAAAAATAGTTTTTGATCATTTTGATCTTTTTTGGGTCTTTTCATCCTTTTTTCACGTTTTATCTAGTATACAGTTGTACTATTTGGGGATAAGCAGCTGCAGGACTATTTATTTTTTGGCGCACAGTAGTGACTTTGTTAATTGTGAGGTAATTTAAATCCCATTGGTGATTTTTCAAGTACTTTTCTCAGTGTAGCTGGGCCTACGGGATTAGCTGCTGTCCATCAATATGCTATTTCCACATAAGACGACTGATTTAAATAAGATGTTCATTGCCATCAATGTACCTAGAGTACAGCACCGGAGCAGAATAACAGCCATCAGTCACTGCCGGCATTGTAACTAGGGTGTAACACCAGAGCAGGATAACAGACATCAGTCACTGCCAGCATTGTAACTAGGGTGCAGCACCAGGGAAGGATAAAAGCCATCAGTCACTGTCAGCATTGTAACTAGGGAGCAGCACCAGAACAGGATAACAGCCATCAGTCACTGCCAGCATTGTAACTAGAGTGCAGCACCAGAGCAGGATAACAGCCATCAGTCACTGCCAGCATTGTAACTAGGGTGCAGCACCAGAGAAGGATAACAGCCATCAGTCACTTCCAGCGTTGTAACTAGGGTGAAGCACCAGGGAAGGATAACAGCCATCAGTCACTGCCAGCATTGTAACTAGGGAGCAGCACCAGAACAGGATAACAGCCATCAGTCACTGCCAGCATTGTAACTAGAGTGCAGCACCAGAACAGGATAACAGCCATCAGTTACTGCCAGCATTGTAACTAGGGTGTAACAACGGAACAGGATAACAGCTATCGGTCACTGCCAGCATTTTAACTAGAGTGCAGCACCAGAGCAGAATAACAGCTATCGGTCACTGCCAGCATTGTAACTAGGGAGCAGCACCGGAACAAGATAACAGCCATCATTCCCTGCCAGCATTGTAACTAGGGTGTAACACCGGAGCAGGATAACAGCCAACAGTCAATGCCAGCATTGTAACTAGAGTGCAGCATCAGTGCAGGATAACAGCCATCAGTCACTATCAGCATTGTAGCTAGGGTATAACACCAGAGCAGGATAACAGCCATCAGTCACTGCCAGCATTGTAACTAGGGTGTAACACCGGAGCAGGATAACAGCCAACAGTCACTTCCAGCGTTGTAACCAGGGTGCAACACAGGAGCACGATAACAGCCATCAGTCACTGCCAGCATTGTAACTAGAGTGCAACACCAGAACAGGATAACAGCCATCAGTCACTGCCAGCATTGGAGATATGGTGCTACACTGGAGCAGGATAACAGCCATCAGTCACTGCCAGCATTGTAACTAGGGTGCAGCACCAGAACAGGATAACAGCCATCAGTCACTGCCAGCATTGTAACTAGGGTGCAGCACCGGAGCAGGATAACAGACATCAGTCACTGCCAGCATTGTAAATAGGGTGTAGCACCAGAGAAGGATAACAGACATCAGTCACTGACAGTATTGTAAATAGGGTGCAGCACCGGAACAGGATAACAGACATCAGTCACTGCCAGCATTGTAACTAGGGTGCAGCACCGGAGCAAGATAACATACATCAGTCACTGCCAGCATTTTAACTAGAGTGCAGCACCAGAACAGGATAACAGCTATCGGTCACTGCCAGCATTGTAACTAGGGTGCAACACTGGAACAGGATAACAGCCATCAGTCACTGCCAGCATTGTAACTAGGGTGCAGCACCGGAACAGGATAACAGCCACCAGTCACTGCCAGCATTTTAACTAGGGTGCAGCACCGGAACAGGATAACAGCCACCAGTCACTGCCAGCATTTTAACTAGAGTGCAGCACCAGAACAGGATAACAGCTATCGGTCACTGCCAGCATTGTAACTAGGGAGCAGCACCGGAACAAGATAACAGCCATCAGTCCCTGCCAGCATTGTAACTAGGGTGTAACACCGGAGCAGGATAACAGCCAACAGTCACTGCCAGCATTGTAACTAGAGTGCAACACCAGAACAGGATAACAGCCATCAGTCACTGCCAGCATTGGAGATATGGTGCTACACTGGAGCAGGATAACAGCCATCAGTCACTGCCAGCATTGTAACTAGGGTGCAGCACCAGAACAGGATAACAGCCATCAGTCACTGCCAGCATTGTAACTAGGGTGCAGCACCGGAGCAGGATAACAGACATCAGTCACTGCCAGCATTGTAAATAGGGTGTAGCACCAGAGAAGGATAACAGACATCAGTCACTGACAGTATTGTAAATAGGGTGCAGCACCGGAACAGGATAACAGACATCAGTCACTGCCAGCATTGTAACTAGGGTGCAGCACCGGAGCAAGATAACATACATCAGTCACTGCCAGCATTTTAACTAGAGTGCAGCACCAGAACAGGATAACAGCTATCGGTCACTGCCAGCATTGTAACTAGGGTGCAACACTGGAACAGGATAACAGCCATCAGTCACTGCCAGCATTGTAACTAGGGTGCAGCACCGGAACAGGATAACAGCCACCAGTCACTGCCAGCATTTTAACTAGGGTGCAGCACCGGAACAGGATAACAGCCACCAGTCACTGCCAGCATTTTAACTAGAGTGCAGCACCAGAACAGGATAACAGCTATCGGTCACTGCCAGCATTGTAACTAGGGAGCAGCACCGGAACAAGATAACAGCCATCAGTCCCTGCCAGCATTGTAACTAGGGTGTAACACCGGAGCAGGATAACAGCCAACAGTCAATGCCAGCATTGTAACTAGAGTGCAGCACCAGTGCAGGATAACAGCCATCAGTCACTATCAGCATTGTAGCTAGGGTGTAACACCAGAGCAGGATAACAGCCATCAGTCACTGCCAGCATTGTAACTAGGGTGTAACACCGGAGCAGGATAACAGCCAACAGTCACTTCCAGCGTTGTAACCAGGGTGCAACACAGGAGCACGATAACAGCCATCAGTCACTATCAGCATTGTAGCTAGGGTGTAACACCAGAGCAGGATAACAGCCATCAGTCACTGCCAGCATTGTAACTAGGGTGTAACACCGGAGCAGGATAACAGCCAACAGTCACTTCCAGCGTTGTAACCAGGGTGCAACACAGGAGCACGATAACAGCCATCAGTCACTTCCAGCATTATAACTAGGGTGCAGCACCAGAACAGGATAACAGCCATCAGTCACTGCCAGCATTGGAGATATGGTGCTACACTGGAGCAGGATAACAGCCATCAGTCACTGCCTGCATTGTAACTAGGGTGCAGCACCGGAGCAGGATAACAGACATCACTCACTGCCAGCATTGTAAATAGGGTGTAGCACCAGAGAAGGATAACAGACATCAGTCACTGCCAGCATTGTAAATAGGGTGCAGCACCGGAGCAGGATAACAGACATCAGTCACTGCCAGCATTGTAACTAGGGTGCAGCACCGGAGCAGGATAACAGACATCAGTCACTGCCAGCATTGTAAATAGGGTGCAGCACCAGAGAAGGATAACAGACATCAGTCACTGTCAGCATTGTAACTAGGGTGAAACACCAGAGCAGGATAACAGCCATCAGTCACTTCCAGCGTTGTAACTAGGGTGCAGCACCGGAGCAGGATAACAGCTAACAGTCACGTCCAGCATTGTAACTAGGGTGCAGCACTGGAGCAGGATAAGAGCCAACAGTCATTTCCAGCATTGTAACTAGGGTGCAGCACTGGAGCAGGATAAGAGCCAACAGTCACTTCCAGCATTGTAACTAGGGTGCAACACTGGAACAGGATAACAGCCATCAGTCACTGCCAGCATTGTAACTAGGGTGCAGCACCGGAACAGGATAACAGCCATCAGTCACTGACAGCATTGTAACTACTGTAGGGTGCAGCACCAAAACAGGATAGCAGCCATCAGTGACTTCCAGCATTGTAACTAGGGTGTAACACCAGAGCAGGATAACAGCCATCAGTCACTGCCAGCATTGTAACTAGGGTGTAACACCAGAGCAGGATAACAGCCATCAGTGACTGCCAGCATGTTAACTAGAGTACAGCACCAGAACAGGATAACAGCCAACAGTCACTGCCGGCATTATAACTAGGGTGCAGCACCAGAACAGGATAACAGCCACCAGTCACTGCCAGCATTGTAACTAGAGTACAGCACCAGAACAGGATAACAGCCATCAGTCACTGTCAGCATTGTAACTAGGGTGCAGCACCAGAACAGGATAACAGCCATCAGTCACTGCCAGCATTGTAACTAGAGTGCAGCACCGGAGCAGGATAACAGCCATCAGTCCCTGCCAGCATTGTAACTAGGGTGTAACACCAGAGCAGGATAACAGCCATCAGTCACTGCCAGCAATGTAACTAGGGTGCAGCACCGGAGCAGGATAACAGACATCAGTCACTGCCAGCATTGTAAATAGGGAGCAGCACCAGAACAGGATAACAGATATCGGTCACTGCCAGCATTGTAACTAGGGTGCAGCACCAGAGAAGGATAACAGACATCAGTCACTGTCAGCATTGTAACTAGGGTGTAACACCAGAGCAGGATAACAGATATCGGTCACTGCCAGCATTGTAACTAGGGTGTAACACCGGAGCAGGATAACAGCCATCAGTCACTGCCAGCATTGTAACTAGGGTGTAACACCAGAGCAGGATAACAGATATCGGCCACTGCCAGCATTGTAACTAGGGTGTAACACCGGAGCAGGATAACAGCCATCAGTCACTGCCAGCATTGTAACTAGGGTGTAACACCAGAGCAGGATAACAGATATCGGTCACTGCCAGCATTGTAACTAGGGTGTAACACCGGAGCAGGATAACAGCCATCAGACACTGCCAGCATTGTAACTAGGGTGCAGCACCAGAGCAGGATAACAGCCATCAGTCGCTGCCAGCTGTCAGCTCTGGGGTTTTTTGTGTTCCTGGCTGTGACCGTGATGGACCAGTGGAGGACGCTGTGTAGCAGAATGCCGGGGGCTTGATGTATGACATACACAAGGGGACAGGAGCACAGCGAACCAGAGCAATGGCGGGGACCAGGAAAAGGGGCGGGGGGTCTAACTTGCCAGCGGTGTTCACCAGGGAGTCCCACAAGGGACTTTGGACTTAGCTGCGTCTGACAAGCAGGTCGCGGCCCCCTGCCCTGGTCCTCTGGACGCAGGCTGGGACTTGGGAGACTGAACCCTGGAACGGCATTGAGAGACCAGGGTAACTGGTGGGCAGTCTGGGAACTGCGGGACTGACAACTTGGGATGTCGACAGAGACGTTGACGTACTGTATACTCAGGTGTATTGGCTGGATAGGACGGAGGTGTTATAGTCTCTATGGAGCACAATAGCTGTGAGTCAACCCAGGTGTCGACAGGATCAGGACACAATGTTGATAGTCACTGATAGTGGTAACTGGCTTAAGATGTGCTCAGCGAGACACCCGATACTCGACTGCAGGGATGGTATCGCAGGAGTCTTCTGGAGATGGAATGAACTAGGTAAGTATTAGCAGCTGAGAGAAACGCTGGAGACAAGGACACAGGTGAACCTGGATATCCCGGAGCCTTGGGAACTTCCTCTGAACACAGGAGAACTCTGGAACAGGTAAAGCAATTGTTCAAGGCAAGGAAGTAATGCTCAGGGCATGAGCTATATCCCCCTTGCCTGTCTGTGATTGGCTGCCAGGCGCAGCACCAATCAATGCTGGGGAACAGGCAAACACACCTTGAGTGCTGCACAGGTGTGTAGGTCAGGGGTCAGGCTGATGGTCAGCGGTATTTGTCTGACTGGTCAGGTGAGCAGAAGTGTCATGGTGAAGCCCATGCCGCCCGGAGCCGGCATGTCATCATGTCGGCGACAAGGGACAACGCCGGTCACCCGCGGGCACACAGAGGACATCGCTCCAAGCAGCAGCGCCGACCAGAGGCCTTAACCGCAGCGCAGACCATCGGGAAGGTAGAGACTGCGGTCTCAAACAGGGATGCTTACTGAGGTTTGTGACACCAGCATTGTAACTAGGGTTTAACACTAGAGCAGGATAACAGCCATCAGTCACTTCCAGCGTTGTAACTAGGGTGTAACACTGGAGCAGGATAACGGCCATCAGTCACTGCCAGCATTGTAACTGCTTCAGCAGGGTGGTTGAAGCTAAGGGGGCGGAGGAGTGTGACAGAGACAGCATCTCTCCACATGAGACTAATGTAGAAGATCCAGACCCGGTTTTGGAAGCAGTAGCATCAGCATAGTTGTATAATCAGCAGCACCTGTGCTCTACTGACATAAGTGTTTCCAGGGCAGAGGGTAAATTCAATTGATGGTGGATTAGCTGCCCAAGCGATATGCATGGGTGTGGGCTTTTGGAGGGACCGCTGGAGAATTTGGTAGCATCTTTACTATACTGTGATTACCTGAATTCTGCATGCTGTACTACAATTGCCTGTAAAATTGACCTGGTATTCTGTGAATCCAGTGTATCCTTTTCTTGAGGGGGACAATGTAATAGCAGATAATATAAATAATTATTTCTGCTCAGTATTCACTGCTGAAAGAGAGGGGAAGGGGCCACAGTTAAGTTGCAAGTATAGTCAGAAAACTGAGGGAGAGGCAAGTACATTTACAGAGGAGAAAGTCCTCACAGAACTCTCAAAACTGAAAGTGGATAAATCAATGGGGCCAGATGGGATACATCCAAGGATACTAATAGAGCTTAAAGGGGAGCTGGTAAAACCAATAACAGAATTATTCAACCAGTCACTAGCTACTGGAGTAAACCCAGAGGACTGGAAAACAGCGAATGTAGTCCCACTGCACAAAAGTGGAAGCAAGGAAGAGGTAAGCAACTATCGACCAGTGAGCCTTACATCAGTAGTAGGGAAATTGATGGAAACACTCTTAAAACAAAGAGTTGTAGAATATCTCAAAACCAGCAATTTACAGGATCCAAAACAGCATGCGTTTACTGGGGGAAGATCATGTCAAACAAATCTTATTGACTTTTTTGACTGGGTGACTAAAGTAATAGATCAAGGTGGGGCTGTAGATGTAGCTTATCTAGAATTTAGTAAAGCTTTTGACACTGTCCCACATCGCAGACTGTTAAATAAACTTGAAAGCTTGGGATTGGATTCTAAGATAGTTGAATGGATAAGAGCGTGGTTGCAGGACAGAAAACAGAGAGTTGCAGTAAACGGAGTACAGTCCACTCCAGTCAGTTCAGCTACAGAAGAATAGGACAACAATTACCAGATGGTGTGGAGAACATAAGGTGCACTTAGTTCTCAAACAGGCAAATCGTCGCAGTTCTTACACCGTTCATGGAACCCTGCAGTCAGTCCCTGGGCGGCGTTCCTTTCTCCTGGCTTCCACTTCTGGTGATGGGTCTCACTGGTCCTCTCTAATAGGCCTTATAAACCTGGCAATTTTGACTGCCAATTTTACCATCATGAATCTCCATCAATACTGTGGGGGAAATTTACTAAGACGTGTATTCTACTTCACATATGATGTTGCTATAAGCAACCAATCCAAATCAAGTTCTTATTTATTTAGCACCCTCTAGAAGGTAGTAGGCAGGATCTGATTGGTTGTCCATAGCAACATCACATGTGAAGTAGAATACACATCTTAGTAATTTTTTCCCATTATGTCTTAGAGTCTCGGGAACAAATAAACGACTCAAAGGAGTTTGGAACGGAGCCTCGTTCGGAGCCTGGTGGATAAGATCCTTTAAAGTCAGATTGAGACCAGCCTGTATACAAGTTGCAGGTAGAATGGAAGTAGTACCTGCCAGGCGGTCTGCTCTGACATTCTTAGCACAATGATGTGTCCGAATTTTTGGAATAAGTTTTCTGTATCACACTCTATCCGGCAATACCTGCTTAGAGTTTCTTATGTCAGAAATATCCAAAACACATCAGTATTCGCTTATAGTCACAAAAAATCGCTTTCCACACAAATAGTTATTTATAGCATCAGTGAGAGATTACGGACATATCTTTTCGAACCAAGAATTGTGTTGTTACACTATTGGTGAGAGATGCTGATACAAATAGTTATTTACATGTCACACAAATAGTTATTTACAGTGTCAGTGAGAAATTGCTGACATAACTTTGTTAACCAATATCTTCCACTATCGGTGAAAAAATTCTGGTATAAGGGTAAATCGCTTAGCAAGTAAAGGGTGCCCGGGCTATTGTCCAAACTGACTTTTGCAATAAAAATCTTTAGACAAATTGCTGCTTATTACTGGTATTTCCGTTTGGACCTAGATAGGTCACTAATACAGTATTGATAAATTGTGTGACAGATTGTTGTAATTAATTGTATCCAAATTCTCTGTGTTTGTAGATTGTTGCAATCAATTGTAACCAAACAGATTGTACAGTAATCCTGATCTCACAATAGTGAACTTCTAGCAAGTCAGATTGGACCTACTGCTGTTTCTGAGTCTTGCATACGTGCATTGGGCTCAGGATGAGAGAGTCCTTTTCTGTGCTATAGGGTCAGGGAGAGATAAAGTAATGGCACTTCTGCTGTTGGAAAGATTGCAGGAAAATTGCTTTGTTGTTATACTGACATTGCAATGCAATAAGCCACGCAGTATTACCAATGAGAGAGTGTCAGAAATATAAATAAAGAGAGTATAGAGTCAATTATGACAGTATTAGTGTGGAAAGGTTATTAAAGTAGCCCACATGGAACGGGTGCCGCCTTCTGCTTTTAGAAAAGTCTTGCTCCTGTAGCGGACTTTAATAATGAGAGAGGATAAACACAGGTTCACAGTGTGGTGTAAAAAAAGTTAAAGAAACCGCTCTTGCTTGTGCTGTTAGATGACAACTGCTGCCATGTTGTTTGTGCAACAGAGCATGGCAGCCTGTGTAAATCAGCAGAGAGAGAGCGGCGGGATACCTGTATAAGGACGAGTGCCTGATGTGGAGGGGGAGAGGAGGAAAGTTCTCTGTGCTCAGTGTAGAGCAGGGCTGGGCAACACCGGCCCTCCAGATGTTAATGAACTACACATCCCAGGATGCTTTGCATTAGATTTGCTGTGGCCATGCTGAAACTGATGCAAGGCATGCTGGGATGTGTAGTTCATCAACATCTGGAGGGCCGGTGTTGCCCAGCCCTGGTGTAGAGTCTCTATCGCAGATTCAAGCGGGCTCAGTGTGGTACGTCCTTTGCTGTATACAGGGTCCTCAGTAGTGCGGCTAATTGCCTGGCAGTCTAAGAGACACTGTCCCGCCGGCACCGACGGGCAGTGTGGGGGATGACGCGCGTTTTGCCTTCCAATGGCTTGATCACATCAAGTAACGTAAGGAAAGTGAGGTCTCCTAAAGTAACCCCTTGGGAGGAAACTCCCCTGTGATGTGTCAAGCGGTAATTGGCTGATCTTCAATGTTGACTTCAGCCTATGTGATATTTCTGTGTCGGCGTCCCCTCACACTCACCATACTTTGTAAAATAAACTCCATGCCAACGTGGATATTTCATACCCCCACTATCCACGTTGGCATGGAGTTGATTTTAGATAGTGAGGCGAGCGTATCGAGCCACCAAGCCCGAAGCGTGGGCGAGTGCAGCAAGCCCCGCAAGGGGACACAGACCCCAAAGTAGCGCACGGCCATGCTGCCACCGTGAAACTAAACAAGTACCGGATTTTCTAACTTAGTGATACAGCAGATCAGACTGAGCACCCCTGGGCTGAAATTTCAAAGCAGACAGGGCATCCATGGAATGATAAAGCAGAGCAGACTGCACACCCCTGAATTAATACAGCAGAGCAGGTTAGGCACCCCTGGATTGATACAGCAGAGTAGATTAGGCACCCATGGAGGGTTACAGCAGATCAGACTGGGCACCCCTTGTCAAATACTGTGGTGCGCATTCGCATCTGTGCACGCGTCCACATTCCTTTCCAGCTTGCTGGTGCGTCTTGCGGCAGAGGCCCCTGTCCCTGGGTACTCTCCATGACAGGATCTTGAGCAAAGCCTAAATAGAACGGTGGAGGAGTTGCAGATGGGGTCACTGGTAGAGGAGGAGGATCAGGTAGCCAGCTGGGTCACGGTTAGAAGGGGAAATAAGAGGGACAGGAGGGACAGGAACGACATCTCGGATCTATCACACCCGAACAAATTTTCCCGGTTGGACGAAGTTTCGGGGGAGGATGGAGACGAAATGACGGAGCTGGAGGAGACAGCTCCCTCTAGCAACCAGAGGAGCGGTCCCTCTAGCTCAAACGGGATGACAGTTAGTGAGGTACCAAGGCAGATAGTGGTGGTAGGGGATTCCATCATTAGGAGAACAGACAGGGCAATCTGCTATCGGGACCGCGATCGCCGCACGGTCTGTTGCCTCCCGGGTGCTCGGGTACGGCACATCGCGGATCGAGTCGACAGATTGTTGGGAGGGGCTGGGAGCAACCCGGCGGTCTTGGTGCACATCGGCACCAACGACAAAGTCAATGGTAGGTGGGATGTCCTCAAGAAAGAGTATAGGGAATTAGGTAAGAAATTAAAGGCGAGGACATCTAGGGTAATTTTCTCGGAAATATTACCAGTGCCACGCGCTAGCTCAGGGAGGCAGAGGGAGATCAGGGAGGTAAATGTGTGGCTTAAGGATTGGTGTAGGAAAGAGGGATTCGTGTTCATGGAACACTGGGCGGACTTCTCGGTCAGGCGCCATCTTTTTTGCCGTGATGGATTGCACCTGAATGAGGAGGGGGCTGCGGTGCTGGGGGGAAGGATGGTTAGAGGGTTGGAGGAGATTTTAAACTAGGCGACGGGGGGGTGGGGGCAGCAAGACATTATGGGACCATCAGGGAGAGAAGCCGGACTGGGATCAGGAATCATATGGGGGAAGGAGATGGGGGGGGGGGAGACATAGACAAAGCCCTGGGACATAACAAGGGTATAATCGGGGGTAACTCTCAGGGTGCATCAGGAATGTCATGTAATAAAATGTTATGTTGTAACAGTCACGTTACCCCATTACAGTTCTTAGGTACAGATGATCTTAGTATACGGGAAGGAGGGAATGACAGAGGAAGAATTCCCGGAACTATGGAGAGGGCAGGCAGTGTGCATGGTGGGGAGGCCTGTAGAGAGTCTATTGAAGGGGAGAGGGGAAAGAGGAAGCTAGTAAAGAATTCAAATGGGTCCTGGGGTGAAACTAATCACAATATTAGAGCCATATCTAAAAAGAAACATAAATTAAAATGCTTACTGGCTAATGCAAGAAGCTTAGTGAATAAAATCGGGGAGCTTGAAACGGTGATCAGTAGGGATGACTACGACATCATTGGTATTACAGAAACATGGTGTAATGAGTCGCATGACTGGGCATTAAACATGGAGGGATATACACTCTACAGGAAAGACAGGGAAAATAGAAGGGGTGGGGGTGTGTGCCTATATGTAAATAATAACTTAACATCATGTGAGAAAAATATGAGCACAGACCTGGAAGACGACAACTTGGAGACAGTGTGGGCAGAGATAACCGACAATAATAAGAAACCAAAAAACAAATTTATAATAGGGGTATGCTATAGACCACCAAATATAAATGAAAGGGAAGAGTCTCTTCTTTTAAACCAAATCAAACAAGCATCAAATCAGGGTCAGGTATTAATTATGGGGGATTTTAATTTACCCGTCATTGATTGGGAAAACGAAACAGGTAAATCAGCAAGAAGCAATGGGTTCTTAAGCTTACTTAAAGACCAGTTTATTACATAAACGGTAGAAACTCCAACTCGTGATGAGGCGCTCTTGGACTTAGTGTCAGACGCCGCCGCCGTGCAGTCGCCTCCCCGTCCTCCGGGGTGCACGGCGGGCGGTCCTCTGACGATCAGGACGTTGCTCAGCAACGCCCCGAGCGTCGGCAACGTCCCGAGCGTCGGTGACGTCACGCCCGGCGTCCGAGCATCGGGGCGTTGCCTGGCAACCACGTCCTGCTGCCCGGCGTCCTTCCCCGCCGCGTCATCACCTCGCGCGCGCACAGTCTGCTGCACGCACACTTCTCCTATAAATGGAGATTACACAGTCCAGCAAGCCGCTGGTTATAAGATTGCTTAGGCACCCTGGGGTGTCCTTCTTGTTTTCTTCAGCCCATACTGCAGTTCCTTCCCTGCATTATACCCGTGGTTTCTCCAGCTCCTATACCCGGATTTCTTCCCTGCCTGTGGTCGGTGGATTCTGCTACTCAGAAGTTCCCAGCAGATTTCTCCTGGCTTCCGGCTTCCTGCAGTCTCCTTGGAGACATTCCGGTCTTCTGCCTTGGGCCCTGGAGTGGTATCGTTACGCACTCCTTATTCCCATTTCTTCCTGCTGTATCGTGGTTTATTATTTTGTGTATTCTTATCAGTGCTAGGTTCAGTGTGCAGGGGTTACCAGGGCTCCCGTCCATTCCTGTGTCCATTTCCCTGCCACCTGTCTCGGCCACCGGGGTCATTAAGTTAGCTCTCCCCTTGTCCACCTCGTTCCTCCAACGGTAGGTTGTGGCCACCACCTAAAACGCTTTGGAGGGCACCGGAGTTGTACAGGCTTAACCCGTGCTTCAAACGTGGCTGCCGTGCGAGAAGATTTAGGGCCTCCGCACCTACCGTGGGACGTACTGGGTGACAACGGAGTTAGGGGCCGAGACAGTTTCCTCCCTACCAGTGCTGATCATCTCCACCTCCGGGTCAGTCACCTGCCCTCGCTACTACCCCATGGGCCTCTAGGGCTATTGCCCTCCATTACCCTGTTGATTCCTCTGTGGCCCATGTCGACCGGTGATGATTACCAGCTAGGACCCATTTAGCTTCACAGTTACCGGGTCTCCTAGCACGTCTGAGCCGTCTCGATACCTCCACTTTGGGGTTCCCGGCACCTTGTGTCTAACAGTATAACCAGCCAACAGTGTTGTGGGCCATCCACCTCCGCAGTGAACGGTCCATATTCCCTTACCGCGATTTTTTCATTTTTTATTGCTTGGTCGTCATGGATCCCAACGCGGCCCAAGCTCTGGCCAATCAGGTTTCGCTCCTGACCAAACAGCTACAGGATTTGTCTATTAAGGTGGACACCAAACTCTCAGCTCAGCCACCAGCGGGTTCTCACCAGGAACCCAAAGTTAATTTCCCTGATAGGTTTTCAGGTCATAGGCCCCATTTCATAAATTTTAGAGAGAGTTGTAGATTGTTTTTCCAGTTAAAACCACACTCCTCAGGTTCTGAGCAACAGAGAGTGGGTCTTGTGATTTCCCTTCTCCAGGGGGACGATCCTGCTCTCCGCTCGGTAGATGCCTTTTTTCAGGCATTAGGAGTCCTTTATGACGATCCTGACAGATCAGCCTCCGCTGAGGCTTATCTTAGAGCCCTGAAACAGGGTCATCTTTCTGCCGAGGAGTACAGCGCCAAGTTCAGACGTTATGCCGCCGACTCTGGGTGGAATGATCCAGCCCTACGGAGTCAGTTTCGCCTAGGCCTGGCGGATAACGTCAAGGATGGCTTGGTACAATATCCCTCTCCTCCTTCTTTGGATAAATTAATCCTTTTAGCCATACGAATCGATCGGAGGATTAGGGAGAGGCGGTGCGAAAAAGAGGCTCAAGCATTACCCAGTTGTGAGCTCCCAGAGGAGGCTCCCCCAGACCTGGGTGAACCCATGCAGCTTGGGGCTACCAGGTTATTTTCTAGGCTCACTCCCAAGGAGAAGGCCCGACGACGTTCCCTGGGGTTATGTATGTACTGTGGATCTAAGGATCATATCCTGAACAAATGTTCCCTGTTACAGGGAAACGGCAGAGCCCAGAAGTAATGGGGAGTATCTTCTCGGGCCTTTCATTGTTTTCCCCATCTGATTCGTTATTTATCCCAGTTAGTTTCAGTTCCTGGGAGGGTAAGGCGTTAGTGGATTCTGGCGCCGCAGCCAATTTTTTGGATAGTAAAATTGTCTATGATTTGGGTTTACCGCTGCAACTGTTGACGTCCCAGCTCACCGTTTGCGGATTAGACGGTAATACCCTGCTTGGTGGAGCAATCACTCATTTTGTAGAGTTATTAGATTTTCGAGTTGGACTTTCCCATTCGGAGAGCATAAAGTTTTTTGTTTTTCAGTGTCCCATTACACCCATTGTGCTTGGCCTTCCCTGGCTTAAGAGACATAACCCGGTCTTTGATTGGCGTTCCGGGGAATTGATACGGTGGGGCAAGGAGTGTTTTGAGCAGTGTATCAGTCTTCCAGCTCTTCTCACCACTACCATTCCTGCCGGGTTGCCAGCCCAGTATGCTGAATTCGCTGATGTTTTTTCTAAAAAAGAGGCGGACTCTCTTCCTCCGCATCGTCCGTATGACTGCGCCATTAATTTGTTACCTGACTCTAAATTACCCAAGGGTAGATTATACTCTTTGTCTTTGCCTGAAGAGAAGGCAATGCAGGAGTACGTGGAGGAGAGCTTAAAAAAAGGCTTCATCAGAGCCTCTAAATCTCCAGTGGGAGCAGGTTTTTTTTTTGTTAAAAAAAAAGACGGGACCTTACGGCCCTGCATTGATTTTCGTCAATTAAACGACATCACGGTAAAAAATTCTTATCCCTTGCCGTTGATCTCTGTTCTTTTTGATCAGTTGCGTGCAGCTGTGGTTTTTTCTAAGATTGATTTACGCGGAGCGTATAATCTCATCCGCATCAAGGCCGGAGATGAGTGGAAGACGGCGTTTAACACTCACTCGGGCCATTATGAGTACTTAGTCATGCCGTTCGGCCTTGCCAATGCACCCGCTGTGTTCCAGGACCTCATCAATGATGTTCTCAGGGAGTTTTTGGGTATCTTTGTTGTGGTGTATCTTGACGATATTTTAATTTATTCTTCTTCTTTGGATCTTCATCGCCAGCATGTCAGGGCTGTGCTTCAGAAGCTTAGGGAGAATAATCTTTTTGCCAAGCTCGAGAAATGCGAGTTCGAGGTAGATTCCATTTCGTTCCTTGGTTACATTATCTCTCCCAAGGGTTTCGCCATGGATCCTGTCAAGCTTAAGGCCATTCGGGAGTGGGTGCAACCTTCGAATTTGAAGGCGGTTCAAAGATTTTTGGGCTTCGCGAACTACTACAGGAGGTTTATTTCCCACTTCTCAGATATTGTCTCCCCCATTGTGGCCCTCACCAGGAAGGGAGCCGATCCTACATCCTGGTCGGTGTCTGCCATTGAGGCTTTCAAAGAGCTCAAACGGGCATTTTCTTCTGCTCCCATTCTTCGACACCCCGATCCCGAATTCCCTTTTATTCTCGAGGTAGACGCATCAGAGATTGGCGTAGGTGCGGTTCTTTCTCAAATGGACAAACTGGATGGCTTGCTACATCCTTGTGCTTTCTACTCCAGGAAATTCTCAGAGGCCGAAGGCAACTACGATGTCGGCAATAGGGAGTTGCTGGCCATTAAATGTGCCTTAGAAGAATGGAGGCATTGGTTGGAAGGGGCCAAATTTCAGGTCACGATCTTTACCGATCATAAAAATTTGGCATATTTACGCTCAGCCAAGAGATTGAACTCGCGGCAGGCGAGGTGGGCTCTGTTTTTCGCCAGGTTTAATTTCTTAATTACTTATCGACCTGGCGCAAAAAACGTTTTAGCAGACGCCTTGTCCAGGAGTTTTGCGGCCATACAAGATCCAGTTTCTCGTCCCGATCCCATTATTCCCCCTTCATGCATTCTGGCCGGACTCACGCAAGGGCTACTGGATTCGGTGCTGCTGGCCCAAAGTTCGGTCCCTGCCACCACTCCCGAGGGTAAATTATTTATTCCCCAGAAGCTCCGGGAAAAGGTCTTTTCGGAATTCCATTCATGTAAATCCGCCGGCCATCCGGGGGTTTCCAAGACACTTTCTTTAATGTCACGTGCGGTCTGGTGGCCCAACATGAGGACAGAAGTAGAGCAGTTTGTGTCCAGATGTAACACATGTGCTCAGAACAAATCTTCCCGTCTTTCCCCCATAGGGCAGCTGGTGCCGTTACCTGTGCCTGATCAACCTTGGACGCACATCTCCATGGATTTTGTTACGGACTTTCCACCATCATTGGGTTTTAATACCATTTGGGTTGTGGTCGACAGATTTAGTAAAATGGCACATTTCGTACCCCTCAAAGGCTTACCCTCGGCTAAAACGTTAGCCTCTTTATTCATCACCCATATCTTTCGTGCCCATGGCCTGCCCTCTGGCATCGTTTCGGATAGAGGTGCCCAGTTCGTTGCCAGTTTTTGGAAAGCAGTCTGTGTAGCCCTGCAGGTTAGACTTAGTCCTTCGACGGCCTTTCACCCACAGTCGAATGGTCAGACGGAACGGGTTAACCAATCCTTGGAACAATTCCTACGGTGTTACGTTTCCAAGACCCAAAGGGACTGGGTGGAGAATCTGCCTTTCGCGGAGTTTTCTTATAATAATGCTTGGCATGCCGCTACCAGGATGTCCCCGTTTTTCTGCAATTACGGTTTCCACCCTAGAGCTAATTCTTTCTTTCCCACGGATGCCAAAGTGGGTAATTCTAGGTGGGTGGCTTCGAAGAGAAAGGTTTGGCGCATGGTTCGGGGAGCGCTCCTCTCTGCTGCCAGGTCAGCCAAACACTTCTCTGACCGCCACAGGAGACCGTGCCAGTTCAAAGTTGGGGACTGGGTCTGGCTTTCTACCAAGAATATCAAGCTCCGGCAATTCTCACACAAATTGGGCCCACGTTTCATCGGTCCCTACAGGATTATCAAAAAGGTTAACCCGGTCGCTTTTAGATTAGGGCTGCCCCGCTCTCTCAGGATCTACAACACTTTCCATTGCTCTCTTCTCAAACCTGCTCTTCAGCCGGTTGTCCGCAGGCCAGTGCCCATCTTACGTCAGGGCCAAAAGGAGTATGTGGTTGATTCCATCCTGGATTCCAAGACTTCCAGAGGGAGGGTCTTCTTTTTAGTACATTGGAAAGGTTTTGGACCGGAAGAGAGGTCGTGGGTCGCTGATCAAGATCTCCATGCTCCTTCACTCAAAAGGAGGTTTTTTCAGTCGTTTCCGGACAAGCCCGGTTTCAGAGGTCGGTTGACCTCTCCTCGAGGGGGGGGTACTGTCAGACGCCGCCGCCGTGCAGTCGCCTCCCCGTCCTCCGGGGTGCACGGCGGGCGGTCCTCTGACGATCAGGACGTTGCTCAGCAACGCCCCGAGCGTCGGCAACGTCCCGAGCGTCGGTGACGTCACGCCCGGCGTCCGAGCATCGGGGCGTTGCCTGGCAACCACGTCCTGCTGCCCGGCGTCCTTCCCCGCCGCGTCATCACCTCGCGCGCGCACAGTCTGCTGCACGCACACTTCTCCTATAAATGGAGATTACACAGTCCAGCAAGCCGCTGGTTATAAGATTGCTTAGGCACCCTGGGGTGTCCTTCTTGTTTTCTTCAGCCCATACTGCAGTTCCTTCCCTGCATTATACCCGTGGTTTCTCCAGCTCCTATACCCGGATTTCTTCCCTGCCTGTGGTCGGTGGATTCTGCTACTCAGAAGTTCCCAGCAGATTTCTCCTGGCTTCCGGCTTCCTGCAGTCTCCTTGGAGACATTCCGGTCTTCTGCCTTGGGCCCTGGAGTGGTATCGTTACGCACTCCTTATTCCCATTTCTTCCTGCTGTATCGTGGTTTATTATTTTGTGTATTCTTATCAGTGCTAGGTTCAGTGTGCAGGGGTTACCAGGGCTCCCGTCCATTCCTGTGTCCATTTCCCTGCCACCTGTCTCGGCCACCGGGGTCATTAAGTTAGCTCTCCCCTTGTCCACCTCGTTCCTCCAACGGTAGGTTGTGGCCACCACCTAAAACGCTTTGGAGGGCACCGGAGTTGTACAGGCTTAACCCGTGCTTCAAACGTGGCTGCCGTGCGAGAAGATTTAGGGCCTCCGCACCTACCGTGGGACGTACTGGGTGACAACGGAGTTAGGGGCCGAGACAGTTTCCTCCCTACCAGTGCTGATCATCTCCACCTCCGGGTCAGTCACCTGCCCTCGTTACTACCCCATGGGCCTCTAGGGCTATTGCCCTCCATTACCCTGTTGATTCCTCTGTGGCCCATGTCGACCGGTGATGATTACCAGCTAGGACCCATTTAGCTTCACAGTTACCGGGTCTCCTAGCACGTCTGAGCCGTCTCGATACCTCCACTTTGGGGTTCCCGGCACCTTGTGTCTAACACTTAGTATTAACAAATAACAAAGACTTAGTTTCAAACACAAAAGTAATTGAACAATTAGGGAATAGTGATCACAATATGGTTTCACTGGAAATCAACTTCAGTAAATTACATCAAAAAGGATCTGCAAAAATACTAAACTTCAGAAAAGCGAACTTTGAATTATTCAGGGAAGCCCTTACAGGAATTGGGTGGGAAACGGTTATGGAGGGAAAAAATGCAGAGGAAATGTGGGATACTCTAAAAAAGGTGCTTGATTCACTAACTATTGAATACATTCCTAAAGTAATTAAAGGTAAATTCAACAAAAAAAAGCCACCATGGTTGGACAAAGAAGTAAGGTCAGCTATCAACAATAAAACCAGAGCCTTTAAATTCTATAAAAATAACTTGAATGAGGAGGCCTTCGCAAAATACAAAGAATCAAACAAAACTTGTAAAGGGGTAATCAAAGCAGCTAAAATATTATATGAAGAGTGCATAGCCACTGTAAGCAAAACCAACCCAAAGAAGTTTTTTAAATACATAAATAGTAAACGTTTAATTAAGGAAAACATAGGCCCACTAACTGATACTAGTGGAAAAAGTGTTACTGAGGACAAGGGAAAAGCAAAACTGTTAAATGAGTTCTTCTCATCAGTATTTACTAAGGGAGAGCAGACTGTGGAACGAACATTTACCACAAATGGGACAAATAAGCCAGATCTCATTGTGGATTTCACGCCGAAGGAAATAATACTGAGGCTAAGCAAACTCAAAACAAATAAGTCACCAGGGCCAGATGGGATTCATCCGAGGGTATTAATGGAATTAAGGGATGAACTAGCTACCCCCTACATTATATTTTTAGCAAGTCACTATCGTCAGGTATAGTACCAAAAGATTGGAGAATAGCAGAGGTAGTGCCAATATTCAAAAAAGGAAAAAAGGAAGATCCCGCTAATTACAGACCCGTTAGTTTAACATCAATTGTGGGTAAACTATTTGAAGGATTTTTAAGGGATGGTATCCAGGAATATTTACCGTCTACTCAGTACTAACCAACATGGGTTCGTGAAAAATCGTTCATGCCAAACTAATCTACTAGGGTTCTATGAAGAGGTTAGCAAAAACCTTGATAATGGAAATGCTGTAGATGTGATTTTCCTAGATTTCGCTAAAGCATTTGATACTGTCCCACACAAGAGATTGATTAATAAAATGGAGAACCTAGGATTGGGTGAAAATATCTGCAGATGGGTAGGGAATTGGCTATGTAATAGAGAACAAAGAGTGGTTGTGAATGGTGCCGTATCAGATATGATACCGGTACTAAGTGGAGTGCCCCAGGACTCGGTTTTGGGGCCCATTTTGTTTAACATTTTTATTAACGATATTGGGATAGGGTTACTCAGCAATGTATCCATCTTTGCGGACGATACAAAACTTAGCAAAGTCATCAAATCACCAGAAGATGTCACCATGCTTCAAAATGATCTTGCAATTCTAGATGAGTGGGCTAAAAAATGGAAGATGAGGTTCAATGTAGATAAATGTAAAGGGCCCCACACACAGGGCGATATTAAGTCATTTTCTGAGCGATTTGACATAATTTCTATGAATCGCTCAGAAAATGGCAGAGAATTGCTGTGTGTGTGGCACACACAGCAATTCAAAGCGCGTCCCCGCCACATCGAATCGGGCCGCAATTAATAACAGACAGGCTGGTCAATTCAGAGCACTCGCTCAGAAAATCGCCAGCATAGCAGGCAGTGAGTGGGCTTTCTGAGCGAGTGCTCTGAATCTCACCTGCCTTTCCGTCCGTCCACCTCTGGCAGGCTGGTCTGTCATCTGGGACACCTCTGGCCACGTCCCCGGCCGGTGCACCATCCACGCAGCACCCCTCGGCTCTGGACTCACTCTCTGTGGGCACCGCTCCATTCTGCTGCTACCCAGCACCATTGCGCTCTGAACCACTACCCAGAACCAGCCCCAGCACGGCGGAGGTGAGGAGGAACAGGCCAAGTTGAAGCAGTGCCCACAGCGTGTGCCTGGCCTGGAAGTACCGCACGGCGCTCCACACGTCGGCGCCGAGGTCCCCCAGGAAGGCGAAGGTTCCCTGACATCAGAAACTGTGAGTTTGCAGGAGAGCTGGGCACAACTATCACCTCGCCCGCTGCCTGCCCACTGCCCGCTCTGTGGTGAGGATGTGGGTATCTCACCTGTCTTTCCGCCTCCCGCTGTCCACCCGCCCGCCTGCGCCCCAGTATCAGTGTGTATGTATATGTATATATACATACACATATATATTGCTATATCTCTTTGCTGTTGGTGATTTTTTCTTATTACTTAAGACCAGTGAGTGCCGCTCACCCCCCCCCCCCCCCCCCCGGATTCCTGGAACTGTATCCTGTATATATATATATATATATATATATATATATATATATATATATATATATATATACATACATATATATGTGTGTATATATATATATGTGTGTGTGTGTGTATGTGTGTATATATATGTATATATATATATATATATATAGTGTCCAGTATAACCAGCACTCCCAGGTGGATAAGGGTTAACTGACCCGGTGCCCTCCTTGATGAACTTTGCATTTATTTTGAATGCTATATGGATGAGGCGGCACTCTCGGCTTTTGGTGCAAAAAAACAGTGATTTATTTGTCACAACCTGACATGTTTCGGACACTCACGTCCGTCCTCAGTGATCCCTAAGGACGGATGTGAGTGTCCGAAACATGTTGGGTTGTGACAAATAAATCACAGTTTTTTTGCACCAAAAGCAGAGAGTGCCGCCTCATCCATACAGCATACAGTATATATATATATATATATATATATATATATATATATATATATATATATATATATATCAGTGCAGTTTGATGGCATGTGTGGCTGTGACAGATTTGAAATCTCCCGTGCTAAATCTCCCATTATGAATCTCTGACACAAATCTCTCTGTATGTGGCTCATTGTCTGAAATGAGCCACAAGAGTGAAATCTCTTGTGCTGAATCTCCCGTTATGTATCTCTGGCACACATCTCTGCGTATGTAGGGCCCTTAAGGTTATGCACCTTGGGAGACACAACCAGTGTGCAAGTTACAACCTTAGCGGAGAGGAACTGGGTAATTCCATACTTGAAAAGGATCTAGGAGTCCAAATAGACAGCAATCTAGGATGTAGTGCCCATTGTAATGTAGCTACAAAAAAGGCCAACAAAATTCTGGCATGTATTAAGAGGGGAATGGAAACTAGGGACTCAAGGGTAATTATGTCACTATATAAAGCATTGGTGAGACCTCACCTAGAGTATGGAGTACAGTTCTGGGCCCCACACTATAAAAAGGACATCATAGAATTAGAAAAAGTCCAAAGGCGAGCAACAAAGCTTATTAGGGGAATGGAGAATTTAAGCTACGGGGAGAGATTAAGCAATTTGGGACTATTTACATTAGAAAAGAGACGTTTAAGGGGGGACATACTCAACATGTACAAGTATATCAAGGGCCAATATAAGGAACTGTCACACACCCTATTTTCTACTAGAAAGGAATCTAGGACGCGAGGGCATGAGTATAGATTAGAAGAAAAAAGATTTCATTCAGCTAGTAGAAAGAATTTCTTTACGGTCAGAACAGTCAAACTCTGGAACTCTCTTCCCAGAGAGGTGGTAATGGCTGGCTCATTAAATGCGTTCAAGGCAAAGTTGGACAAACATTTACTGGAGAAAAACATCCATGGGTACAAATAAGAAATATAATTTGTCTGTAAAATACCAGAACCTACCAAATCAGCAATGGATATCTATACCAGGTTGAACTAGATGGACGCAAGTCTTTTTTCAGCCTTACCTACTATGTAACTATGATCTGAGTGGCATTACCCTGAACTCTTGCCAGCATCCCTTGCTGGTCCCGGGCCGGACCCACTCCACATGGGCGCTGCCATGACACCTACAATCACATAACTCTGTTGTCCAATGATATCCGTGTGACCTTGATGCTCTGACCTATGCACTGACCCATGTGACCAAAGGTGTGCACTTCCTGGACTTAATTGCTGCTGTGGCTTGCAGCCAATCACAGGCCAGCAGGGGTGATATAGCTGAGGTCTCTGGCCCATTTTCCCTGTCTTGAACAGCTTGTCTGATTCCTATGTATATCCAGCCCTCAGTGGTCCAAGGCTCCAGGATCGGGATGCAGTTTAAATCCCGGCTGCCGGGATCCCGGTGTTCAAAATCCCGACACTTTCTCCCCCCCGTGGGTGTCCACGACACCCTCGGAGGGAGAATAATTTAGTGTACCCACTGCGTGGCGAACGCAGCAAGCCCGCAAGGGGGGGCGATCCACGTCCCCCCCTTGTCGGGATTTCGGCGTTCGGGATTCCGGCGTCGGGATTTTGAACGCCGGGATCCCGACTGCCGGCTTTTCATGCCGAATCCCCAGGATCCTGTCCAGAGTCCCTCTGGTTACCCTGTGCAATATGCTGCAGAAATTAAAGCTCCCTGGCTCTCTTCACCTGCCAGGTTACCTTCCTCCCTGTCTACCATGTCCAGCTCCCAAGGATAAAGGACAAGAGCACAACAGCATCCCACAGCAGAGTTTGCTACTGCCTTTAAAGGGCCATACCATCTTTGACTCCCAAGTCCACACAGGCGTCAACTCTAACAGTTTCCTGTCTACCCTGTGTCGACTCCCAGGTCATCAACAGCCATGTCGGCCCCCAGGCCGTCAACTCCCATGTCAACTCCCAGGTCGTCAACAGCAGTGTCAGCTCCCACGCCGTCAACTCCCATGTTGACTCCCAGGTTGTCAACATCCCTCTGGTTCCCAGGACGTCAACTTCCCTCCCTTCCCTCCAGTCTTCCCTGTATCATCCAAGGGGTGCCCAGTTTGATCTGCTGTATCAGACTATGGGGGTTATTCTAGTTCATTCTTTCTGACAAAATCCTTCTTAGATGGACAAAACCATGTGCACTGCGGGTGGGGCAGATGTAACTTGTTCAGAGAGAATTAGATTTGGGTGGGGTTTTTCTTCAAAGTGATATCTATATTGCAGTGTAAAATAAGGCAGTCAGTATTTTCCCTGCACAGAAACAAAATAACTCACCCAAATCTAATTCTATCTGCACATGTTACATCTGCCCCCCTGCAGTGCACATGGTTTTGTCCATCTAAGAAGGATTTTGTCAGAAAGAATGAACTATAATAAACCCCAATGTGTGCCCAGTCTGCTCTGCTGTATTAGCCCAGGGGTACCCAGTCTGCTGTATCAGTCCAGGGGTTCCCCGTCTGTCTTATTGTGCATGGAAGGGCATTACACAGGGTGGGAGCAGCCCAATTAAAGTCCTGTAGATGAGCCCACAGAGACTGTACACCCTGCAGTCAGTCTGATGGAGTGTGGTGGGAAGCAGGCGGATTCTGCAGAGAGAGTCACTTGTATGGCCAAGCAGCCCATACAAAATATGTGGTGGCAACTGCAGCCAGTCCATGTGGGGCCCCTGCAGGAAGAAGGCATAAGAGACTCAGGGGAATCACTGTAGTGAGCCCCCACCTTATTGATCCTGCTGCAGTATTGCAGGGTCACACTGCCAAAGTTACAATGGCAGATGGAATGGAGCAAGAGATCCCCATGGCAAGGGTCTACCTGGATTGGGGAGCTGGACAAGAGTTGCGAGATGTTGCCATAATGGATGGCCTCCCAACTGATGTAGTCCTGGGGAATGATCTTGGTGGTGGAATCATTACCAAGTACTCTAACGCCATCACCTGGAGTCAAGCTGCCAGACTACAGTCCTTACCATTGACACCAGCAAAACCCAGCCCAGAGGAACAGACCACAGTGGCCAGACAACTGTGTCAACCAGCATGCCTTTTACCTCTGGTATGTCTACGTATGCTAGCAATGCAGTGGATGTGTGTGCCAGCTGGTTGGATCCTGTGAGGGTACCCAGGGATGCTCCTGTTCCTAGTGGTTTGCCAACTCCGGCGGTGAGTATGAGTGACCAAACTGACCTTTACATGAATGACTCCAACCAGAATGACCCCAACCTAGATCCCCATGTAGAGTGTCCCCTTTTACTAGAAAATAAGGGCCACTGGCAGGAGGTTAGGGAGGCTCAACTCCCTGACTCATCCCTGGCATGTATTTGGTGCCAAGCTCGCAGCGGCTTTGATGAGATGGGGGCAGGGAGTGTGACCTGGCAGAAAGGGTTATGGCCCAGGGTAGTCAGGAAGGTAGAAGGGGATAGATCAGACAGACCTAGGTCTCACAGTTAGTGCAGATGGGTGCCTGGGAGAAGTGACAGAGGTGCATTAAGGTACAAAGGTACATAAGGGTACCTTTGAACCTTAATGCATTTATAGGAACTTTATTTAATAATCCCTAAACCAATTCCTTCAGTGTCCAGTTATGTATTTTGGAGACATACTATAGCTGGTAACACTCTAAAACAATATAGCTCAATCCACCGTTAACCATGCAGTTGGATATAGGACCCAACCCTGTGATTTACCACCATACCTCACTGAAATGCCCAAACCCTCCCTGAACTTGGAAGCCAAGCAGTGAAGGGCCAGGGCAGTACCCAGGTGGGAGATCCCTGGAGAAGACCAGGTGTGGCAAATATCACAAGAAGGGTTATATATGTTCTATTAAACAATTGCACTGGAGACGCCTACGGTATGAGCTATTGCCTACTACGGGATAATTGCATAATTCTTGTGGGGTAAATAATCTCTAATAAACTTTTTTTGTGCCTTTTATTATATTTTATATTACATTGCCCTTGGGACGTAACTCATTTATCCTGCCTATGGTCACATTGCCCATACCATCAATGATGACATTATGGGCTAAATGAAAACTAATGTGTGATCTTTGTGTGACCTACTGTATAAGGAGATGGGCCACCAGCCATTCACACAACACATGCATCATTATGTTTGATCTGTTGCCATTTATTTTGCTACAGTCTATATAAAAGTTATGTTTTAAACTAATTTCATGTATCAAGTTCTAAGATTGCGCCCACAAAGCGTTTTTTTGTCTTTGGTTTGCATCTTTGCAACCAAACCCTCCACTCTGTTACAGGGAATTCCCTATTGGCCAGGTCCCGTGAGACCAGAAACCGCCATCTGTGGACCCAGAGGACGTAGTTAGAGCCTAGGGCAAGCATCTGGTCACACTTGTATATTAATTCAGCTAGTTATCTCTTGATCTCCAGCCAATCGTGTGAGTCTCTATTATTTACAGTTTCTTATTTACAGTTTCTTATATAGTGAAGCAGATTTAGTTGCACTTTACAATTGGAGACAACAGTGATTAAACAAACTTGGTAGATACAAGCCAACATGGAGGTAGGAGGGCCCTGCTCGCAAGCTTGCAATCTATAGGGATAATAGGAGGGACACATAAGGATAGAATTCCTCTAGAGCTGGAGGTACAGTGAAAGTACTGGAGACATCCTAAATACTGGTGTGTGCGTGTGTGTGTGTGTGTGTGTGTGTGTGTGTGTGTGTGTGGTTTATTAAGGGAACAATGCTAAAGACTTTCATTAGGGCTCTAGATGATATGCTGGAATTCCATAACAGGGGTCCAGATTATACCCTATTTTGAAATCACAAAATAAAATATTATTGTTTTCCAAAAACTGAATAAATTATTATTTTTTTATTCTACATTTGAGCCTCTGTAAATTCTTTATTATTTTATAATTATATATGGTGGTATCCTGGGTGGTATTGCCGACAGGAGAAATTGCGCCTGCGGCCTATTTGATGCTGCCATTTATGACAGCAGTGAAGGCAGAGTTTAGGAAAACAGATTCGACTTTAAAATAAGTTGGATCTGTTTTGTTGGAAATGGCCATGAATTGCCGAATTCACGTCCTTTGCTTGACAATTTTTACCGACGCCCCCTTTTCTACACTCTGAAGGTGGAACATTCCACTTGTTGAGAAACTTTGAGCTGGGTAAAAATGGTCCAGAATTCCAAATGTCGGAATATTCTGACAGTCAGAATCCAATATTGAATACCCTCCACAGTGTACAGTGAAGAAGAGTTTCTAAGCTTTGAAAAGTTTCCACATCTATAGAAATATTTCAATGAAAATAGCATAGCATATTCACTTGTGAGCTGGTCACTGGGGTGTTAGGATTATTTTGATGCTTGGTTTTCTTTGTAAGTATAACTCAACTTTTTTCTTCTCAAATACATGAATAACCTGCGTAACATATAAAAACCTCTCCCGGTCTCATCTCTTAGCAGACGGCTGATTACACCTCTACACTCCATGCCGCTGCCACAGCTGAGTCTGCAGGGAGAGAACATCATCTCTACAATGTACCAAACCCTTCGCTATCTCATATCTGTATTATTACTACGGCTGTTCTGGTTGTCAGTCCTGTGTGGTCCCATCTGCAAATCTGCCGCATCCACCCCAGCACTCGGCTGTCATCTTACTATGAAGGAATATCTGTTTGAATATAAATATTCAATGGAAGGAGATATAATTATAGGAGGAATATTCACTGTACAATCTATGGTGTCAAATTTATTTACAGAAGAGAACTTTGTCAAATATAAGATATGTCAAGAGTAAGATGTTAAAAATGTATTTTTTATTTTATAATCTTCAGCAGGCATGTCCAACCTGCGGCCCTCCAGCTGTTGTGAAACTAAACATCCCAGCATGCCTTGCCATAGCTTTAGCATTCCCTAATATCAAAACTGTGGCAAGGCATTATGGGATGTAAAGTTTCACAACAGCTGGAGGGCCGCAGGTTTGACATGCCTGATCTACAGTATCTATAACACATTTTATGCTGCGAGTGATGCTGTAATTCTGACACATTCTATGTATGCAGTTAGATACAGTAGGATACATTTCCTAACGATACTGTATTAGTGATGGCTTATTTCTTACATGACAAAGACTTTATTATTTTTCAAAAACATAGAAAGAACATTTTATTATTGTACGGAGTTCCAACCCCTAATCAATATGTGCTACGCTGATGTCTGGGCGGTTATATGTCATATGTTATCGTGTGCGTCAGGTTACATGGTTCTTTACAAAAGTGAGTCAAGATATACATTTTATATATTATTATTATTATTATTATTATTATTATTATTATTATTATTATTATTATTATTATTATTATTTATACAGTATGTAGGTGAGATTGTACAACGTAATAGAAAAGTAGATGAGAGGAACCAGATTACTGAATTATTATTGCTAAGTAATATTGATTTGGATAATCACCGAAAGCCTGATTCTCACATAAAAATGTGTTTATATTTAATACTAGCTGACCCGGCCGGCATTGCCCGGAAAAACCTTGGGGGTTTTTTATTTCCAAAATTGCTGAAAAATATCATCTTACAATATGCTGTGCCAAAGACCAAAAATTGTAATTTGTTAAAGATTCCACCATAATGTTATGGTGCCCACACACGCACCGATTTCAGTGCTATGCGTTTTTGGCTGTACAATGGTTCTTTACAATTTTTCTGCCAGAATTAAGCATGACCCGATGTGATGGTTATTTTGCTGTCTGCGATGCGATGCTGTGCGATTTAAGCACAATTTTTCACTGGCTTTTTCTGACCTTTATTTTGTTCGAGTTCACATGTTTCAAACCTGCAATAAAGTTGTTGATACCAATTTGTATGTAATTATTTCCCAAAAAAAAAAAAAAACCATCGTATAGCATCGGCTCGTATGCCTGTATAATGCTGAGCCCGATGCTATGCGATAATGTCCTAAAAAGTACCTGCTGCACATACTTTTTTGGACATCTAAAATCGGCCCCCGGGAACGCGCATAGCACAGCATCGCGTCGCACACGCCGCGCTAATACAACACGATAATCGTACGCGCGATGCGTTTTGTACTTTAAAAGTACAAAACGCATTCTTAAATCGATGCGTGTGTGGGCTGCATAAGAATGTGTTTGCTCAATGACGGCAATGAAATCAGGTGTGGTGTTGTTGTTTGAAACACAACGCACCTGAGTAGATAATTTGTATGTGTTGATGAATTCCACATCCACTCCTGAGATTTAGCACCTATGACATACCCTCCAACATCTGAGGGTCAGAAATCGGTACAAAATCAGAAAGGGACGTGGCCACACCTCCATTTCTATACTTTCAATGGTACAGTTTCTAGGGTGTGTAATTAGTAACTGAGTGCGTGGAGACCGGGGTGGACTTTACTTACCATGCCATAATTAATAAAAAATTCCCTGCTACCTGCCACTTCCGCTCCCCTCACCGAACCTGCCTGAAGCAGTCTCTGAGGTATGGAGATCTGTAAAGCACATGCACCGGCCGTCTCTACCAAACAGTGGGGCAGCAGGTCCGCGGGCCTGGCCACATGATGTCAATCCACTGATCCAGCCATCGCAATCATAAATGGGTGCATTGATAAGGTTTGGAGTGTAAAAAGTTAAAGAATAAGACTGAGAAAAAGATTTCCCATGTTAAAGTGTACAATTTACTCAATAAATCATGAACAAAAAATATAAGTGTACATAGAAGTACAATCAAGAAATGAAAGTAGGATTAAAAAATAAGATCTGATTCAAACTGATTATTGTTTGGATGGGGGTGGGTTGCAAAACAAATCTATATGTGGGGGGTATGGATATTGTGGGCATAATTGGTGTTTGGTACACCTACAGGGGGTCCTCAATTGATTTTCACTACAGTGTCATGGTCACAGTGTCACCAAAGTGGGATTCCAAATTCGGGTCCGGGTGGTCTTTTAGGGACCCTTTACAATCCCGTAGGTCTCTTCTCCTTGAGCCTATGGTCTCTCTTAATAATAGTCAATCACTGAGGGAGACTGTAGGCTCCAGGAGAAGAGAAAATGGGATTGTAAAGGGGTCCCTAAAAGACCACCTAAACTCCAATTGGAAATCCCCCTACGGTGACACTGTAGTCAAAAATTCTTATTATTATTATTATAATTTTATTTATAAGGCGCCACAAGTGTTTCGCAGCGCCGTACAAAGGAACAATACAGGGAGACAAAACTTGGCATAACATTGAATAAATAACAAAAATACAGTACAAATAAAGAGCGCCACAGATCAATACACATTACAGCTTGGATATAAGTAGTGAGGACTCAATCAACATACAACTAGAGGCTTGAGGCCAATGATGGAGAGGAGTATGCAGACGAAGATGGTCACTGAGTGTTGGAGTATAGGAGAGCTGTGAGTGACATGTGAAGAGAAGTGGGCTTTGACAACAGGAGGGAAGAGGGCCCTACTCGGAGGAGCTTACAATCTAGTAGGAAGGGGAGACAGACAGATTACAAGAGGTGCAAGCGAGGGGGTGGTGGTTAGATAGCAGGATGTAAGCAGGCACGGGGCCGGAGAACCAGCTAGATTATGCAGTGGAAGGGTACGCTTTGATGAATATGTGAGTTTTCAGTGCCCGTTTGAAGCTTTGCAAGGTCGGGGAGAGTCTAATGGAGCGAGGGAGTGCGTTCCACTGAAGGGGTGCAGCACGGGCAAAGTCCTGTACTCTAGCATGGGAAGCAGTGATCAGGGTGGAGGAGAGACGACAGTCGTCAGCTGACCGTAGAGGGCGGGAGGGTGTATGAATGGAGATGAGGTTAGAGATATATGGAGCAATGGAATTAGAGATGGCCCTGTATGTGAGTGTGAGGTGTTTGAAGAGGATTCTGTAGGGGAATGGAAGCCAGTGCAGATTTTGTTGAAGGGGAGTAGCAGAATTAGAGCGGCGGGAGAGGAAGATAAGCCTGGCTGCAGCATTGAGGACAGATTGGAGAGGAGCTAGTTGGGATTGAGCAAGGCCAGTGAGAAGAGCATTACAGTAGTCAAGGCGTGAGATGACCAATGAGTGGATGATCAGCTTAGTTGCACTCTGTGAGAGAAAGGGCCTGATGCGAGCAATGTTGCGTAACTGGAACCGGCAAGAATGGGCCAGGGCTTGGATGTGGGGTGCAAAGGAGAGGGAGGAGTCAAGAGTGACACCCAGGCAGCGGAGTTGGGGAACAGGGGAGATGATGGTGTTGTTAACAGTGATAGAGATATTAGTAGGGGGCATAGCTCTGGGTGGGGGAAAGATAATAAGTTCGGTTTTGTCCATATTCAGCTTCAGAAATCGCTCAGACATCCAGGTAGAGATGGCAGCGAGGCAGTTGGAAACTTGAGAGAAAACAGTGGGGGACAGATCAGGAGAGGAGAGGTAGATTTGGGTGTCATCTGCATAGAGGTGATATTGGAAGCCAAAGGAGTTAATGAGTGCACCCAGAGAGGAGGTGTACAGAGAGAACAGAATGGGGCCAAGGACGGAACCCTGAGGGACCCCGACAGGAAGGATAGAAGGTGGTGAGGTAGAGCCAGAGGCAGAGACTGAGAAGGAACGGTTGAAGAGGTAAGGGGAAAACCAGTTGAAGACTGTGCCAGAGAGGCCAATGTTTTGGAGTGTGTGGAGGAGGAGAGGGTGATCCACAGTGTCAAAGGCAGCAGATAGGTCCAAAAGGATAAGCAGGGAGAAGTGACCCTTGGATTTGGCTGACAGTAGGTCATTGGTGACTTTCACTAGGGATGGGGGTGGGTTGCAAAACAAATCTATATGTGGGGGGTATGGATATTGTGGGCATAATTGGTGTTTGGTACACCTACAGGGTACACCTACTTATCAACTGGGGACCCCCTGTAGGTGTACCAAACACCAATTATGCCACCAATATCCATACCCCCCTCCACCTATAGATTTTTTTTCGCAACCCACCCCCATCCAAACAATTATCAGTTTCAATCAGAATTTATGTTTTAATCCTACTTTCATGTCTTGATTGTACTTCTATGTACACATATTTATTTCATGATTTATTAAGTAAATTGTACACTATAACATGACAAATCTTCATCTCAGTCTTATTCTTCAACTTCTTACACTCATCACATTCAATCAAATACATGCAGCGCTCCTGCCCATCGGCCAAACATTATCTATGAACCAAAAGAGTCTGGGAAACCCTTAAGGCAGAGCAGTGCCTAACATTCAACTGACTAACAGGGTGAGTGCAGTGTACCCACTTTGTATTGATCAATGGGTGCATTGGCCAGGACACAGATTTCTCAGTGCAACTGGCCGGGGAGCGCAGAGACGGATATGCGAAAAAAAAAAGAAAAAATGGTACATTAGGTACAGTTTTTATTTGTCGGTACAGACTGTTAAATAAACAGCAAATTATTTTTTTATGTGTTCTTGTTAGATTGTAGCGCTCAGCGCCTGTCTCCATACACTGTTTAGTGTAAGGCTCACAGTCTGCCTTGTCCCCTTGCAGCAACGTAGCTAGGCGTCACCCTGAGTGACAGCTCGCTTAAGCGAATAGCAGGGCAGAGACCCCTGACCCTGCTGGCAGCGTCCCTTTCCTGTTTGGAAGTCCCCGCGTAGTGTGTGCCTCAGAGAGAGCGTGTGTGACTCCGTCCATGCTGTTTGTAGCTCCATGTGCACCGGAGCGCATAGGAGCAAGCCCCGCTGTAATCCCCGTTACAAGCGTGACCTTTGCACAGGGAGATTCATCATCATCATTGGCAGCAGCGAGACTGGGAGAGATACCGCAGCGTAAACCAGCTAACTGTCATTAACCCTGCATAAGCCAGACGCTACAGCTAAGTAACAACCTGACACTGTGACTGCCAATGTACCAGTTATATTACTGCTTGAAGTTAACTACTAAAGTACTGTTGTATCCTACAAGCCTGCCACTTGAATAAATCCTTCAGTTGGTTATATCTTCGGAGTGTGTGTTTAACAACCACCCTGCACGTACTTATAGACACTCTGCCAATAGGTTATGGGCCCAGCACGTCACGTGCGCGAAGATTAACCCCCTAAAGACAAAGTGCTAGCGCAGTACATAAAAGAACACAAAGGAATTATTTCTGAATTGCCATTTGTGGAAGAGTTAACGAGAATGCACAGTACAGGGCATAGCATGAACTTTCCAAAGCTCAAAGGCTCAGAGAATTATACTACATGGAAGTTCGCTATGGAAATGCAGCTTAAGAGGGAGAAGCTATGGAAAGTCACAATAGCCCCAGGAGATAGTCCAAACCCAGAAGAGGTAGACAAGGCCATTGGCACAATAGGCCTGGCTGTGGAGCAGCATGTTTATTCTACTATCTGTGGGAAGGAGTCCGCTAAGGACATGTGGACAACTCTACAAGGTGCTTATGAGAATAAAGGCTTAATGAGAAGGATAAGTCTGAGACGCACACTGTATGGAACAAAGCTGAATGCATGCAAGGACATGAACGATTATATTGATAAGATACTATCGATAGCTCAGTAATTGGCATGTGTAGGAGCAAAAGTGGATGAGGAAGAAGTGGCGATGGTAATGCTGCAGAACTTGACAGAAGAATTTGACTTTCTGGTTGTCGCACTAGAGTCAAATGAAACCAAGCTTACAACTGAAGTTGTGAGAGCCAAGCTACTACAGTTCCAAGAGAGAATCCACAAGGATGCCATAGCTGAGGGTTCTGCCTTAGTAGCAAAGGGTGCGAAACCCAAGAAATGCACGTTCAAATGTTATGTGTGCCACAAAGTAGGGCACAAGGCTTCAGAATGCAGGATGAAGAACACTAGTGGCATGCACAAGCGGCATGATAAGAAGAACGAGTCAGCACTGAATGTAACAGACAAGCCAAGGAGGGATCTCTGGTACATGGACTCGGGAGCCTCTAGACACTTCAGCTGCAACAAGGAGTGGTTCAATTCTTTAACACAGTGTACACCCACAACAGTTACCGGGATTGGTGAAAAGGTCCTTACTGCATCAAATGTTGGGACAATCACAGTGAGACTAAGAATTGAGGGACAGACAGTAGTCACAGATATTCAAGACGTCCTGTATGTACCAGAATTGGGAAGTAACCTCATCGCTATCAGCGTACTCGAGGCAAAAGGCTACAGAGTCCAGTTTGCAAAGGGCAGGTGTATGGTGCATAATGAAAGAGGGACTGTAATTGCTTCAGCAACCCGATGCAACCAACTATACGTCCTAGACACAGATGAATGTGTAGCTTTGGCAGCCTCTGCTGAAAATGAGTCGATGGAACTCTGGCACAGACGTTTGGGACACTTAGGATATGATAATGTCCAGAAATTAGCTGATGGGATGGCAACAGGAATCACAGTGAAAGACACCGGAAGACCTGTGTGCGAGAGTTGCATAAAAGGCAAGCAGACCCGCAACCCATTTCCCAAGTCAGCAGGCAGAGCAGAATCACAACTAGCTCTGGTGCACACAGATGTGTGCGGACCAATGGAAGAGGAATCAACCAGTGGTTACAAATACTTCATGACTCTCATCGATGACGCCACAAGAATGACACACGTATACTTCATAAGGAAGAAAAGTGAGGTGATCAAGAAAATTGTGGAGTACAAGAACCTAGTGGAAACTCAGACAGGCCTAAAGCTAAAGGTCCTGAGATCCGACAATGGGGGAGAGTACGAAAATGGAGAAGTAACCGACTTCCTAAAAAGGCATGGCATAAAGCATCAGCTGACGATGGCCTATACGCCTGAACAGAATGGCGTAAGTGAAAGGGCGAACAGAACAATCGTTGAAAGAGCACGAGCGATGGTGAACGATGCTGGCCTTGAGAAGAGTTTTTGGGCAGAAGCTGTATCTACTGCAGTATACCTGAAAAACAGAACACCTACGGTGGCCGTGAAAGGGAAAACCCCCTTAGAGGCCTGGTCTGGGAAGAAGCCAGACATCAGTCATCTCCGTGTCTTTGGGAGCAGAGCTTATGCGCATATACCAAAGGAGAAAAGGAAGAAACTTGACCCAAAATCAAGACAGTGCATATTGCTAGGCTATTGTGAGGAGAGCAAAGGGTACAGGCTCTGGGATGCAGAGAACAGACGTCTTCTGAAATCAAGAGATGTGATATTCCAAGAAACAGCATCACCCACAAAAGCAAAAGAACAAGAAAAGCAAGCACTAGTAGAGGTGTGTGAAATAGAAAGCATACCTGAAACAGAAAATACTGAAGAAGGAAGCGAACCAACAAACAGAGCTTCTATAAGAAGAAACAAGGGCATACCAGCCAGAAGATATGAGGAAGAATATGCGAATATTGCTTTCAGTGAACCTCAGAGTATTCAAGAAGCGAAAGCGTGCAGTGATTGGGCGAAATGGAAATCTGCAATAGACACAGAGCTATCAGCACTGAGAGAGAACGATACTTGGACCATAGTAGATAGGCCAAGCAACCGCAAGACAGTCAAGAACAAGTGGGTCTTCTGCAAGAAGTTAAATTCAGACGGAGAAGTTGCCCGTTACAAAGCCCGTCTTGTTGCTAAGGGATACACACAGAGATCCGGAATTGACTATGGGGAGATATACTCACCTGTTGCGAGGTATAACACTCTCAGGTTAGTAATTGCAGTCGCCACCTTACAAGACTTACTGCTATACCAACTAGACTTCGACTCAGCGTTCCTAAATGGAGAGCTACTTGAAGAAATCTATATGGAATCACCAGATCATTATGATGAGAATGAACTTCAGACAGAGAAAGTGTGTCTTCTGAAGAAATCCATATATGGCCTAAAGCAGAGTGGTCGTTGCTGGTACATAAAATTGGACACAGTACTACTTGAAATGAATTTTATTAGATCAGAGACTGACCACTGCCTTTATCACAAAACTCTAGGAGAAAAGTTGTTCATCATAGCAGTCTATGTGGATGATATACTTATAGCAGGTCACGAAGATCACATCACAAGTGTGAGAGATCAACTGAAACAGAGATTCAAGTTGAAAGACTTAGGTCCAGCCAATCATCTGTTGGGCATGAGAATTGTTCAAAACTTGCAAAAGGGAACAGTCACAGTCGACCAACAAATGTACATCGAGGCAACAATCTTGAAGTATGGGATGGCAGACTCCAAGTCAGTGAATACACCAATTGACAAAAGCATCAAGATTACAAAAGGTATGTCACCAACCACACAAGAAGAAGCAGAGGAAATGCAAGATGTTCCTTACAAGAACGTGGTTGGAAGTCTTATGTATGCAAGTATTGGAACCCGTCCAGACATCACTCATGCAGTCAGTCGGGTGAGCCAATTTGCAATAAATCCTGGAAGACAACACTGGATTGCAGTGAAGAGGATTCTGAGATACCTAAAAGGTACAAGTTCCTTGAAATTAAAATTCGCCAAGACAAGCAATTCAAATTTGAAAGTCTTCTGCGATGCCGACTGGGGAGCAGATGAAGATGATCGTCGTTCCCACACCGGTTACCTGTTCACACTGGCCGGAGCAGCAGTTAGTTGGGCGAGTAGAAAACAACCAACCGTTGCTCTCTCAACAACTGAGGCCGAATACATGGCTCTTACAGAGACATCAAAAGAAGCACTCTGGATCAAAGAGACTTTGTGTGAGTTAGGTCTACTTTATGAAGAAGAGACTATCAGTATCGCATGTGATAACAGGGGAGCAATAGATCTTTCCTGTACTACCAAGCATCATGGAAGGTCGAAGCACATCGCGATAAGACACCACTTCATCAGAGAACTAGTGGAGAACAAGTCCATCGATGTTGAATACATTGCAAGTGAACAGAATGTTGCCGACATGCTTACTAAAGGACTGTCGTCAAACTTGCTTATTAAGTTCGTGAAGGACTGTGGACTTGTCTAAGTTCAAAATGTTGATTTGAAGTTTTGATGTTCTGAATGTCTTTTCTCTCTAACCATATTTTCGGTTACAGGTATTACAAAAGGACAAAGCATTGTATTAAGTTCTTTTATGTAGCCGAAGACAGCCTTGAGCGAGGGGGAGTGTTAGATTGTAGCGCTCAGCGCCTGTCTCCATACACTGTTTAGTGTAAGGCTCACAGTCTGCCTTGTCCCCTTGCAGCAACGTAGCTAGGCGTCACCCTGAGTGACAGCTCGCTTAAGCGAATAGCAGGGCAGAGACCCCTGACCCTGCTGGCAGCGTCCCTTTCCTGTTTGGAAGTCCCCGCGTAGTGTGTGCCTCAGAGAGAGCGTGTGTGACTCCGTCCATGCTGTTTGTAGCTCCACGTGCACCGGAGCGCATAGGAGCAAGCCCCGCTGTAATCCCCGTTACAAGCGTGACCTTTGCACAGGGAGATTCATCATCATTGGCAGCAGCGAGACTGGGAGAGATACCGCAGCGTAAACCAGCTAACTGTCATTAACCCTGCATAAGCCAGACGCTACAGCTAAGTAACAACCTGACACTGTGACTGCCAATGTACCAGTTATATTACTGCTTGAAGTTAACTACTAAAGTACTGTTGTATCCTACAAGCCTGCCACTTGAATAAATCCTTCAGTTGGTTATATCTTCGGAGTGTGTGTTTAACAACCACCCTGCACGTACTTATAGACACTCTGCCAATAGTTCTGTGTTTGTGTGTGTTGTACTGTTTTTGTGTGTGTGTGTGTTGTAGTGCATGTGGTTGTGTGTGTTGTGTTGTATGTATCTGTCCAATGCGTAAGTGTGTGAGGTGTGCTATGTATATACAGTATGTGTATGTGTGTGTATCTGTGCAATGTTTAAGTGTGTGTTCTGTGTGTTGTACTGTTTTTGGTACAGTATGTGTGGTGAATGTGAATGTGGGTGTGTGTTGTGCTGTTAGAGATATGTTATGTGTGTGTTTGGTGTGTATATCTGCCCAATGTGTAAGTGCGTAAGGTGTGCTATGTATATACAGTATGTGTATGTGTGTGTTGTGTTCTGTGTGTATCTGTGCAATGTTTGTGTGTGTGTTCTGTGTATTGTACTGTTTTGGGGTGTGTGTTGTAGTGAATGTCGGTGTGTGTTGTACTGTGAGTGGTGTGTTATGTGTATTTGCTGAATGAGTTGCACTACAGGGATGCAGTTAAAATCCCGGCGGTCGGGATCCCGGCATTCAGAATCCCGACGCCGGAATCCCGACCGCCGAAATCCCGACACATTCTCCCTCCGTGGGTGTCCACAACACCCCTGGAGGGAGAATAAATTAGTGTGCCAAGCGCAGCGAGGCACCGGGCCCGCTGCGTGGCGAGCCACGTCCCCCCCTTGTTGGGATTTTGGCTGTCGGGATTCCGGCGTCGGGATTCTGAACGCCGGGATCCCGACCGCCGGGATACAGTACTGAATCCGCACTACATATACCGGTGGGGCTTGTCCCATCTTTGCAGGGCTGGTGTTTCTAACGCCAGCCCCGCCATCAAGCCAGCCCCACCTGGGCATTGGAGTCTGCCGCCGTTCCCACCCATCGCCCTCGCCGCCTCGAGCACCCCCCCATACCCTTCCCTCCCCCCCCCATCCCTGATGCGGAGATGGGCAGGGACACGCAGCATCCCCGCCGAGAGCCTGGGACGAGCGTATGTGTGATACGCGAGCGCGTCCCAGTTCAGTGTAGCTCCTGCCGCCGGTGCTCGTCATCGGGGAGGGTCTGGTGAGCCCCGGCCAAGGATGGCAGGGGCTACATCTGTATATGTGTGTGTAGTGTGCTGTGCATATCCTGGCAATGCTTAAGTGTACGTGTTCTGTGTGTTTCTGTATCTGCACTATGTTTAAGTGTGTGTGTGTTCTGTGTGTTTGTTGTACTGTTTTTGGGTGTGTGTTGTAGTGTATATGGGTTTGTGTTGTACTGCATGTGGTGTGTTATGTGTGTGTTTTGTTGTGTGTATCTAACCAATGTGTAAGTGTGTGAGGTGCACTACATATATATGTGTGTGTTGTGTGATATGTGTGCATATGTGGTGTACTGTGTGTGTGCGCGTGTACAATGTGTACTTGTGTACTTGTGTGTGTGAAGTGTGGTCTATTTATATACTCAATTATTCCTAATAATTGTTTAAAACCTTCACCATAATGTTAGAATGTGTCATTCATACTCAATGACAGCAATGAAATCTGGGGCGAAATGTAATAGGGTGTGATTTTTGGACATGTGCGATTTTGGGTCAAAAACGGCCGAAATCGCACATTTTCCGAAAATCGCACATTTAATAGGTTGAAAATCGCGGTAAAAAATCGCACTTTTTACCGCGAAATCGCACTTTTAGAAGTGCAATTTTTAGTCACATTTCAATTCGCATCCAGATGTTTTCCCATTATAAAGTATACAACTCGCAAATGTAATAGGGTGTGATTTTTGGTAAATGTTACCAAAAATCGCAAAAAAAATAGACCAGGTTCTGACAGGCGAATTTGACAGAACCATGCACAGATCATTAAGATCTGTGCATGGTCCTGTTAATAAAAATGTGTAAAAGTGTTTTTATAAAAAAAAAAACGGCGTGGGGTCCCCCCTCCTAAGCATAACCAGCCACGGGCTCATTGAGCCGGACCTGGTTCCAAAAATACGGGGGGACAAAAAGCATAGGGGTCCCCCGTATTTCTGAAACCAGCCCCGGACTCTTGGACCGGTCCTGGTTCCAAAAATACGGGGGACAAAAAATCTGGGGGTCCCCCGTATTTTGAAACCAGCACCGGGCTCCAACAGCCCACGGTGTCATGCCACAGCCGGGGGATACTTTTTATACAAGGTCCCCCGGCCAAAACATGAGCACCGAGGCTGGTCAGCCTTGGACGGGGTACCTGGAGGAGTGGGGACCCCCCCAATAAAGCCCCCCCCCCAGGCTTCACCCGTCCAGGGCTGAAGCCCGGGGCTGTCACCGGCGTCCGTGGCCAGTGGACGCCGGCCTGATAGGGTTAAATCGATCATACGTTACATTGCTTTATACCGGAGAACTACAAGTGCCAGCAGATCTCCCCTGCATGCTGGGACTTGGAGAACCACAAGTCCCAGCATGCGGGGCATTAATGGGCCCGCTGGGACTTGTAGTCCACCTGTAAAAAGAATGTTTATAAAAAACACACACAGAGAGAAGTAAAAGTTTATTACACACACACACCTCACTTTTACACCAGCGTTACTTACCATTCCTGGATCCAGCGCTGGTCTGGCTGCTTCACAGCCGGCTCCCCCCGCACTGACAGGCAGCGGGGAGAACCGGCTTTCTCTGTTGCCTCTAACAGCTTCTGTAGCGCTGTTCCAGCGCTACAGAGGCTGAGAGCGCGATTGGCCGATACGTCTCCTTGGAGACACATAGCTCAGTCCTGATTGGCTGAGCTATGCGTCTCCATGGAGACGCATAGCTCAGCCAATCGCGCTCTCAGCCTCTGTAGCACTCGGACAGCGCAACAGAAGCTGTTAGAGGCAACGGAGAAAGCCGGTTCTCCCCGCTGCCTGTCAGTGCGGGGGGAGCCGGCTGTGAAGCAGCCAGACCAGCGCTGGATCCAGGAATGGTAAGTAACGCTGGTGTAAAAGTGAGGTGTGTGTGTGTGTAATAAACTTTTACTTCTCTCTGTGTGTGTTTTTTATAAACATTCTTTTTACAGGTGGACTACAAGTCCCAGCGGGCCCATTAATGCCCCGCATGCTGGGACTTGTGGTTCTTCAAGTCCCAGCATGCGGGGGAGGTCTGCTGGCACTTGTAGTTCTCCGGCATAAAGCAATGTAACGTTTGATCAATTTAACCCTATCAGGGAGGCGTCCACTGGCCACGGACGCCGGTGACAGCCCCGGGCTTCAGCTCTGGACGGGTGAAGCCTGGGGGGGACCCCTTTATTGGGGGGGTCCCCACTCCTCCAGGTACCCCGTCCAAGGCTGACCAGCCACGGTGCTCATGTTTTGGCCGGGGGACCTTGTATAAAAAGTGTCCCCCGGCTGTGGCATGACACCGTGGGCTGTTGGAGCCCGGTGCTGGTTTCAAAATACGGGGGACCCCCAGATTTTTTGTCCCCCGTATTTTTGGAACCAGGACCGGTCCAAGAGTCCGGGGCTGGTTTCAGAAATACGGGGGACCCCTATGCTTTTTGTCCCCCCGTATTTTTGGAACCAGGTCCGGCTCAATGAGCCCGGGGCTGGTTATGCTTAGGAGGGGGGACCCCACGCCGTTTTTTTTTTTACTTTTTTTTTTTGGCACAAAATAGCATTTATGAAAATGCGCACATTTTCATGACTGAAAATGCGCACATTTTCATGACTAAAAATCGCCCGAAATCGCGGCAAATCGCATTTTTTGCCGCTAATTCGCATCTCATTACATATGCGAATTCGCGGCAAAAAACGCGATTTTTAAAGGTGCGATTTCTGGCGAGTTTGGAACTCGTCCAAAAATCACACCCTATTACATTTCGCCCCTGGTGTGGAGTTGTTCCTTCGACAACGGTCAATCTTTTCCCAGATCATCAATGAAGGCAAATTAAAACTTGGTATTTTTAAATTTCTAAGTGAAATTTCCAAAAAACGGCTTTGAGGTGCACACTACCGGGTCCAGAGGTACCTTGATGCTGAATTTGGTGGCTCTGAGTGCCACGATGTGTCCGCAATGCGACAGACACGCACACACGCACACACACTCTTCAACTCTTCAACTTATTATATAGATTTATTTATGTACAGTTTTTTTATATAGCGCAGCAGATTCCAGTACAGCGTCTAATATAGCGCAGCAGATTTCATTGTAGACAGTGATAAAACAAACTGGGTAACAACTCACAGACTTGGAGGTAGGAGGGCCCTGCTGCAAGCTTACAATCTATAGGGACATAAGAGGGAAACACAAGGACAGGCACCAGTAATAGCATAGCAGCCCCACCAAGTTACAAGTCCACGAGGGAAGCTATATAATACATAAGTGCCTCAGAGGGTTATGCGTGTAGAAATTAAATATGATAGGCTTGCCTGAAGAGGTGAGTTTTCAGGGAACGCTTGAATGTTTGGAGGCTAGTGGAGATTCTTATTGTGCAGGGAAGGGCATTCCATAGGGTGGGAGCAGCCCAATGAAAGTCCTGTAATAGTGAATGGGAGCTGGTGATCCGTGCAGATGAGAGACGTAGATCTTGTGCAGAGCAGAGTGTTCGAGATGGGAGATATTTTGTGATAAGTAAATAGATATAAGCTGGTTCAGAATGGTTGATAGCTTTATATGTGAGTAAAAGTATTTTTTATCTAATACAGTCAAATACAGTCGCCATCGCCATCCCCTGCCCCGCCGCCATCTGTATGCCGGAAGGGGACGCGCGCGCACGAGGTGCGCGTGCGTCCCCTTCCGACGGTGCTGCCCTCGGTCGCCTGGTGCCCACACCGGGCGACCGCACCCCCCCAAAGTGGCCAGAGGTCCCCCCAGCCCCCTAGAGCGGGAGGCGGACAGTATTGCGTCCGCCTCGCCGCTCCGCCGCCCGGATACTGAGACGCGCATGCTTGGGGGATCAGCAACAATGAGGCCCGATACATCTGTAGGAGACTATTGCAATAGTAATTGTGGTATATAGGGGGATAATCTGGTTCACTCGCAAAGGCAAATTCCTTCTCAAATGGACAAAACCATGTGCACTGCAGGTGGGGCAGATGTAACATGTGCAGAGAGAATTAGATTTGGGTAGTGTTGTCCTTCAGTGTGAGATCTATACCGCAGTGTGAAAATATATCAGTCAGTATTTTTCCTGCACAGAAACAAAATAACTCACCCAAATCTGAATCTCTCTGCACATGTTACATCTGCCCCACCTGCAGTTCACATGGTTTTGTCCATTTGAGAAGGAATTTGCCTTTGCGAGTGAACTAGATTAAGGGCCTCTGTGTGGCCAGAGGTGCTGCTGTCACTTCTTGGTATGCAGTACCTATGGGTGGCCAGAGGTGCTGCTGTTGGGTTCTGCTGCAGAACTATGGTTTCTGAGAGCAGTTCCAGCTGCTGTAATCAGCTGGACTGGGCTGTTCTCAGAATGCCATTCCCAGATGCAGCACATATTGATAATTGAGGGACCTGTCTCTGTGTGCTGCAGTGGTTGGGTTGTTCTGGTTTTAAAAAGCTGCATTTGCCCTGAGCTCAGGGACAGTTATAGCTTCATCAGCCTTGTCTGAAGTGCTGTACCTTGCCTGTGACCTATTACCTGATTACTGTACCTGTGAGCCATACAGATACCTGTACGTGATTCCTGTACCTGTAACCTGATATCTGTTCCTGATCCTGTTAATACAGTGTTTCAACAGCCATCCTGCCTCTATTGTCTTTTACTCCAGCAAGTATATTTCAATTAGTCTTGCAGTCCACTGGGACTCCTAACAGTGATACTGAAATCCAAAAGAGCTGATGAGTTTGCCAAGAGAGGAAGTATAGATTGAGAAGAGCAGAGGACATAAGACTGAGCCTTGCAGAACTCTGACTGACAGAGGTAGTGAAGAGGAGGTGGTATCAGGGAAGCGAACACTGAAAGAGCAATCAGATAGGTAAGATGAGAACAGAAAAGGGCAGTGTCATTAAGACGTAGGGGGTGACATTCTATGCGTTGAGATAAATGCGCATGTTTTTTTAGCGCACCGCATCGCCGCAAATCACACTTTTTCAAATCGCACTTTTCTGTCAAAATTTGCATATTTAATGTGATGCGTTTTGGAGGCTGAAAATTGCGAAGTGGTGCGATTTGCGGCGAATTGGTGCGCTGTCTTTAGTCCTGAAAATGTGCGATTTTCATGTCTGAAAATCGCACGTTTGCAGGAAAGCGCAAAGTAAAAAAAAAAAACGCGTGCGGGGTCCCCCGGTCGAGCATAACCAGCCCCGGGCTCATTGAGCCGGTGCTGGTGACATAAAATCAGGGTCCCCGACAAATCGGGGTCCCCTTGATTTCATGAAACCAGCACAAGGCTCAAGGTCCGGCGCTGGTTCCCAAAATACAGGGGACAAAATGACTAGGGGTCCCCCGTATTTTAAGAACCAGCACCGGACCCAACCAGCCAGCAGGGTAATGCCACAGCCGGGGGACACTTATGCGCAGAGATGTTTCTTCCTCGGCGTCTCTAGTCAGAATGATTTCTGGCCAATCAGGAGCCGACTTTCTCGGCTCCTGATTGGCCAGAAATCATTCTGTCTAGAGACACCGAGGAAGAAACATCTCTGCACCGGTGAAGTCCTGTGAGCCGGGTACCAGATGGGAGCAGCACTTCAGCCGGAGAGGATGCCGAGGTCGTCGCCGGGGACCAGGTGAGTAGGATTTCCTTCCTTAGGTACCCCTGGGGACTACCTCGGATCCCGGACCCCGGATTCTTCAGGCCAGGAGCCCCGGAACCCCGGACCAGCCCCGGAACCAGGACCAAGGCCCCGGAACCGGACTCTTCTGCCCTGGAGCCCCGGAGCCCGGACCCAGGATCCAGGGACCGACCTACGGGCTCAAGGTAGGTAAGTATCAGTGTGTGTGTGTTCTGTGTGTATTAAACTTTTATTTTTCAGGGTGTCAGTGTGTTTTCTTTAACTATTTTTTGTACTGTAGAACTACAAGTGCCAGCGGGCCCTTTAATGCCCCGCATGCTGGGACTTGTGGTTCTCCAAGTCCCAGCATGCGGGGTAGGCTTGCTGGGACTCATAGTTCGCCAGTAGAAAACAATAGTTTTACTTCTTTTTTTTTACACAATTCATCAGCCCGATGCCCACCGCCCAGGGGCATCGGGGACAGCCCCGGACTATCAGCATGGGCTGGTAAGTCCTGGAGGGGGGGGACCCCTTCATTGGGGGGGTCCCCACTTCCCCAGGACCCCTGCCCATGCTTACCAGCCAGGGGGTTAATGCTTTGGCCGCGGGACCTTATATAATAAGTGTCCCCCGGCTGTGGCATTACCTGCTGGCTGGTTGGGTCCGGTGCTGGTTCTTAAAATACGGGGGACCCCTAGTCATTTTGTCCCCCGTATTTTGGGAACCAACGCCGGACCTTGAGCCTGGTGCTGGTTTCATGAAATCAAGGGGACCCCGATTTGTCGGGGACCCAGATTTTATGTCACCAGCACCGGCTCAATGAGTCCGGGGCTGGTTATGCTCTGGCGGGGAACCCCGCGTTCGTTTTTTTTTTTTATTTTAACCGTTTTTTTTTTTAACACCAAAACCCTGCACAGAACATTGCGATCTGTGCAGGGTTCTGGCTAATTCGCCAAACAGACCCTGGTCTGAAATAAGTGCGATAATTAGACACCTAAAAATTGCGATTTGCAAATGCGCATAGCATTAAATAAGCGAGTTGTATACTGTTCTGTACGAAAACATCTGGATGCGATAAAAATGCGAATTAATCTCGCAATTTTGGTCAGCATACCTTAACGCACATAATATGCAATTTCAGTCCCTTAGCGCATCCCATTAAATTGGCGATTTGATGGGAAAATGCGATATCGCCATTTTGTGGTCTAATTAACACCAAAAAACGCAAATCGCATTCCATAGAATGTCACCCAGGGAGTCTAGTGTGTGTATGAGAAGACTGTGATCCACAGTGTCAAATGCAGCAGAAAGATTTGGAAGAATGAGTAGTGAGTAATGACCTTTAGGCTTATACATCTATCTCAGTCCAGCACAGCATTGCATCAACATTAATCACTCTCAGTGTACACAGCAGCTCAACTGCATAAAGTATCAATGAGATGACAGGTTTGCAGTACAGTATCTGTAATGGTGCAAGTGGTGAACTCCACATCGTGCCATGTGCTCTGCCTAGGGTTCAGATCCCACTCAGGAACAATTTTTACACTAAAATACTCATAGTAATATATATATTAGAAATTAAGAAATGTAGTGAATCATCAATGGCCCAACGGTTACTCCTATTTGCCGGGAGACTGAAACAGCATCAGCAGCATTGTATATGTCCCAGAGGACATGTGACTCATATAATAGTTTTACAGTAATAAGCAATGGGTATGAATCATAGTCTCGACAGTGTCTATGTCGACAATCACTGGAAAAAGGTTGAAACAAGCAAAAAGTCCAAATGAAAAAGGATGTCTCATGAAAAGGTCAACAATCGGTTTTCACTTTTCCGTGTCACGTCCCCTTGCATGGCTCACTTCACTTGCCATGCTTTGTACCATGTGCCTCCCTCCACTATCACTGCACTCTGCACACCTGGATGGTAAAGTGTGAAAAAACTTTAAAAAAATATAGAAAAAAAAGCACAAAAACCTCAAGTCGATCTTCCATTTGTGTGTCATTGCCATGTGAAACTTTTGTTTATGTCAACATTGTGCAAGTTAATCATTCTGTATGGTGCTGACCAATTCAGTTTCAAATAGACACTGGTGACCTGTTACTCGAATCCCAAAGCAGCAAATTAGTTGGGAAATAGGTTCATAAAAAACACATGGCACAACACTATAGTGACCATGTGGCAGGCTTCACAGCACAACACTATAGTGACCATGTGGCAGGATTCACAGCACAACACTATAGTGACCATGTGGCAGGATTCACAGCACAACACTATAGTGACCATGTGGCAGGATTCACAGCACAACACTATAGTGACCATGTGGCAGGATTCACAGCACAACACTATAGTGACCATGTGGCAGGAATCACAGCACAACACTATAGTGACCATGTGGCGGGATTCACAGCACAACACTATAGTGACCATATGGCAGGATTCACAGCACAACACTATAGTGACCATGTGGCAGTAATCACAGCACAACACTATAGTGACCACGTGTCAGGATTCACAGCACAACACTATAGTGACCACATGGCTGGATTCACAGAACAACACTATAGTGACCACATGGCAGGATTCACAGCACAACACTATAGTGAACACATGGCAGGAATCACAGCACAACACTATAGTGACCACATGGCAGGATTCACAGCACAACACTATAGTGACCACATGGCAGGATTCACAACACAACACTATAGTGACCACATGGCAGGATTCACAGCACAACACTATAGTGACCACATGGCAGGATTCACAGCACAACACTATAGTGACCACATGGCAGGATTCACAGCACAACACTATAGTGACCATGTGGCAGGAGTCACTGCACAACACTATAGCAACCATGTGGCAGGATTCACAGCACTACACTATAGTGACCATGTGGCAGGTTTCCTGGTTTTATCAGCATTTAGAGAACAATGTTGTAATCAGAAATGTATAGTATACTTCAGAGGAAGTGGTGAAAGAAGGATATAGATTCTCCCAATTTATGAGAGAGATTGGGTGGTGGGATCCGTGGAGATTAAAATATCCCCTTCGCCAACAATATTCTTGTTTTTCATCTTCATTTAAAGCATTCTCTAGGATAGATCTAATATTTGTAACGGAGGGTCTCCTTAACAAGGTTTCCCATATAGAGTACAAAGCTCGTGGAATCTCGGACCACTCTCCTGTGGTGATGCAGATGGATTTCGAGAGTGAGGTGGGGTTCAAATATTGGAAATTGCAGCCTTTTTGGTTGGAGCAAATGGGCGAGCAGGAGGAATTGGAGGCTACCATGCAGGAATTTTTTGAGACTAACAATGGGTCCTCTCGGGGGATAATTGTATGGGATGCCTTTAAGGCTTTTATAAGGGGTGCCATGATTAAGAAAATTGCTTTCTTAAAGAAAAAGCATAGGGTAAGGGCAAATGAACTGGAGACAGTAATGGGTAATTTGGAGACTAAATATCTGAAATCCAATCTCGAGGTAGATGGAGAGGCCTGGCTGCAAGCCCAAAAAGAATGGCTTGAGTACCTACAGGACATTACCTGTCGTAGATTGAGTTATGGGGCTCATCAGTGGTACGCTAGCGCGGATAGGGCAGGTAAATGGTTGGCAATTTTGGCAAAACAAGATCGCCCTTCAAACATTATTCCACAAATTATATTGGAGACGGGCGAGATGGTCTCAGAGACCCCTAAGATTGTACAGGCATTTACGGTTCACCTGGGTAAAGTGTATAAATCCCAAATAAATAAGGAGAGCGAAGCAATTGGGGAGTATTTGGAATCGATTGACTTGCCTAGGCTACCATGGGAACTGAGAGAATCTTTAGAGGCCCCTATTGAATTAGCCGAGATCATGGAGGCAATTAAATCTTTGCCTACCAATAAAGCCACGGGGCTAGATGGCCTTCCGGGAGAAGTATATCAGCGCTTTGCTAAAATAATGGGTCCACAACTGTTGGTCCTGTTCCGGGCGATGGAGGTAGAGGAGAATATTCCCCCCTCTATGTCGGAAGCCTCGATCATAATGATCCCCAAGAGTGGGAAGGACCCTTCTCAGATTGATTCATATCGGCCAATTTCTTTAATTTCGTCAGATGCAAAGATTTACGCTAAGGTTCTGGTGAATCGTTTGAACAAGGTGATTGACAAGATTGTACATCCCGATCAAACAGGATTTATGACTGGGAAGTCTACCATGATCAATCTGAGAAGGGTCTTTTCTTACATTCAAATAGCAAGGGGTAGGAAGGCGAAGGTGGCGGTTGCATCATTTGATGCGAATAAAGCCTTCGACTCCATTGAATGGGATTATTTGTGGGCGGTCCTTAGGACCTTTGGCTTCGGGAATCGCTTTATAGGGTGGATCTCACTACTTTATAAGAACCCGCAAGCTAGACTGTCGATAAATGGGTTTACATCCCCGCTGTTCCCCCTTTTTAGGGGGACCAGACAGGGATGCCCCCTTTCCCCCCTGCTGTTTGCAGTAGCAGTCGAACCCTTGGCCTGCATATTGAGAAAGCAACTAGAAGGAGGGGGGCATGGAGCGGGTTACGGCTTGAATATGGTGTCCTTGTACGCGGACGACCTGTTAGTGGGAGTAGCGAACCCCGAGGAGGATATCCCTAGAATTATTGAGAGTATGAGGGAGTTTGGGGAATTCTCGGGTCTCACAATTAATTGGGGGAAATCCCATTTGTTGTGTCTGGGAGAGAATGAGTTAGGAGGTATGGCTGGCACCCCTCTGCACCCCACCGATAAATTCAGATACCTGGGTGTGTGGGTCTCGGAGGCTCCAACAGATTATATTCGGGACAATCTCACGCCACTAATAAAAGATATCAAGGCTAAGTGTCGCTGCTGGTTAAAACTCCCCATCTCTCAGATTGGCAGGGTGAACTTGATAAAGATGTCGATATTACCCAGGTTAATTTATGTATTTCAACAGTCACCGGTTTATATAAAGGATGATTACTTTAAAAAAATTAATAGTATCATATCCTCTTTTATTTGGCATGAAAAGCGCCCTCGAATTAGGATGGATATTTTGTGCAGAGACAGGGATAGGGGTGGCTTAGCGGTTCCGAATTTCAAGGCTTATTATATGGCTGCTCAGTTGGTCCATCTATGCGCTTGGGTTCGGGACGGAGAAGCAACGGTGGAGTTAGCCGGTCTTATCAGTTGTGTTGAGCCCAATCTGGGTCCACTTCAGTGGCTGCTGTCGTTGGATCTGCGAGGGCACCCACCACCTATCTTGACGCAAGCGGTTAAAATTTGGAGATGGGTACATAAGTTAATCAAATTTGAGGGGTTGGACCCCGACACCTCTATTTTTTCTTTGAATGCATTGATGGAAATAAAAGAGCAACAGGGTATGGTGATTTGGGGGAAATATGAGGTGACAAGGATTGGGCAATTCTTTAGGAACGGCAATATTAAATCTTTCGATGAAATCCAGGTGGAATATAATTTGCCCAGGCATATGTTCTTCAGATTTCTCCAGGTCAGAAGTGCATTACAGCAGGAAGAGGGGGGGTTTGCACAAAATGTTCTAGAATCACCATGTAAAAGATTCATTAAGCAATTGAGCGGTGGTGGAAAGAGATTGTCCAGAATGTATGGCTTTCTGAAATCATACACCCAGGTCGACGAATTGCTGGTCCTTAGGGACAAGTGGGCTGCTGATATCCAATTGGAGATGGAGCTAGTCTGGGGGAGGGTATTGGCAGTACTGGGTAGAGCTACTACCTCAATCCGAATTCAGCAAGTGCAATTCAATATCCTCCATAGGAGCTACCTGACTCCGGTCAGTTTAAAAAGAATAGCAGGAACCCATGCTGATAGCTGTCCAAAATGTAGGGTGGAGGTAGGTTCCTTTTGGCACCTCTTATGGGATTGCAAGGTCATCAAGGAGTTTTGGGCGGGGGTGGAGGACAAGTTGGTGAGTGTGGGGGTTCCTCGAGGGGCCCTTACAGCGATTAGTATGGTAATGGGTGTGTGGGAGCAGGATGACCCAAATGATGACTGGAAGGATCTAGTGGTTAATGTCTCAGCAATAGCGAAAGTTATCATCGCTAGACAATGGATGGCCTCTTCGGGACCTAATGTCATCGAATGGGTGAATCTGGTCAACAGTACGTGTGAACATGAAAGATTTGTATACGCCTCCAGAGGGGCCCTGGTTAAATATGGGAAGATATGGGGAAGGTGGAGACACTCAAGGTTTTTTAAAGTGGCTGCCCGGAATAATGGAGAGTGAATTAAAGTGTAGTGCAAGGGACAATCGCAAGCACATAAAATATATCACATAGGGTAAGGTGGTTAACGGTTGGTAATAAATACCGACTAAATAAATGGGTCTCACATTGATAACACTGATAATTTGGGAATTCAACAATATACACGGATTAAATACTAATAGTTGCTGAAAGCTAATTGAGATTATAACGAGTTAATAAAAGAGAGGGGGTCACGGGGAGGGTGGGGGGGTTCAACAGTCACGTTAGCATGGGTTAGGGGGTGTCACAAATAAACATGTAATCAAGAAGTAATCTAAACAGGAGAGACGTTCACATTTCGATAATTTTCGTGTCTATTGCACGTGGGTAAGAAATGCACAGTTCAATAATGCAGGTTGGAGGAATTTTTTTTTTTTGTCCCCTTGCACGCTATCTTTAACGCATCTAAGGAATGAATCAAGGGCAAAAGATGCATAGTAAATATGGGCGGAACCGGGCTCTCATATAATAAAAATTGGCGGGTTAGGGAAGTCTCGAGGGTGTCGCACCAGTTAATGAATAAATTGTATGTTTTTGTTTAAATCTAATCCAGCAAGGAGGTATGGGAAAGAAGGGCTAGAGAGGACAGGCTAGGTCTGGGGTTTGTGTTACGGGGTGGGGGGAGGGGGGTTTTATGTTTAGGTATTTACATGTTATTGATAATATATTGCTATACCTACTTGAAGTTGTTCATAACTCTTTTTCGGATACTGTGGTGAATAATTTGTGATTTCTATGGCTATTGTCAGCCAGTTTTTTTTAAATACAAAAAAAAAAAAAATCTATAAATAGTATACTTCAGATTATAACTATATACTGTAATATGTTTTTGTCTAAAGTATCCATGTGAGAAGATACCAGCAGCTCCAGGCTTTTATTCTGGCTATTGATGAGATTAACAGGAACCCGGAGATTCTGCCCAATGTCACTCTGGGGTATCACGTGTACGATTCCTGTGGGTTCAATTTGAAAACAATAAAAGATGTTCTGCAGATAATGTCTGGGCACTATATGGAGGCTCCTAATTATTCCTGCATGGAACGTGGAAAATTGGCTGGTTTTATTGGGGGCCTTAATTCTGAGACCACCATTACAATGGCTCAGTTACTGAGCATATATGGCTACACACAGGTAAGATGGGTTATTTATAGTACAGGAATTAGGTTATCTATTCTATAGTATCATTATTGTTAGAGGTGTGCACTGGATACATTTCTGGTTTCGTGTTTTGCGTGTGGATCTGGATATCCCTTCGTGTTTTGGATCTAAATTGTTTTTGCCAGAATCACCCTTTAGATATTTGGTTTTGCCTCTATATTTTTATTGAAAAAAAAAATCATAAAAACATCTAAAATCCCAGAATTTGGGTGTTTTCTTTGATCTTACAGTAATATTTTCCTGAATAACTTTCTTTTCCACTTATTTTGCTGGAATACTATGCTAAGCGACACAAGTTGGTGACACAAACACCTGGCACATCCTGCAGTGACAAAGCAGGATGGCAGTTTTAAAAACTAGGCCCCAAAGAGCACATATGTGGTCATTCTGGTTCATACGCTCCCTTGCACGTTTGCACTGCGCATGCGATTACACAGTTATGTGCATGTGCAGGGTCCATTTGCGAGCAGGCCTGACAAATTGATTAATGAATGCAGTTGGGGGTCGTGTGGAAGGGTAGCGGCCATGGGAACACCCAGCGTTTCATTGGCAATACTGTGAAAACGCTGGGTGTTCCCATGGTAATGGGGCCGTGATGCAGGTGCTGGAGGTGGATGTCAGTTGCCCACTCCCTCTTCCTGTATCAGGGAGCCACAAATCTGAGACCCCCAGTGACTCTAGAAATCCTTCGTTGATTAGCGACCATTGAATGAATTAGGGCCCGCACGCAAGGCTGCTAATAAATAATTGTTTATGCAAAACATCCATTCGCATGCATGCTGGGGAAATCGGCATGCAAGGGGGGGTGGTCTTGCAAGCGTTGTTGGTTGACTAGCAAAGCTGATAAATCAGCAGCTCTGCGAGACAACCAGAATGACCTCCATAATGCAAAGAAAAAGAGTTTAACAATGGATTTGTACTTGGGTCCTTCTACCACCATATATTATATAAATATTGTATACAGTGTCAGATTTAGGTCTAAATGGGCCTGGAGCTTAAAATGATCAATAATAGGGGTTGTGGCCAGCACCTAATAATGTGGGGGCGTAGTAGTAGTAGTAGTAGTAGTACGTTTATTTATAAGGCGCCACAAAGTGTCCGCAGCGCCGTACATAGCAAACAAAAAAAACAAAAAAAATTACAAGGTAACGTACAGGGTGTGTAGAAAGATACAGTATAAATAGGGGTATAGCTGGTAGAACTAAAATCAGCATCAGTTCAGAAGTAGGTGTCAAAATAGTCAAGGAGACCGAAGATGAAGTAGAGGAAGGGAAGAACAGGACAGGAGCACAGGTGAGGTAAAGAGGTAGGGTGAGTACGTGAGGAAGGAGGGCCCTGCTCATAAGAGTTAACATACTAAAAATAGGTGGGTGGACGAACGAAATACAATAGGATAGGAGGAACGGAGGGGAACGGAGGCAGGATAGGAGGATCAAAAGAGGTTAGGAGGAGGGATAGGCTAGTCGAAAAAAGTGGGTTTTGAGGGAGCGCTTGAAGGAGGTAAGGGAATCAGATAGCCTGATGGGTGGCGGGAGGTTGTTCCAGTGCAGGGGGGCAGCGCGAGAGAAATCTTGGACACGGGAGTGGGAGGAGGTGATTAGGTGAGAGGTCAGTCGGCGGTCAGCGATGGAGCGAAGAGGACGGGAGGGAGTGTGGATAGAGATCAGTGAAGAGAGGTAGGGAGCTGTGGAGGAGGAGAGAGCCTTGTAGGTGGTGGTGAGGAGTTTAAAGAGAACTCGGAAAGGAATGGGGAGCCAGTGAAGAGATAAACAGAGGGGGGAGGCGGAGGTAGAGCGGCGGGAGAGGAAGATGAGCCTAGCAGCAGCGTTAAGAATGGATTGGAGAGGTGCGAGGCGGGTGAGAGGTAGCCCAGAGAGAAGGATGTTGCAGTAGTCAAGGCGGGAGATGACAAGAGAGTGAATGAGAATTTTGGTCGCGTCAGTGGAGAGGAATGGTCTGATGCGTGAGATGTTGCGTAGGTGAAAGCGGCAAGACTGTGAGAGAGCACGAATGTGGGGGGTGAAAGAGAGGGAGGAGTCAATGATGACACCGAGGCAGCGCGTTTGGTAGGTGGACGTGATCTCGGTTTCACCAATGCTGATGGAGATAGTGGGAGAAGAGGGGATGTTCGGGGGATGGAAGATTAGAAGTTCAGTTTTAGCCATGTTTAGTTTCAGGAAGCGTTGGGTCATCCAGGCTGAGATGGCCGTGAGGCATTCGGAGACCTTGGACAGAAGTGATGGGGATAAGTCGGGGGAGGAGAGATAGATTAGGGTATCATCAGCATAAAGGTGGTAATGAAAACCATAGGAGCTGATGAGGGTGCCCAGAGAGGTGGTGTAGAGGGAGAAGAGGAGAGGGCCAAGGACTGACCCTTGGGGAACACCGACTGGCTGGGGGGTAGTAGGAGAGGAGGAGCTCGGAGTGGAGACGGAGAAGGAGCGATCGGAGAGGTATGAGGTGAACCAGGAGAAGACCGTGCCAGTGATGCCAAAGGAGCGGAGGGTGTTGAGCAGGAGAGGGTGGTCAACAGTGTCAAAGGCAGCCGACAGATCAAGCTGGATGAGGATAGAGAAGAGGCCTTTGGATTTAGCCGATAGTAGATCGTTAGTGACTTTGGTCAGGGCAGTTTCAGTGGAATGTAAAGGGCGGAACCCGGATTGGAGGGGGTCTAGAATGGAGTTAGCAGTAAGGTGGCTTAGGAGACGATTATAGGTCAGACGTTCTAGGAGTTTGGAGGCAAAAGGGAGGAGGGAGATGGGCCTGTAGTTGGATGGAGAGTTGGGGTCCAGATTTGTTTTTTTGAGAATTGGGGAGACAAGAGCGTGTTTGAAGGAGGAAGGGAAGATCCCAGAGGATAGGGAAAGATTAAAGAGGTGAGCCAGGTGAGAGCAGACTGATGGACTGAGACGATGGATAATATTGGAGGGGATAGGATCAAGCGGGCAGGTGGAGGGAGAAGCGGATTGAAGGATAGAGTGGACTTCAGCAGCAGTGGTGGGGTAAAATGAGGACAGGGGTTGGAAGGAGGGGAGTGGAGATGTAGGAGGGGAGGAGGGAGAGGGTGAGGTCATGGCAGCAGTGATGGCAGTCCTGAGAGAGGAGATTTTGGTTGAAAAGTAGGTAGCAAAATCAGCGGCTACGATGGAGGACGGAAGAGCTGGAGGAGGGGGGGAGAGCAAGGAGTTGAAGGTGGCGAAGAGCCTGCGGGGATTGGATGATTGGGAAAGGATGAGAGACTTAAAGTAGGATTCCTTGGCCAGAGCAAGGGCAGAGCTGAAGGAGGAAAGAATGATTTTGAAATGGAGATAATCCGCAAGGGAGCGTGATTTCTTCCAGAAGCGCTCAGCAGTGCGAGAGCACTTTTTAAGGAATCGGGTGATAGGTGAGTGCCACGGTTGGGGGTTGGAGCATCGAAGGGGGATAGAGGAGGGAGGGCAGGCAGAGTCCAATGCCGAAGATAGGGTGTCATTATAGAGGGAGGCAGCGAGGTTCGGGCAGGACATGAGGGCGATTGGGGCGAGAAGAGGACACAGCGTGTTTGAGAAGGCAGCAAGATCAAGTGTGTTGACGTTATGCCGTGAGACAATGCGCTTGGGAGGGGGGGTGGGAGAGGGGGAAGCAGTGAGGGAGAAGGAGATGAGGTGATGGTCAGAAAGAAGAAAAGCTGAGATAGTGTAGTCAGTAAGGGAACAAGAGCGAGAGAAGACGAGATCGAGGGAGTGTCCTTGGATGTGGGTGGGAGAGGTAGTCCACTGAGATAGGCCAAGAGAGGAGCAGAGAGAGAGGAGTTTGGAGGTGCCAGGATCAGCGGGGTTATCCAAGGGGATGTTAAAGTCACCAAGAATGACAGATGGCAGGTCAGAGGAGAGGAAGTGTGGAAGCCAGGCGGCGAAGTTGTCAAGAAATTGGGAGATAGGGCCAGGGGGGCGGTAGATTACAGCGACACGGAGGTGGTAGGGGTAGTATAGACGGATAGAGTGAGACTCAAAGGAGGAGAAAAGGAGAGAGGGTTCAGGGTGAATGACACTGTGGGTGCATGAGGCTGAGAGGAGAAAACCCACACCGCCACCTTGGCGACCGTCAGGCCTGGGAGTGTGAGAGAAAGAGAGGCCACCGTGGGAGAGAGCAGCTGGAGAGACAGAATCAGAGGTGGAGAGCCAGGTCTCGGTGATAGCAAGGAGGTGGAATGCTCTAGAGATGAATAGGTCATGGATGGCAGGGAGTTTGTTGCAGATGGATCTGGCGTTCCATAGTGCACAGAAAAGAGGGGGGGTGGGTTGTGTATTTATGTGGATAAGGTTTTTGGGATTTCAGAAGCGAGGGGGGGTCATTGGGAGGGTGGGGGTGCGGGGGCGAGTGGTCAGGATAGGTATGGGATGGGAGGGGGGAGGAGCAGTTGGAGAAAGTGAAGTTGAGAGATTAACAGCCATGAGGAATCGAAGGTGAGAGGGTAGGTTAGTGAAAGCAGACAGAGGGATTTGGGAGGACAGACAGCGTCTGTAGTAAATTTGGTAGAAAACAGAGTGAGAGAGAAGGTAACAGGCAAGGAACTACTGTCAGAGAGGAGACCAGTGGGTAAAATCAGGTTGATTGAGTAATCCAATTAAGTATGAAACAACAACAAGTGAGAGGATGAAGGGAACAGAGAAGGTCAGAAGTGAGGCAAATGTGAGCAGGCGTGAAGAGGGAAACAGGGTGCGATAAATGTGTGGCAAAGATAAGAGAAAATAATAGTGAATGAGTAAAAATGACATACAATGTTGGAAAAATATAGATACAATGAATTTAAATGTCAAAATTGAGCAACATGTTACAATAGGATAAAAAGAAGATGAATATATTACAATAAAACAGAATATGAAAATTTAGACTGTGTTCAAACTCACCTTTTTCAGTATTCTAACTCACCTGCTTCAGTTTCCAACTCACTTAAGTAATCAAGCTTCACTTTAGTAATGCAAGCTTCCCTCTCAATGAGCACGCTCCCAAATGAGCTCTGCCCCTCCTTATATAGTATGTCAGGCCCCTGTTACACTCAGCTCCTCCCCCTAATCTTCCTTGACACCTAGATTTAGCTCCTCCTCCTAGTATCTGTTCACACCTAGTAACAATACACTATACAGATACAGGCACAATCAAAATCACACTCAGATTTCTCCCTCAAAATTACAGTCTCTATATAGAAAGACAGATAAAGAATACAAGACAGACAGAATGCAAGATAACTCACCTGCTTCAGTTTCCAACTCACTTAAGTAATCAAGCTTCACTTTAGTAATGCAAGCTTCCCTCTCAATGAGCACGCAGTGCTGCTCATGGGAGTGTCTCAGTGGTCTGCTCATGGGAGTGTCTCTATTTGTGTAAATACTTTCAACTAATTATATATGGAACTTGTGTATTAGCACAACACCCACTTAGCTCTTTGCTTAGCGGGCTATTCTGCATAGTAAAATCGCATTGCATGCAATTTTGCGGTGCTATGCGATTTTCCTTTTTTAGTGCACCCCTGCCCGCGGATCGCATCGCATGCCATTTGCAATGCGGTGCGATGCAATTTTTCATTGTATAAGCACTCATGCGATGAGATGTAATGGTACTTCATTTTAAAAGCACCCACCACACCCCCACTATCCACGTCACGCCGAAGCATTTTCATACCTCCACTCTCCACGTCAGCATTGAGTCGATTTTATAAAGTGTGGCGAGCTCATGCTGAATACATGTAAAGTTATTCACGTCCGCTCCCCACGCTTCGGGCTCAGTGGCTTGCTGCGCTTGCCACACTTTATAAAATCGACTCCACGCCGACGTGGATAGTGGGGGTATGAAAAGGTCGGGAGGAGGTGTAAACCTGTCTGCTCGCCATGCAAGGCATGGATAGTCGGGTGTGGATGGGTGCTTCTAAAATGAAGTACCATCACATCTCATTGCATGGGTGCTTATACAATGAAAATTCGCATCCCACCACACCGCAAATGGCATGCGGTGCGATCCGCGGGCAGGGGTGCACTAAAAATTAACCAAGAAAACTCGCATTGCGTCGCAAAATTGCATGTGATGCAATGCGATTTTCCTACGGTGCCGTACCACACCATATACCCCTTATACAAATCAAGCAACACAATAGTAACCCCCTTATACAGTACTGGCCTCTTACACATTATGCCACATGGAATGAGCCAAAATTCACACTGACTGAGTCAAAATGCACGTTATGGCACACAGATTAATGCAGAATTCATATTTTTCAACATGGATTGAGCAAAAATACACACTATAACAAACCAATTGAACCAAAAATCCACAATATGCTTTCCATACAGGGACATTGCGCGCCAAAGGCGCGCATTAAAAACTTACACCATAATGTCCATTACATGTTAAGCCACACACCATAATTTCCAATATGTACAGTATTATGCCAAACACCATAATGCCAATTAAAAATGATGCTACATAAGTGCTGCTTACCTACGTGCTCTTTGCCAACCGTTCCATGCTCGTTGCCATATGGGATTACATGCTCATTGCCAAGGGGGAATACATGCTCACGGTAACTGTTAGACAGCCGACGCCAGGCAGAAGTGACAGCCAGGCAGAGAGCGGGGGGGCTGCCCAGCTGTATTCAGAGCACTACAGGTCCCAGCTATGTGTAATAATAATCCTTTCACACCAGAAAATGCAGGGACTTCCCCGGGAATATGGTCCCAGGATCATGCAGGGACTTTCCCAGGCTGGCCCCTTTTACACCAGCCTAGTCCCTGCATTTTCTGGTGTGAAGGGGAGAGAAAACACCACCCCCCCTTTTACCAGCTATATCATTTTACCAGCTATATCGTTTAACCAGCTATACTGTATCTTTAGAACCAACAGACCCATTTACATGAGACCAGTATCATATTTATAAACTTTTAAGTGGGCTTGGAATGATTTTGGTGTTATGGAACTGGGCCATTTGGTTCCAGAAAAATCTGCCTTTAAAGAAAATGAACATCCATGAAATTACATTTCATAAATAAAATAAAAAATCCATTTACCTGCAATATCTCTGGAAACAATTAACCCATATGAACCAGCCTGGTATCAGATTGAAGGCCCAGTGATTTGTGTTGGAATGAGATTGCTTCAAGCTTCTGTGATGCCATGCGGGAAACTGGCAGCCGTCAGAACTGGGTGGGGGTGGCGGAATTAGCGGTTCCCATGTTATCTTATGGGGAAAACATTCCAGCTTTGCTTGGCGGTATCTCCGGTTCCCGGGGGGGCTAGTGATGCGGGCCATGTCACCATCATGACTGACTCCTCTTCCATCCGGGATTCCTCCTGAGGATCCTGCAGTGGTACACCTTCTACTGCTGCTGCTGTTGCTGCTGGGAGTCGGTCATTGTCCCAGAGGGGAAGTCGTAACAATGCTATGTCTTTCACTAAGCAACTGACCAGTCAACAGTCATTTGCCATGATGATGAAGTATGACAGCAGTCATCCCATAGCAAAGCAGATGACTGTGGCCTTGACAGCTATGTTGGTGTTAGATGTGCCTCCGGTGTCCACCATCAGTGGAGTGGGATCTATACGGTTTATATATTTATCAAAATGAATGATCAATTATTTAATGAAGCCCAACAATTGCCCCCAGAGACAACAGAGGGATCTGTGATTGTGGAGTCCAGCAGGGAAGAATCAGAGTAGGAGGCTGAGGAGGACATCTTGACTCTATAAAGCCAGTTTGTACAGGAAGAGGTGAATTGCTTTTTTTGTGGGGGCCCAAACAAACCAATCATTTTAGTCACAGTTGTGTGGAAGACCCTTTCACTGAAATGATTGGTATATTAAAGTGTGCATATCCTATTTACGCAACATAAGGGTGGGTGGGAGGGCCCAAAGACAATTCCATCTTGCACCTCTTTTTGCCATTATGGGGGAAATTTACTAAGAATAAGAATACGATATTTCATATTAATATTTTTAATACGAATGTATATGACTGCATACGGCTGTTTCAGCCGTATGCAAAATCGTGTTCCGGAGGTCAAATACGACTGCTTTGTAAACCTCCAATGGCGTATCCATTCGTTTTAGCGGCCGTATGTATGGCCGCTAATACAAAATCGTATAGCCAGTCTGCACGGATCAGTCAGATCCATGCAGGCTGCATTGTGTAAAGAAAATAAATAAATAATTGTAAAAAACGGAGTGGGCCCCCCCCCCCCCCCCCCCACGGCCATAACCAGCACCAGGCTGAAAGAGCCAGGGCTGGTAATAAAAAATCAGGAAACCCAGCAAATAGGGGTTCCCCGATTTTTTACAACCTGCCCCGGGCCCAACCAGCCAGCAGGGTAATGCCACAGCCGGGGAAAGACTTTTTATACAAGTCCCCCCGGCCAAAGCATTCATCCCTACCGACCAGTCAGCCTGGCCAGGGGCCCTGGGGGAGTGGGGACCTCCCTAATAAAGGGGTCCCCACCCTCCAGGACTTACCTGACCAGGCTGAAGCCTGGTGCTGTCCCCGGTAACCCTGGGCTGTGGTCACCGGGCTGATGATAAAAAAAGAATACACTATTGTTTAATACCGTAGAACTATGAGTCCCAGCAAGCCTTTCCCACATGCTGGGACTTGGAGAACCACAAAGGGCCTGCTGGCACTTGTAGTTCCACAGTATTAAAAATAGTCAAATAAACACACATTGACACATGGAAATTAAAACTTTCATTTATCCAAAGCCCTCTCATGTTGATACTTACCTATCTTGAGGCCGTAGGTAGGTCCCTGGGTCTGTGGTCCGGAGCTCCAGGGTCAAGGGGTCCGGCTCCGGGGTCCAGGGTTCCGGCTCTGGGGTCCAGGGGTTCCGGCTCTGGGGTCCAGGGGGTCCAGCTCCGGGGTCCAGGGGTCCACCAAAATCCATAGGGGACCTGTAGAAGGAAATTTTACTCATGGGTCTCCTCCGGCGTAGATCTGTCCTCTTCTTTCATGCAGTAGTCCTCCGGTACTTGTCAAAAAAAAAAACGACATCCCGGCACCAGCGAACAGGAGAAGCGCCGAAGGTTCATCTTCAGCGCTTCTCCTCCGAATGATTCTATTGGCCGCCTAGCGCCTATCAGGAGCCAAATTTAGCAGTGAATTTTGCCCATACAGATGCATTTCTATATACAGTAGTTGCTGGTGTGATTGTAGGGTCATCAAGAAAATCTTGACTGAGGTCAAGCGTTTTGCACTAGATGATATAGTGAACTTTCCTCCTTTGACATCTGAATGAGTGGTTTTGGGATATCTCCTGGAGATTATTTCATTTTTAGCTAAAAAATGTATTCTACAACAGTGGGTTCATCCTACTTCCCCTTCGTTACCTACAGTATGTTCATAGAAAATGTATTTTATGTTTTCAAAATGGGTTGGATAGAATCTTCCCTTTATAAAGAAAATGAACTGAGCAGTGTTTTTGTTCATTTTTGTAATGTTTTATTAATAACTTTATTAATGAAATTATAAAACAATAACACATTGTTTCAAATTCACACAATGATACAAAACTAAAATGCATTTACAAAAACCCTCCATATGTATACTCTTAGGCAGACAGTGTTGCTGGTCCTGGGTGTACATGGCTCTCCCATTTCTGTCCCCACCCCCTTCCTGCTTCTTTCTATCCCTAGTTTTTCTTACACCCTTTTTTGTCTTCTGTTACTATTGAAGTCATCCCTTTACTTATCTTACCATACTGCTGGGACGTTCTCACATTGACTTGCCTATTTATGATTGAATTGATTGAACACAAGGGCAGATAACCTTGTGTACTCACCCATTATATTTCAAAATTGACTAGTATGTCTCTGTTCGCTACAATGTTATTATTGAATGATCTACTTAATACATGTCCATGGCACCTACCGTATCCCACAATACATACTGCTTTTTTTGCAATTCAACATTTGCCAATATATTTATGGCTAGAGTAATAGTATACAGAGCAATGGTGTAACAACCAGAGATATTGGAGGCTGTGGCCACTGGGCTCCAGCTGTCAGAGGGGCCCCATGAAAGGGGTCTTCTAAACTGTGACATGTCTGTCACCACTCATTTCCTACAGATTTTCTGACTCATAAACCTCCCCTGCGGTCTCTTTTATCTGAAGAGTTTGGGAACGTGAGAAATCAGATCAAAGTGTTTATAACATGAGCTACAGCTCTGCGGCTGTGTTTTATAGGAAGACGAGCGGAAGTTGTTTTAAAGAAATTCACTCATTATCATAATAAAACTTTTATGGAAGGGAGTTACCAAAGCTTGTAGAGAGATAGAATTGTGAGAGATAATGTACCAATCAATACACTCCCATAATTTATAAATCACAGCTTGTGACATGTACTGTAACACAGAAACCAATTGGCTGGTACTTTATCACAATTTTATTTCTATTAACCCCTTGAGTGGTATGCCGCAGCGGGCTGTCCCGAAAAATTTCCGGGCATACCACTGATATAGAATAGGTGTGCGCCAGTGGTGTCCAGGTGTGCACCATTGGCGCAGCACCTCTGGAGACCCCCCCCCCCCAAATCCCCCCATCACCTTTGCTCCGGCAATCACCGGAGCTCCCCTGCCCTGCCCTGCCCACCAGCCTGCCTGTCACTCATTTTACAGTGACGTCGGCGGCAGGCTCAGGTATGGTCGGAACAGCTCAGGGGGACTCGGGAGCGCTCAGGCACCCGAGTCCTCCCGAGCCGCCGCAAACATCCCCCAGCCTGCCACCGACGTCACTGCGGTGCTGAATGTGACAGGCGGCATAAGCTGGGGTGAGAGCGGCAGCAGGGAAGCTCCGGCGTACTAACGCCAGAGCGAAGGTGAGGGGGTGCCTCCAGCTTTCTGTGGTGGGTTTTGCTGGGGCAGGACAAACCTGCCCTGGTAGGCACCTGGTGTGAACTTATGCCACTGATCCCAAAACCAGGCAATTTTTGCAAACATGAATTTTCTAGCAAAATAACACATTTCTCTTTGGTGTAATATTTCTAACTTGGGTCCAGTATTGGTCGGGCCATCGCCATTGCACCGCATTTTCAGGCATCATTTTCTTAAAGTTAATTTAACTTTCTGCATTCTGCAACATCAGGTCACAATGTAAAGAAAAATAAGTGATATTAAAATTCTGAATACTTTACAATGTGTTTCCCAAGGCAAAACCTGGCCTGGGCAATCCTACCCATTACAGGATTAAACGTACTGTGTATTTGAAAATGTTCATTATTGTCGTATCTAGATCAGCTACGGGGCAAGGGACTCGCTGCTCAGTGACCGGACTCTGTATCCAAACTTCTTCCGCACAGTTACAAACTACCAGATACAGCACGTGGCCATCGCAAAGGTACTAATAAGCCTTGGGTGGAATTGGGTCGGAATCATCACATCAGATGATGATGCTGGAGAACGGGAGCTGGAACATCTCAGCCAGAAATTGAATAATTATGGAATTTGTGCTGAATTCAAAATTAAAGTTTCCACAAAATCTTGTCATAACATTTTTATTTATTTGCATGCTTCATCAGCTGAGGTTGTTGTTATTTGTGGAACATTCCATCTTAACTTCATGAGATGTTTATTCAAATTTCACAATTATATCCATAATAAGACATTTATCCTCACAGCATCATGGTCACAAGGAACAGAGCTTATGCATCCTGATATGAATAATCTGATGGATGGCTCTTTGGCATTTGCACCTCCTTGGCGTCATATCTCAGCATTACGTAAACGATTATACACCTTCCATCCATCCAGCCATCCTACTGACACATTACTGGAAGATCTCTGGATTTACCATTTCTGGTGCTTGTCACAAAATCCACAAAAGAACTTTATTTTTACATTATATACTAAAACAAGTCTCCACAATTGCACTGGGAGGGAGAAGTTTCAGCGACTTTTAAATTATTCTGGAGACCCGACCACCTACCAAGTATATATTGCCGTCCTCAGTATGGCACAGGCATTACACGACATGTACTTGGCTTACAAAGTGAATGCAGCAAAGTATGGTTTATCTCTGTTGGAATTCCAACACAAGGTGAGATAATCTATGAAAAATACAATGGAAATAATAGAATGATAATAAATGGTGCAAAAGATCCCCTCCGATTCAGTTCAACAGAGGATTTGAAAACGTGTAGGGCATCTACAATACACACATTGACCCTTATTCAGATCTGATCAAATTTTTTTGGAAAATGGGCAAAACCATGTGCACTGCAGGTGGGGCAGATGTAGCATGTGCAGAGAGAGTTAGATTTGGGCGAGTTATTTTGTTTCTGTTCAGGGTAAATACTGTCTGCTTTATTTTTACACTGCAATTTATATTTCAGTTTCAACACACCCCACCCAAATTTAACTTTCTCTGCACATGTTACATCTGCCCCGTGCACATGGTTTTGCCCATTTTCCAAACAAATTTGTACTGCGATCAGATCTGAATAAGGGCCATTGTGTTTTTATCTCTCAAAGCACAAAGAATGCAAGAATCATAAGGGGGGTCAATCAGGTGTGGTCATATTGGCTTTCACTGCTGATAAATTGAAAGTGGGGTGCAGGAGCCCTGAACGCGTTTCACCACTGGCATCATAACTTTTTCAAAAGGAAAATGTTTAGAAAATAAGTCACATTGTCCATTACAAATTATGTTAAGGACTCCTGCATCCATTTATATCAAGATCCACCTGCCAGGCTTTCAGCAATATACTATTTGCCTCAACGACTACCCGACAGTGCATGGACAAATTGTCTTGCTTTCCCCCATGATGCCCACACCACTGAGCACAGCACCTGCCACTGGGCTTACTCCATGATCTGGTGATATAGCTCTTTGCAAGCCGCACCTCCTGTACCTGGGCACTCCTTGCCATATTCATCTGACAGCACCATTTTCACCACTTCACTGGCTGGCTCCCGGCAAACTTCATCTCCAGCACAGGACCACCACTGCCTTCCCACATGAAGCTACATATACCGATGAGCCACTAACATCTTTGGCTCCACAGAACACCTGGCTGCATGCTACATGGGACTCACATCCAATCAGGTACTAGTACTATCGGTCCGGAGATCTCAGAACACTTAGAAGTCCCACACCTGGTTCATGTTCTCTGCTTATCCACTCCCTCCTTTTGCGGGCACCTCCGACATGGAGACCCAAAACTAGGATTATACATTAACTCAGTGAAGTTGTATACATCTTAATATATTTCAGTATCAATGAATGAACGGTATTATTAATGTGCATATGGGACCAATTGAGTTATAAACCTGAGACTTGATACATCAAGGGTGTCATTACTCTTGATGATATCTTAATATTGTAACCACAATGGCATTCTTTAATGTATCAATGGGACTCATTGCATTTAACCATTAGGAATATTACATCACCCTCGATATCTGAGAGCAGCAGAGTCTATACCATACCTAGGAAAATGGAAAGGACTACCAATGTATATATGGGAATTGTGTAGGTACTGTATACATATCCCATTATACACATCGGTATCTATCATAATAATAATGAGAAACATATAGGTTTCACTAATATAGATCACATTCACTAGTCCACTAGAGATTAAAAAATAAAAAAAAAATAAAAAATAGAAAAAAATCTCTACCATAATATACCTGTATTTCACATTATATTATAAAATATATTATTGTCAATTTCACTATTATCAATTAACTCTGTTGGAGTTATATACAGTAATATTCTAAGAAGCACTAAAATAGATAATTAGAATACCTGTATGATTAGGTGAGAATATATATAATAATTTGAGTGTATATTGAATAGATGTATTTATTAGGTGGGATCCATATCACCCTGAGTCTTTGTAGCACATACTCAATAGAGGAGGGTATTAACAGTTGCCCCATTGTAAGGAGCTAAGAACCGGAAGTCCGGCTGGACTGCATAGGTGAAGCGCAGATCGCCGCAGAACGCTCCCCGACTATGGGAGTAGTAAAACAGAGAGTGCAGTGGTAAACACAGGATTTTCAGAAGGGGGTTTCCAGAGGGGCGGAGCTAAGCACGGAGATGGACACTTAGGTGACCCAGTATATGCCGGGTCAGTTAAAGTATTATAGATAGACCAAATGTACATAAATAATAATAATTATTGCTGCTATGTGGGAGCTACGTGTTTCCTAATTACGGAGGGCAACAGGGACTATTACAGATTCTAGTGAGTGCCGGAACCCACTGCTGCTCTATATATATATACACATACATATATACACATATATATATATATATATATATATATATATATATATATATATATATATATATATATATATATATATATATATAGAAAGAGTACCCTTTCAATGCGCTACAGAAAATAGATGGGCAGCAACTAAGTGGGTCCCCCCTGTTAGTGGGGGAGAAGGGGAAGAGATAGCAAACAATGGACAAAGTGCGCCCTCCTAAGATGTATCCACCACCAATAGAACAAATAGTGACAATGTGGTCACGATACAACAAATTTAATACAAAACAGATAAAATAAAACAATAAAACAATTTTTTCATCTGTGTGGAGTCATGGATTCTATAACGGTCAGTATACAAAGACACCCAACGCGTTTCGTCGTTAAAACGACTTCCTCAGGGGTAACCGTCCACAGGCAACTTAATGTATTTCAGTCAAAGTGTAATACAGCTTTCATTAGAGACACAGGGGCAGATTTATTAAGCTTGGAGAAGAGATAAACTGGAGATAAAGCGGAGAAAAGGTAAAAGGAGATAAAGCACAGCCAATCAGCTGTGTTTGAAAAAGACAGTTGGGAGTTGATTGGCTGGTGCTTTATCTCCTTTTACCTTTTCTCCGCTTTATCTCCAGTTTATCTCTTCTCCAAGCTTAATAAATCTGCCCCCCAGTGAGCAAAAGTAAGGGAGTGGATCCTTTGTAGATCTCAATCCTGATGCCTGTCAGCATCTAAAAAATAATCAATTTCCATACCAAACGAGGGATAAAGAAATGGGATAATATCCCGAAGAAATTCAGGATCACTCCTTAGTGTAGTGCAAACAGACCTCAATAAGTCTTTCTAGACAGCCAAATATGGGAACCTGGAGTCCCATATTTGGCTGTCTAGAAAGACTTATTGAGGTCTGATTGCACTACACTAAGGAGTGATCCTGAATTTCTTCGGGATATTATCCCATTTCTTTATCCCTCGTTTGGTATGGAAATTGATTATTTTTTAGATGCTGACAGGCATCAGGATTGAGATCTACAAAGGATCCACTCCCTTACTTTTGCTCACTGTGTCTCTAATGAAAGCTGTATTACACTTTGACTGAAATACATTAAGTTGCCTGTGGACGGTTACCCCTGAGGAAGTCGTTTTAACGTCGAAACGCGTTGGGTGTCTTTGTATACTGACCGTTATAGAATCCATGACTCCACACAGATGAAAAAATTGTTTTATTGTTATATTTTATCTGTTTTATATTAAATTTGTTGTATCGTGACCACATTGTCACTATTTGTTCTATTGGTGGTGGATACATCTTAAGAGGGCGCACTTTGTCCATTGTTTGCTATATATATATATATATATATATATATATATATATATATATATATATATATATATATATATATATATATATATATATATATATACATGAACAAAGAAACTCGATTGAGCGCAAAGAAGTTCCAATATTGATACTTGTAAAGGATGAGGAGAAGAAATGTCCGTGGAACTACAAGTCCCGGAGTCCCAATCCACCGATCTCAGGTGTTTTTTGATTGTTGCACTTAGGTATTGGTCACCCAGCAGCTCCGTTACAGCCCCTCAGGGCACCTGTATCCACCAGGTAAGTTTGTCTAAAGGAATAGAAACAACGGGCGCTTCATAGTGCAGATAGTTTAAAAAGTAAGTCTTCTTTTATTTGACAACGGACAATATAAACGAAATGAATAACGTTACCAGAGTAGGCGGTCTCAGAATTACCGCAATAGTTGAGCATATGAAAAACCAAATAACGCTCGGCGTCCGGCACACAGGAGAGGTTACACTCCTTGCGACTCCAGCTGGTCTGATCCGACGCTGAGCCACGCCCCTACGCGTTTCGTCACGTGGACTTCGTCAGAGGGCTGGCCCAGCGTCGGTCAGAATCCTCTAATGTAGCCGGGTTGCTGTCAATCACAGCTAATCCCTGACATCGTCTCAGCTGAGAAGTTTGGACACCCAACACGCTGTAGGCGTATTACGTGTCTTTGCATATACATATATTGCGTCCATTTTGGCAACGATTTAAAACAAAGTTTAAAGCATATAAAATCAATAGCATATACATATATTACATAAAAAGTATTATCCCATAAAAAATACTTTAAAATGACAAAAGCATTTACATGGTCATCTCTCCATATTCACGGAGTTAAATGACAACGCTTCTCTTAAAGCAATATTACAGCACATATATAGTGGTCACAGTTTCTTTCAGAAAAAATATAGATACACATAAACCAGAGAAATTCATGTAAATTATTAAAAGAAGAGGGAAGAGAAAAATTTTTTTAAAAATATTGGGGTATTTAAAAGGGAAGAATTATTCAAAATTAATACGAATTACTAAAAATTATTATATGAGAGCCAGTGCAGAACATCCAAGCAAGAGAGGTATACATCAGCAACAAGAAGCTTCGCTAATGGAAGTATTTAGAGGGTACACTTATCGGGATTACATCATATGATTAGCAATACTTTTCATCCCAAAAAAGAAGCAATATCTATTCCCTCGTTCAACCCCTCAGGGTGAAGTGTATTTAGATTATATATCCAATAGGATTCTCTTTTACGGAGTAACTTTTCAAGATTTCCTCCCCTCACATCCACTTTCACTTGTTCTAAGCCCATAAAGCGCATTCCATCTGGTTTGCTGTTTTGACAGGTAAGAAAATGTCGTGGGACACTATGGTTACTGATTTTATTTTTAATATTACGATAATGTTCGAGGATACGAATTTTTAGCATCCTCTTGGTCTGTCCCACGTATCTCTTACCACACGGGCAGAGCAACAAATACACTACATGGGTTGTAGTACAATTAATCAGCCCCTTTACTTCACACACCTTACCATTTCTATCGGTAACTGTTTTTTTTTACCTTTTAACCCATGTGGGCACATCTTACATTTAGTACAGCAATAAAAACCTTTCAAAGGGGGCATGTTCGAAAAAAGACTTAATGTTCTTTGTTCAAGTTTCTCTACAGGTAACAAGCTTGGAGATAACTTGCCTTTGAGAGTATTGGCTCTTTTAAAAATAACCTCTGGACGTTCCCCTATGACGCCTTGCAAAAGGGGATCCATTTTAAGGATTGTCCAATGTTTATTTAAAATTGTTTTAATTACAGTACTTTGTGCAATTTAATGCGACTCATTGTGCTGGAAAAAAAGAAAAATCTCAAAGAGATAGAAGTACAATTACTCAGCCTAGAACAAAAATTAGACCAGAAAAATAGCGCAGAAGTGCAGGAGTTTAAAACTTATATGGATAGTAAACTTCCCGATTTAGAATCAAACATAATCCAATTAAAAGTAAAAAAATTCAAAAGGGATAAGGAAGATTATTCAAATAACCAGGTAAGAACCTGGCATAAAGTTAGATCAAGTAATCGCAATGGTACAAATCGAAATAATACCACTAACTTTCAAAAATCTAGGTATAATCAGCCAAAAAAATGGGGTAATAGATGGGATGATAAAATCCAGGAACCCACCCCCCGTTTAAACCAAGAACCACAAGCCAGTTGGGCAACAGTGGTAAAAAATAAAACATGGAGAGCCAATTCAGCCCCCAATAGATCAGGAGAAGCGCAGAACTCACCTACACTTCAAAATAGGTATCTACCTTTACAACAGATGGAAAACAGACAAAGTGAAAAAAGGCAATCAGAACCCCATTTTTTAGAACAACGACAGAGAGACAAATACAGCATAAAAGAAACATTCTCCCCACAGCGTTGGGGAAAGAGAAGTCGCGACGACGGGGGAAGAGAGGGAGGGGAAAAACCACCCATCTTCAAACGTCGGGCAATGAATTAGTACCCGTTAAAGGAATTTTCAATTTATCAAATATGAGCTTAAATAAACATCAAATAGACCTGTTACAGAAGGGACTGTCCTTTGCCCCATCGATGTCTGTGAATAAGTTTTCATTATTTGTAGATCTAAATCTATATATACGCAGACTGACATTAAAGCGACACTTCATAAAAGCAAATAAAGATAATGAAATAAATGACACCGTTACTCAAATACCAGAAGGTTCAACTGGTCTTAAAAAACAGAGCACGTTCTATCCCTTAGAGTCAAAAGGGCCAAATATTGACTTATTTTTTCAACTGGTGAAAAAAGAATTTGATGAGATAAATGATAAATTGAGATTTAACAATAAAAATTTAACCAGACAAGAAATCAATGCCCTTAAAGAAATTGTTGATAACAAAAATGTGGTTATAAAACAAGCGGATAAGGGGGGCGGTCTGGTGATTATGAATAGGGATAATTATATTGCTGAGATGTTGAGACTCTTGAATGACCCAGTGTCATATAGACTATTGGAGAAAGATCCTTCCTCGGAGTTTCAATTGGATCTCCAGGCTCTCTTACTAAGGGGAAGAAGAGATGGCCATATTGATCAGAATGAATTTGATTATCTCAGCAATGATCACCCCAGGGTAGCCACCATTTATCACCTCCCGAAGATTCATAAGAACCAGACCGCGCCCCCTGGCCGCCCAATTGTATCAGGGATTGATTCTTTGACTTCGAAATTATCGGAGTATGTGGATGTATATTTGAACAAGTATGTACCTAAACTGAAATCTTATGTTAAAGACTCTATGTCAGTACTACAGTGGGTAGAAGACCTGAAATGGAAAGATACGAATAGTTGGGCCACTGTAGATATTAACTCTTTATATACGTCCATACCGCATGAAAAGGGGTTAAACTGTATTTTGGCAGTCCTTTATTGTGATGCTGCCATCCCTAGAAGAAAAGCCGACTTTATTGTAGAATGTTTAAAATTTGTACTCAAATACAATTACTTCACATTCCTGGGGCACTATTACATACAGTGCTGCGGGACGGCTATGGGCACGATTTGTGCCCCGGGGTTCGCAAATTTATACTTAGGCGAATGGGAAGAAGAACTTATTTACAGTGAAAAAAAACCCTTTCTGCAATTTCTGTCTATGTTTAAACGTTATATTGATGACGTCATCATAGTGTGGTCTGGTACAGAATTACAGTTTGTAGAGTTTGTGAAGTATATACATGAGAACCATTATAATTTAAGCTTCACATTCAAGTTCAACAAAAACACCATTGAATATCTGGATTTGACTCTGGCGGCAGAGGATTATTCAGGATCGGTAAAAACGTGTACCTTCTTCAAAGAAGTTGACAGCAATAATTATTTAGAATTTACAAGCTGTCATGCGGAAAATTGGAAAATAAATCTGCCATATTCGCAACTACTGCGCTTGAGGCGCAATTGTAGTAACCTAGAGGTCTTTGACATACAGGCTGAAACATATATAAACAGGTTCTTAGAAAAAGGGTACCCCCTGAACCTTATTCTATCTGCCAGAGATAAATGCAGAAAATTGGAAAGAAAAGAACTCATTATCTATAAAAAACCTGAAAATAAGGAGAAAAGAGCTGTTTTTTGTCCATTTGTCACACAATTCAATGCACAAAGTACTGTAATTAAAACAATTTTAAATAAACATTGGACAATCCTTAAAATGGATCCCCTTTTGCAAGGCGTCATAGGGGAACGTCCAGAGGTTATTTTTAAAAGAGCCAATACTCTCAAAGGCAAGTTATCTCCAAGCTTGTTACCTGTAGAGAAACTTGAACAAAGAACATTAAGTCTTTTTTCGAACATGCCCCCTTTGAAAGGTTTTTATTGCTGTACTAAATGTAAGATGTGCCCACATGGGTTAAAAGGTAAAAAAACAGTTACCGATAGAAATGGTAAGGTGTGTGAAGTAAAGGGGCTGATTAATTGTACTACAACCCATGTAGTGTATTTGTTGCTCTGCCCGTGTGGTAAGAGATACGTGGGACAGACCAAGAGGATGCTAAAAATTCGTATCCTCGAACATTATCGTAATATTAAAAATAAAATCAGTAACCATAGTGTCCCACGACATTTTCTTACCTGTCAAAACAGCAAACCAGATGGAATGCGCTTTATGGGCTTAGAACAAGTGAAAGTGGATGTGAGGGGAGGAAATCTTGAAAAGTTACTCCGTAAAAGAGAATCCTATTGGATATATAATCTAAATACACTTCACCCTGAGGGGTTGAACGAGGGAATAGATATTGCTTCTTTTTTGGGATGAAAAGTATTGCTAATCATATGATGTAATCCCGATAAGTGTACCCTCTAAATACTTCCATTAGCGAAGCTTCTTGTTGCTGATGTATACCTCTCTTGCTTGGATGTTCTGCACTGGCTCTCATATAATAATTTTTAGTAATTCGTATTAATTTTGAATAATTCTTCCCTTTTAAATACCCCAATATTTTTCAAAAAAATTTTCTCTTCCCTCTTCTTTTAATAATTTACATGAATTTCTCTGGTTTATGTGTATCTATATTTTTTCTGAAAGAAACTGTGACCACTATATATGTGCTGTAATATTGCTTTAAGAGAAGCGTTGTCATTTAACTCCGTGAATATGGAGAGATGACCATGTAAATGCTTTTGTCATTTTAAAGTATTTTTTTATGGGATAATACTTTTTATGTAATATATGTATATGCTATTGATTTTATATGCTTTAAACTTTGTTTTAAATCGTTGCCAAAATGGACGCAATATATGTATATGCAAAGACACGTAATACGCCTACAGCGTGTTGGGTGTCCAAACTTCTCAGCTGAGACGATGTCAGGGATTAGCTGTGATTGACAGCAACCCGGCTACATTAGAGGATTCTGACCGACGCTGGGCCAGCCCTCTGACGAAGTCCACGTGACGAAACGCGTAGGGGCGTGGCTCAGCGTCGGATCAGACCAGCTGGAGTCGCAAGGAGTGTAACCTCTCCTGTGTGCCGGACGCCGAGCGTTATTTGGTTTTTCATATGCTCAACTATTGCGGTAATTCTGAGACCGCCTACTCTGGTAACGTTATTCATTTCGTTTATATTGTCCGTTGTCAAATAAAAGAAGACTTACTTTTTAAACTATCTGCACTATGAAGCGCCCGTTGTTTCTATTCCTTTAGATATATATATACATATATATATATATATATATATATATATATCTTTCTATCTAGATAGATAGATAGATACATACATACAGGGGCGTCAACAGCAGTGCAGACCCCTGGGCATAGCAATGTATTAGGGCCCCTACCGATCCTCCAGCGGTAGGGGTGGGGGAAGCTTTGATGTCCCTCAGGTGGTAGGGGGTATTATATCAACCGCTCAGCATGTAGGGCCTGGAACAGTAATTCCCACTAATTACCCCTTTACTGCACAGATGGTGGGAGATGGGGTGGGAGAAGGGGGCATTGGGCTGAATGAAGGGGCCCTGACACATAACTTCCAGGGTGGTAGAGGAGGTTTAATACGCAGAGGAGGGGTGTATAGTGGAGTGGGCTTATTATTCATAATTATCTGGTGGGAGGACAGCTTGCTTGACTGCAGATATCTCCAGTTCCCGGAAATAAATTTCTTAGATTTTAATGGAATTAAAAACTAGAGAATCCCACCTACCAAATGCTATAGGGGACTAGGGGATCAAATTTCAGGAGGCAGAGCAATCTGCCAACGAGAATATAAAACTACATACCAGGTGTGTGGAGCTGGAGCAGTAACCAGCTTCTGGAAGGCTGATATCTCTGGTTCTTGGCAAAGTAGAGACAAGCTGCTAGTGTTCCTCAAAGGGGGAGAGTCCCAGCTTTTAGAATATATCGTCAGAAAAACTCTGTCAGACAGAACCTGAAATATCTGACTGAGAAGAGCAATTAACAGGCTTGGATGGAGACCACTGCTTTGAAGTCAGATATCTCCGGTTCCCAAGAGCCGATTTTCAAAATTCTTGCACCCATGGAAAGAGGGGACCCTCAGCTTTCATTGCACTTAGACTCATGGGGGGGTTTCTGGGTACTCAGAAACCCCCCCTTCGTGCGCTACGGGAGTGGAAGGTAAAAATAAAGCAGGCGGGTACAGCGGTGAGATCACCACTATGTGTAGTCAGACACCACAGATTTCAGATTCATTCCTAGCCGTAGTCAGCTGACCAGAAACCCACCGGAAGTCCTCATACCTAGTTAATGGAATGCATGGCATTCTGGAGATGCATTCCACAAACACTATTAACTACTTTTTGCACTGCTGCATTATCATAGCCTTTAGACATCTATACCACCCTAAGTGCGGGATCAGTACTATATCTATATGTTATTAACAGAGACCTGGATACTCTGATTATAGGAGAATTCTATTATTCCTCAGTGGAGGCATACAGGAAGTGACGTCAGGATAGATGAGGGTACTTAAACCCATGCAGGAGAGTCATTAGATCTCGCTGCACACCCACAGGAGTAAGATTTATGCCTCTTCCAAATCGGTAGGTTGCACTTTATTGGTCCCATATAATGTTTTGGATGATTTTTCCAAGTATGTATATTCTTTAAACTAACGGTGATCATATATATAAAATTTGATCATGTATACAAATGTCACACTATGTATCATTATGTATCATATGCTATCATTTGATCATTGTTTGGTCTCTTAAAGTCTGCACATTTACTTACTAGTTAACCATGTCTATGACAGCCTGCACTTATTTCATATGACCATGGTTTTGGAAATAGCTGTAATACAGCCATCACAATGCCAATGGATGCATCTATAGGATGTTGCCTGATAAATTGAGATGCGAAACAGTCTTTGGTGATAGCATAATATCATCGCATTTATGCTAATTATCGCATATGCAAACTACTGTTTATACAAATGGAGAATTGTATCCATTGTACAAATCAAGAATAATACCAATTATGTTAATTATCCCTTATATGAATACAGCATTACATTCATTATGCTAATTGTAGGATTTAGGCACAGTATTATATTCATTGTGAAAATTAATTGTTCTGTAAATATATTCATGATATATATTGATGCATATTTTTGCATATTATGGAAATCATTTGTATGTATACACACTCATCCATAGGGTACTATATTCACTATGTGTATGAAAACCTAGAAAAATGCATATTGAGAGTATCTTATGGTTTATTTTTAGGGGATAGTTCAGTCCCTCTACATTCCAAGTTAAACATTTTAAACAAGTGCTTGTGACTTTTAGATTATTAAAAGGCATAGTTATATTAACCTATACCTATCCTTAGTGACGTGAAGACTGACTTCATGAATACAAACATGATACAGATGGGGCAGGTCCCATCCTGGCTGGCCGATCGCCAGAACGTCTGCGCTGGCGACCCGCCAGCAGCCGCGCCAGCGAATACACTGAGACGCGCGTGCGTCTCACGCGCACGCGCGTCTCAGTCTCCGTCGCCAGCGCGACGGAAACCCTGTCCGTCTCCGCCTCAGGGAGATGGACAGGGTTAGGGGGGGTTAGGGGGGGATGCGGGCAGGCGACGGGGACCCCGGGTTACCGCCGGCAAGCCGGCGGGGACCCGGGGGAACGGGTGGAAGCGCCGTCGGAAGGGGGCGCGCGCGCCTCTCGTGCGCGCGCGTCCCCTTCTCACCATCGCCATGGCGCTGGCGGGGGATGGCGGCTGGCGACGCCAGCGCCATCCCCTGCCAAGATGGGACCTGCCCCATCTGTATGCCCCATCCCAGAGAGTGGGGTCATTATCTTAATCAGTGGCGGCTCGTACCTTGGGGGAGGGGGGCTGCCTCTGGCCGCAGCGGGGGTGCAGATTCAGGCACCCCCCTCTCCCTGTCGCCAGCGCTGCTTCTGCCTCCTCTCCCATCCTGGTCCCGGCGCCTGTGCTGTGATGAGTGACAGGCGCCGGGACTGGCTCATGCACAGTACACACGCACGCAGCCAACAGTACGCACGCAGCCAACTTCTATGGGTTGCTTGGGCAACAGCCCATAGAAGCAATCTTGGTCCTGGCGCCTGTACAATGTAAGTTAAAGGCACCGGGACCAGTGCGTGTGCAGTACCTATATAGGTACTGTGCATGCGCATCTGGCATTTTTGCATGGCAGCCCGCACAAAGGCGTCCTGGAGGGAGGGAACACCTCTTAATGGGACTGCCTTTGTGACTGCCAGGTCGGACTTCCAATTGGAAGTAACTGCCAGTCATAGTGAAGCCAGTGCAGTCTCACAGACTGCATCTGGATTCACTACAGTGGTGGATTTTACCTGGAGGGGCTGCAGCCCTGCATCTTAATTAATTTAAAACACTTACACGACCATCTAAACAATTTGTGAAAAAATTGCATCTCTTTACAATATTTCTGAATCTTTTGAGCCCCATAGGTGGGCCCATAGGTCCTCCCATTTAGCTCAAAAGTAGTGCTAAATAAATACGTGAAAGTTAATTTCATGTGTGAATATAGTCCTGTGACTTTACGTGAATTAATATGCCAAACAAATAAACATAATATTTCTTTTCTAAAAAGTATTATCATCATATTTTAGCTTAGGAGCCATATACTGTACTTGCGGTAACACGTCATTATCAGTTCTGATTCTTTGGTGTGGATGTTATGCTTGTAAGAATCCAGTCCACAAAGGTTTGGGCTGAGGCAACCGTTTCAAACAGATGTGATTTGTCATTGTGGAATATCCAAAGTATACAAGGGCAAATTTGGTGCCTGCCTCAAAAAGGGATTTACAGATGTGTGAGAATTCTTTCCATTTCGTTGCGACCTGAAGTGAGAAATCCTGAAGTAGAAGCAGTTTTTCTCCTTGGTATTGCAGGTCTCTCTTTTTCCTGTATTTTTCAAGGATCAAGGCTTTATCCTGATAGTTTAAGAATTTAAAGATCACTGGTCAGAGTCTACATCTTTCAGATTGATGCTCGGGACCAATATGATTATCTCTTTCAATCAGCATAATACCCAGTTCGGGCAAGCAACCTGGTTCCCGTGGGAGCCATTTTGAGGCTATGTCCATCAGTTCTTTTTGTGTTACTGATTCCGGTAGGCCTGGGGTAGCCAACCCTAGTCCTCGAGAGCTACCAACAGTGCATGTTTTGCAGGTCTCCTCACAGAATCACAAGTGAGCTAATTAGCTCCATCTGTGGATCTTTTAAAATGTGTCAGTGATTAATGAGTGCAGCTGTGCAGCAGCTAGGTTTTCTGGAAAATGTGAACTGTTGGTAGCTCTCGAGGGCTAGGGTTGGCTACCACCGCGGTAGGCCAATCAGGCGCAGATTATTTCTTCGATCTCGATTTTCAAATTCTTCCAGTTTATGGCCCTTATTCTGTTTCGTGCGGTACGGCCCGCGTGCGGCCGTACCGCCGATGTTTTTACTCTGCACATGCGCAGAGGTCAATCTGCGCATGTGCAGCCCCCTTCGCCGCAGACGTATTTCGTCCGCCGCAAAGGGGGCGTATAGGGGCGTGAGAGGCTTCATGCCCTCATTTCCCTATGTGTACGCCCCGCGTTTCATGGGCGTTCCCATGCAAACGCGGGGCGTATGCATGGTAATGAGGGCATGACGCAACTCATGGGGGCGGAAAGCTGACGTCGCCGGATGTCAGCTTTCAGCCCCCATACAAGCTACCACACGGACGATTGTCCGTGTGGTCTCAGCTTGCGGGAGCTGCCGGGGCGTGCGGACCTGCCTTCGATGGTCGACGACCATCGAATGCAGGGGGCAGCTCCCACCATGGTGGAGGCGTACGCCTCCACCATTTTTATGCGGATCGCCAGCCGTCCGTGTACGGACGGCCGTGGCGATCCGTAGGGTGGGCGGGGATTGGTTTGTGCGGCCGGAGCCCCGTGTGCGGCTCTGGCCGCACCAACCAGAATAAGGGCCTATCTTGGATAATTATTATTGTAGCTTCTTGGGATGCTAAAATGGCCTTGGCCAAGATCAATTCATCTTCCATATTGGATATTCTCTGTTCAGCCTCCAGGAAATGGGATCCATGTTCTCGAAGCTGTATAACTGCTGATTCGATTACTTCTTTAATGACAGCTAGTTTTTCATCAAGTAGAGGTGACAATATGGCAGAAATTTCTTTGGCCGTTATGGCTGCAATTACACTATAAGTAGGAGATTCTGCGCCTTTAGATGCAGCAGGATTAAACTGGTAGGCAGGTGGACTGGCCATATATGAGGACTAATGTTTTGCGTCTTTGCCCTTTGCGGATGTCCCGGTTTTGCCGCTCCTTGCTGACTTTTCCCTCAAATTTCTCCATACTGTCAATTTGTGTATTGGCAACCTTTCTTAGATGACTTAGTTTATTAATCGTCTGCCAACAAGGAAGATGAAATATCTTTTTTTAAGATTCTCTATTTTGCCTCAATCTTTTAGGAAGCCGATGTATCAGATCAGATTGTCCTCCAGTCTGCTGCTTAGATGTTACGACAACCTTGTTCACTTATTAAGTCTCTTATGACAATTTTAAGTCAGCTGTTATTTGTCAGGGTCTTTATACTGCCTCCTTTAAGATTTGTGGAGTCTCTCACCTACTGCCGTTTAGTTTGCACTTTTCGGGTGATCTTCGGCTATTGATATTCTCCTGTTATACTTTCCATCACCTCTTCAGAGGAGCCCCTCCACATTTGCGTTATCCCCTAGACTCACCAGGGATATTCTTCTTCTAGTTGTTCCCTGATGGCTGCCGTGCCACTCCTGTCAGCGCCTTCTCCTCTGCGCCCGGCACTAACACTTTGCTGCCTTCCACCTCCATGTGACCAGTATCTGACGGCACTTCCTCCTCTGTGCCCGGCACCCTGCTCCAGTACTTGTGCCTTCTCTTGTGTTCTACTTGCCCGGCAGTCTGGGATGCCCAGCGTCCAAACTGTCACTCTCACTGATGTGGGCGCTGGCACCCAAAAGTGGTTGCCCCGGTTACCAGCCTGTTTCCTCCTGCCAGTTAGCGTCTATTCTGGCACTCTCACTGATACAGACACAGTTACTGTAGGAGATCCACTGTAACCTATGAGTTAACAGAGTTATTCAGTCTCTCAGATAAGTTTGTTAAGCTGTTGCAGGCAATTAAAGATAACCCGTTTGGCATTCAGTGTGTTCCTGTGTAAATGTGACTTGAATCCATCTTTAGAAATTCCAGTCCAGTTATTTGTGTATAGGAATAGAATATAAGCTGCTTTTCCCAGGCCTTTCTCAGGACTGAGGCTGCAACTGTCCTTAAGCTATTAAGTAACAACAATTATGCTAGTTTTTTGTTGCAGAGATGTCTGCCTACTTCGTTTTAGACTATCACTTTGCACAGTCACTTTACATAGTCGTTGCTACACCAGGCCGCATTAATCAGTTCTAAAGATGTTCTTAACACGCATCTAAATTCACAGCTTTTAGCAAGTTCTATTCCTTTACAAGAAATTCTGTAGCCAAGCTACAAAACTGTAGCACTCACCCAGACTGTAGAATCTGCACTGCTCTTAATAGAGAGGCTTGCTGGCTTCCCTCCTGTGGATTCTGCGCTGATGTCACTGGTGGAGGCTTGGCAGCTGTTGTATTATGTTTTAAAGGCAAAGGGGAGATGGCCTATTTTCCAGGTCCCTGTTCCACTACCTTGCAAGGTCCTCAGCAGTATACGGGGTCTCTGGTATAGCATTTAAAGCAGGTCAGCATCTCCACTTGCACCCACTATTCCCAATCCAGGTTGCCGCAGTGTGAGGCTAGGTGTTAAGTCCCCTTGCCCTTCAGTGTCTTTAATACTGACTGTCTTTATTTACAGTCACTGGGCACAGCTATGGGGACCAGGTTCGCCCCGAGTTTCGCTAACCTATTCATGGGTAGGTTTGAGGAGGAACACGTGTGGGGGCGCGACCTCGGGGAGAACCTGGTCCTCTATGGTAGATTTATTGACGATTTATTTTTTATTTGGGATGGGGATTATGATTCTGTCACTCACTTCACTAATAGTCTTAACAACAATTCTTTTGGTTTAAAATTCACTAGTAATTTTCACAAGGGTGGTATTAATTTTTTGGATATTGCCCTCACGGTCGAGGAAGGTCAGATACAGACCAAAACATATGTTAAGGATGTCGACCAAAATCGATACCTTAATTATCAGAGTAGCCATTTTATTAAGTGGAAAAATAACATCCCAAAGAGCCAATTCTTGCGAATCAAGAGAAATTGTTCCACTAGCTCAGCATTCGAGGAACAGAGTGGGATTATTTATAAATCTTTTCAAGAGCAGGGATACCCTAAAGAGATTCTAAATGGGGCACTGGATACTGTAAAAGAAATGAAAAGGGAGGAGTTACTACAGGAGAAAGGTGGAGTTAATGAAGGAGGAAAAAGAAAAAATATAAGAAAACAACAGGAGAGGGGGAGAAAAACGGTGTTCGTAACAAAATACAATACCCAAGCAATGAAAATAAAAAGTATAATAAAAAAGAATCTGCACCTCCTCAGAGCTGATGAGATCCTGAATAAAGAAATAGATTTAGGCCAAACTGTAGTATTCAGAAAATCTAGGAATCTTAAGAATAAAATTGCACCCAGTTTTTACAAGAAAGAGGGAGTGGGCAACCAATCATCTTGGCTACCTGAAAAACCTGTGGGGTACCATGTCTGTGGGGGGGTGGGAGGAGGGAGGGGGGGTTGTTCATCATGTGTGATCTGTGAGAAGAAGACTGTGAAATTCTCTTCCTATGTTTCGGGAGAGACTTTCTTTATTAATGAGTTCATGAATTGTAAAACCAAGTACATTGTTTACCTCTTGACCTGTGGATGCGGCTTGCAGTATGTAGGCCGCACCATAAGGAACCTCCATATTAGATTCATGGAGCATAAACGAAACATAACAAAAATGAATAAAAGTAATAGTCTGTATAGACATATGGCGGGTTGCCAACATGGAGATATCAATGGGATAAGAATGATAGGGATAGAACATATCAAAAATACCCCAAGGGGTGGGGATAGATATGTCCAGTTATGCAGGAGGGAGGCATACTGGATCTTTTGCCTTAGAACTCTGAGTCCGTTGGGCCTCAATGATAGCATCGAGCTAAATAATGTATAGAGGAGAACAAGATTGGGAGTGCGTACTCTGTCCATCTTCTTATTCTCTGGATTACACATATATATTTCCTTGGGCCTTATTATCGAATGATTTTGTATAAATTTGTGAATTTATGAAATATTAGTTAGCTCCTTTTGATAAAATAAAATAAAATAAAATCGAACCATTTATATCCTGTGGATAGATATAGAAAGAATTACTGATTTAGAAGAATTATTACTATTATTTATAATGTGATTCCATATAGATATAGGGAGAATATGGTAGTCTTTTCATAATTGATTACATGTACCCTGTGAATAGATATAGAAAATATTGCTGCCATCTAGTGGAGAGATTTGGATAAATAAATAAATAATCACTGTCAAAATCACTGTTTCGAAAATAGAATAAGAATAGTAATAAAATAGATACTTGGAGATATTTAATTTAATTTAATTTAACTTAGTATATATATATTTTCTATATAATTGTTTTTTATAATTATGTTAAATTTATTATATATACATATATGTTATATGTTAAATGTTGTTCGTGTGTGTATTGAGGCCATATTGATATGAGGCATGGAATATGAGCTATATATAAACAGCAGGCTTTTCAGTGGAAAGCGGAGTATAAAGGGGAAAAAACGGCTCCCAAAACGAGGCTTGGAGCTAGAAATATGACCAGCATGCTGACAAAGAGGCTTGGAATACAAAAGAAAGATGGCCGCGAGTGAGTGATGTCACGCATTGAATCTAAAATGAGGCTTGGAATGCAGGCAAAGATGGCCGCGAGAGACCATAAATAGATCCTTCTGAAAGCGAGGCATGAAGCGCAAACCCGGAAGTGCGGCTGTAACAACCCCGCGAACGGGACTGCTATAAATAAGCGCATTGTACATTGATGGCAGCACAACTGAGGAAGCCGCTGACCTTAAAGGCGGAGAAACGCGTTTTGTTGCTGACCACTGATAGCCAGATACTATCTCCGCTGATAATCGCTGCCACATCGATCAGAGCAGCTGTTGGACTCATTGGTGATGCAGAGCTTTTACATCTCCTCTCCGTACTGAACAGGAGAGTTCCTCTCATTCTACAGAGGTTATTTGTGTACCTAACAACACGGACACTAATCAAGCCGGACACACCATTTGGAGATTTGTCTCCTCCAACTATGCGGGACTGGTAACTATACAAAAAGCCTTGCTTGCACAAAATTGTTGCTTTGAATGACTTTTAAATCCAGCCTCATATCAGCAAATCAAGCTATAAGAAAAGCCTCTCTATGTTAAATGTTGTGAGTCCTGTTAGTCTTTGTCTTGCAATTGCAAAATGAAATACTTATGAAGTGCACATATATATATTATTATTGTTGATATTTTATTTATTTTTAATAAAAAAATTTATATTGTTATAAGAAACAGTGTTAATTATTGAGCTGCACACCATAGCGCTCCCTGGTAGTACATGTCAGTGTAAGCTGCATGTTCCTATCCCTTCTTGTCTTTAATACCTCCCACAGCAGTTTTTCCTGGCTGGTTAAGAGTGCCTCTCAGCAATGCTTCTATGTGCGCCGGTCTCCAATATAGCGCCTGCAGCGGGACAGCGTCCTCTGACCACCCACGATTCCAGGTAATGCTTTATGGTGGAGGGGGGGTAGGACTCAGGTGTCTAAGTGTTGGACCCCCTTATCTGCCGGTGCTTCAGCGACTCCCGTGGCAGTTATCTGTGCTGACGTGTCTCTCCGGAGTATCCCTCTCAGCCGTGCTGAAGGGCCAGAGCACAGAGAGCACCGCCGACCGTGATGTCACCCGCGCTCTACTTGCCCGGGGTCCGCCCATCAGCCTCCACTCTCCCGCTGGTTGACATATTCTACAGCTCTCTCACTGATGCGGGCGCCGTCACTGTAGGAGAGACACCCCCGCTCTCAACCTGTCCACCTTCCTCCTCTTTGATTCGGGATACGTAAGTTATTACCGTGGGGAGCCGGAGCCTCTCTCCCTTTTCCCACATCTATCTCACTGGTCCCCCTGTATAGCTAGGGAGCCGGGCCTCCGATTTTGGCCACCTTGAACTTTTAGGTAGCCTCTGGAGCAGAGAGCTCACTACAATGCAGCCATTCATTAGGTCTGCCTACCTAACCTGATGATTTTTTTTGAACATGATTAATAACTGGTAATGTGTCACTTTTAACCAGATATGTAAAAGTATCTGTCAAAGGGTGTAGACAAGATCGACATCTCAAATGATGAGAGATCATGGTTCGATAAATTATAAATTACTGCTACTACTGGAAAATACTGTTATAAATGTGGTAAAAATCAACGCACAGTATTATTGATAGCATATTATCAATAAATCAGGTCTGTAGACTTTTTTTATGCTCTTTACAAATTTCTTGGAATTTTTCCTCAATCTGGTGACTTTCTCTGGTACATCTAGTACAGGAGTTACCATATAAAGACAAATTTGCTATATTAACACTTTACATTTGGGATGGTATCCAGACATTAGGTCTACAGGGGGTATGAATCGGTGAAAAGGGAGGAGAACAGATAAAGTGCCTGATACTTTATCACCGGCCAATCAGTTCCTAACTGTCCCTGATTGGCTGATGATAGAGTACAAGGCACTTTATCACTTCTCCCCCCTTATCACTGCTTCATACATCTACCCCACAGTGTCCAGGTAGACAATAAAAAGGTCGACAACTATTGCTCGACAGTCAAATGGTCAACATGGTGAAAAGGTTGACGGTCAAAATGTTGACATAAGGTCAATAGTCAAAAGGGCCACATGAGTTTTTCATGATTTATTATTGTAAAAAATGAAGTACTTCATACTACAAACATGTGGGCATAGAGTTAGAGTATAATAGTGCCTGAAGCACGGTGAGCTCACACTTTACACTTGTGGTGTCCAAGCTGACCTATAGTGACATAGACACCAAAAAACACTGAAAACTCCTGTCAACCTTTTGTCAACCTTTCCCATGTTGACCTTTTGACCCTTTCAACCTTTTGACTGTTGACTTTTTGACCCTGTCAACCATTCTTTGTCGACCTTTTGATCGTAGGCCTAGACACTGTAGATCTAACAGACCATAAGCATTTTTTGATTTCCAATTAGCCCAGGTAATATATGCATCCTTTAGAGCCCAAATAAGGTCCAAGAAACTTATCCCCGATCCCATGTGTTTGAAAAAAATTGCATATAACTGACATTGGGTAAAATCATGAAAACAGGCTGTTTTCTACATTGAAATATTTGCAACCCTCCCATGTATCGCTGGTTGTAATTGGCTTTTGATGAAATGCTTCATTTGTTAAAAGCCGTAGCCAAGAAGATAGTAACTAATGGTTTAAAAAGTACAGTATGAAAATAAATCCCTGAAAAAATCTCCCTAAATCTAATGCATATTCACTACAATTCATCATAGTCCGAATAGTAAATCTTATTTCCATTATCACCCAACCCATGATCTCTGTGCGGATTAGAACACAATTGTGTAGAACACCGCTTATCCGGACTTCCTGTCTCTTCCGCTTATCCTGACTTCCTGTCTCTTATTTTTTTTTTCAAGCTAAGATATTATGTCAATAAAGTTACATATATCGGCCCATACGATGAAACAATACATTTTAATGAAAAAGGAGAATATTTGGAAAAACTAGAAATTATGAATTGGGCATGTGAACTGGAAGGCAATAAAAATATTGGCAAATACATTTATGTTGGTGACTTTTATTCATCAATTCCAGAAGATGAGCAGCTGTTTATCAAACCTTGGAAGATAAGATGGAAACACGGAAAGGTCAATCATAAAATCATATCACAAAAACAATAATAAGTATATTGTAACTGCAACAATGATAATGAAACACAGCACTTAAATATATTTCCACTTATATACTTGTCATCATTTAAAATGAAATGTGAGGCTTTTGTGTTGCCTTATTAGTGTGTATTGCATGTGATGTCATTTGTGATTGCTGATGTAATGATTTTTGATGCTTTGATGTCATAGGGCATGTTGTGTGATGTCGGTGATCACTAATGTAATAATATTTCGAATATCCTGTACAACAATAATTACTGAGTGTTACCTTTTACCATCTACCTTTCAAAATTAGTCCATCAGGAAATTTAGCAATTTGGGTTCATTTAAAGTTAGCAAATCTTACACGACCAGATCTAATACAAGACTGAGCTTTTATTTGAGATATTCTGCCAATGTTTTGTCAATATAATTTTTTTTTTCCATTTCATAGGAATAAAAGTCTAAATTTTGTATTCAAACCTTGAGCATTTGTAACACAATGGGAAAATTTTACAAAAGCTTCTAAAGCAACCAATCCGATTCTGTCTATTAATTTCAAGAGAATTAATAGACAGTATCTGATTGGTTGCTATTGGCAGCATCCGTCCTTTTCATTTTCTGAAACTTTAGTAAATTTACCCCTATGCCTGGGGCCACACATAGGGGGAAATTTACTAAGATGTGTATTCTGCTTCACATGTGATGTATGGGCAACCAATCAGAATCTACTTCTTAGCACCCTCTAGAAGATAGTAGACAGGGTCTGATTGGTTGCCCATAGCAACATCACATTTCCCCCATAGTGTTTTAGCGGGTGCTGTTCAGTGAGACCCACTTTCCCAGATGGAGATTGTGCACAGTGTACTATGCGGCCGCCTACACATAGGCGGCAAAGCATGCTGAGGTTTGACAGGACGACTGGATGACCGGATTTCATGGGGAAAACATACATTTCAATGTATGTGTTCACACAGTGCGGCTGTACCATCGCCCCCTTCATCGCCCCACCCACTTGAGCTGGCAAGCCAGCGCAAGACAGGGGGCAAGCAGTCCGATGGTGGAGGAGCAGAGAAGAGCTCCTGAAGAGGCAAAGCCATGGGGAGGCGGCGGCCATGAAAACAGCTTAAAGGCCACCACCCCCAGGTGAAGAACACAGATGAAGACACCCGGGGAAGCCCTGTGAAGATGGCAGTCATGCAAAAGAGCTTAAAAGGCCTCCACCTCCAGGTGAAGAACACAAATGAAGATGCTGGGGGGAAGCCCTGGGGATGCTGTGGCCTGCAAAAGAGCTTAAAGATGCTGTCCCCAAGTGAAGGCACAGCTAAATAAAATAAAAGGTGTTGTGTGGTTATTTTAATATTGCCTTTGCATGGGGACTATATAGTAGGTACCAGTGGGCACTTAATGGCCCACATGCTGGTATTTGAGGTTAACCAAATACCAAAACCAAAGTATATGGTATTAAACGCTGATTGATAACCTACTCCAAGCTGCAACATTTTTTTTTTTTAAATGGGCTTATCAAACCCTTTATAGTGGGAACCAAAAGACCAAAAAGATGAAGCAGCACTGCTTGGAATAGAATAAAAATGTATTCAAACATTACACAATATTGGCCAATATATATCATATTATGACAGACATAAATATAAAAATAACCTATAATCACATGCACACACTGAGTCCTAATATCTTCCAGGTGCTCTATAAAAAGAACTGCACATCTCCGTTTGATTTAATTCCGGTTAGTAAGTTATTACTGGGGTATTTCCCTCTCATTCCCAATAATAAATGTGCATATTTAAGAGAAAATATTATACTTATGTTTGTCCAATCAGGGTATAGATCAGGGTATAAATTAGATAATTTACAAGCTATCACACCTAGGTGGTGATGCTGTGGATAGACCGGGATTCAGCACAGGCCTGGGCTATCCTAGATTGGGGAGACCCCTTTGTTTGGGGATCCTCACCTCCCCAAGAACTACTGGCCTGGACTGACTAGTTAGGGTGGGTATTGATTTGGCCATGGGACCCCATCAAGTGTGTCCCCTGGCTACTGCATTAGACCCCCTACTAGTGGAGCCTGGCTCTGGTCCCTAAAATATGGGGGCCTCCACTCATCTTGTCCCTCATATTTTGGTAACCAGAGTCGGCTCTAAGAGCCTGGTGCTGATTCCTAAAATATGAGGGATCCCCACTAATTGTTCCTGCCAAAAACTGTATCCTGCTAAAAAGAAGGGGTGTGGATGTTACCTAGGTAATTGATTGGGCGCTGTCAAGGGGTGTCTCATCAAGCAGCTACTGAAATCGAGGGAGTAAATCCCTGATAAACAGAAATAAGCAAAGGAAGTAGCATTAAAAACACCAATGAAGAATTAAATTTAATAATACATATACGTTTACATATAAAAACACATGAGGCACATGGCTCCTTTGGCAACCATATCAGATTCACTTATGTATAAGAAAGGGATCCATTCCTATCGCCAATATTAGTGATCCACAGATGGTGAGTAGTGTCTCAATCTAGTGCCAGTGAGTCAGTTTTAGATGACAGTTGGTAGCAGTGGTGTGTCTCCCCTACTTTGGAGTGTGCTGGAACTGCCACTGGTGCAAATGCTAATCAGCAATCCTCTGGTGTACATATATGCTCCTTTTTGTACAGGGGGTGAGAAGCCAACTGTGAGCATTTTTAGATCTCGCCCCTCTCCAATCCATTCTTAACGCTGCTGCTAGGCTCATCTTCCTCTCCTGCCGCTCTACCTCTGTCTATCTCTTCACTGGCTCCCCATTCCTTTCTGAGTTCTCTTTAAACTCCTCACCACCACCTACAAGGCTCTCTCCTCCTCCACCACTCCTTACCTCTCTTCACTGATTTCTATCCACACGCCCTCCCATCCTCTTTGCTCCGCCGCAGACCGTCCTCTCACCTAATCACCTCCTCCCACTCCTGTGTCCAAGACTTCTCTCGCGCTGCCCCCTGCACTGGAACAGCTTCCCGCCACCCATCAGGCTTTCTGATTCCATTACCTCTTTCAAGCCCTCCCTCAAAACCCACTTCTTCCGACTAGCCTATCCCTCCTCCTCCTAACCTCTTTTGCTCCTCCTATCCTGCCTACCCTACCCCTCCATCTGTTCCTCCTTATCCTATTGTTTTTCGTTCGTCCACCCACCTCCTTTTAGTCTGTTTACTCTTATGAGTAGGGCCCTCCTTCCTCACGTACTCACCCTACCTCTTTACATCACCAGTGCTCCTGCCCTGTTCTCCCTTCCTCTACTTCATCTTCAGTCTCCTCGACAATTTCGACACCTACTTAGAAACTGATGCTGATTTTAGTTCTACCAGCTATACCCCTATTTATGCTGTATTTTATCAACACACCCTGTACATTACCTTGTAATTTGTTTTTTTGTTTGTTATGTACTGCGCTGCGCACACCTTGTGGCACCTTATAAATAAATGCACTACTACTACTACTAGATGCTGTTACATGTCTTGGTATTTTCTAGTTGCAAGCAGTTGTCATGTCATTGAAACTTGCCCCAGTCCCTTGCGTTGTATAGATTTTTTGTAGCAGTGTGAAACTATTTCAGTGGCCCATCCGAGGCACAACCCACCGATAAGATGGACTGTTTCCATGCTTCTGACTAGCAACCTCCCAGTCAGGACCCAGGAATGACCATTACATCTTCAATGCATTTCTGAGACTGCACCTTCAAATTGAATGCGCTGAATTAGTTTTAGGGATTTTCATGCATATACAGAATATTAAAGAATCTTCAAATTCCATGGACATCAGCATTGCATGTGACTTTGAACGAGGCCCCATGTGTTTAATGTAGGGCTGCAATACCTCTGTAGTACTGAAGGGGCTGTTCTTGATCACTTTTGGCAAATGCACATTACTGTATATACATCTTTATCTGGATCCTGGTTGTTACCACCAATAAGCAAGCTCACTGTTTGGCTGCTTCTTCCTGCAGTAAATTTTATCATTCCTCTGTATTCCTTTACACTGTTTATGCTGAAATAACCAGGGCATTAATTAAGTATTCCTTTCGGGTTTTGTATATTAATTAGACAGTTAAAATAAAGACATTCAAAGCACACAGTAGACAATATAATGTTGACAGGTGCTTAAGGTCAACTTTGTCCATATGACTTCAGCCAATATAGACAGGTATAATTTTACAAGGGACATCATTTATATAACTGGGTGAAAATGGTGTCAGTTAAATATAGACTAAGTTCAATGTTGCTGTTTAAAAGGCTGACAGATTATATGGTCAGCATCAAAATGTCATCAGTCTCAAATTGTAAGCCATGGACACAATAATAAAACACAGCTGCTTCCAAAATCTGGCCTGTAACTCAGACACTGCTAAAAGCTGGCGGCTCAGGACAAGAATGGACGCCTTTTGGTGGGTTTACTATTCGCTCGATTCTATCTTAGGTCAGTGTACCATCCTGAAATCCTACATAAGTTTTCCTCCAAAACACCATCTGTTGGCCTCACCTACATTTACAGAGTGCTGAATAAATCACCACAAATGAGCATTTAGCCACTAGAGTCTAGGCAACAAAATGTATGGACTGGAAGTCTGCCACAAACTCAAGGGTTATATTGGAAATCAATACAGTAGCTAATCACTGGTGCACTTGCTTTTTCCTTTATACCACCAGCCATCTCATCTAACTCTCAGTAGGTCTACAAATGCTTCCTGTCCTCAATTTGTTCACCTGGACCTTTCTGTATATTGATCTCTTTTGGTCTTGCTCTCAGAAGCTTCACAAAGCTTTTCCTCTCCAACGTGACTTGCTCCTTCCACTTTACTTACATTCAGTTTGAACTAATTTGGCAATCAACGGGTGGGTACAGTGCTCCATATCACTTACTGTGTTTTAGCCCACAGGCATCTGCTATTGGATGTTTGGACTCTGTGGCAACTTCACAGACAGATAACTGCTAATGCTATATTTCATTCTCCTGCGTCTAAGGAAGAATTTGCAGTGAGATCCCCCAGTTGCTGCTGGAGTACTGCTTTGGGAAGAGTCACATTGATCATCGTAGTGATGCTTTGTTGGGTCTCACCATGTAGCTCCTTGCTCTTTCTCCCTCTGTGTTACTATCTTCTGTTAAGTCTCATAATATGAATGAATGTGGCGAAACAGATCACTAGTAACATGTTTTATGAAGCCATTGCCTTCTTGGGTTTAGTGGCCACTTCTTCTGGAACTGCATCCTCACCATGTGGACCTGTCAGCTAGTTTCTCTGGCTTGTAATACCATCATACTAGTCCCAGAATACTGCTTCTTAGGGTATTGCTGCAACCACAATATTTTGATAAATTATTATTTTCTAAAGCAATGTAGAGCAATGTAGAGGATATAGGTAATACCTAAGACTATTACTACAAATGTTCTCATATATATAATACAAGTCCATACCGAACATACTCAGAGAGTTTCTTTGACCATGGACTTATTTTATTTTGCAGGCTCCACGAGGTTTGTGTTCTGGAGTCTGTCTTCCGGGAACCAGACGGGCACTGAGGAAAGGCTCTCACACCTGCTGCTATGACTGTATCCCATGCTCAGAGGGGGAGATATCCAACGTTTCTGGTAATCATCTTATATATACATTGTCTTCAGCATCTCTGTGTTCAGGATAGAAAGACATATAGAGAATGTTATTAATAAATGTTGTTATCTTCAATTTAGGTGCAAGTGATACTGTACATAAAATAGACTTTAATCTGTTTTGATAAATTTACATTTTATTATGGTGGGTTTCTGCCCTTTCTCTTTATCCAATGCTAAAACTTGATAAGAACTACAGTAGCATGCACTTAGCTGATATATTTCATCTAAGAAATTTCATTTGGGTCATTTAGATTATAGTTAATATAGGGGGTCATTCTGGTCCATTTGGATGGTGCCGAATTCGGCCCCGTTCCAATGGTTGATGGACTGCAATTTACTATGCTGTCGGGCTGTTTGCAAGGGGCAGCATGGGCGGGGGATAAGGGGCCCAGGTTGCGCCCATGGGAATGCCCAGCAGCAGCACTTAAGGATAGCAGCACTTAAGGATACCTATACTGGACTCCCATTATATCTCTCTCCACTCGTGCTGGGACTTTTGAGTGACCAGAGCAGGTTATATATTCCATTCTTTATTGGCAGGTCTATATATTGTTTTAATAATAATTGTCAACAAGTGTCTTTTAGTGTCGTTTTTTATCTTTACTTTTATTATCATAAATAAATATGACAACATAATATTGGGATCATTAAAAGAGCGCTGCATACCCCCCTCTTACTATATTTTGTGCCACATAATCTAAAAGATTAGCGGTAACTCATACACCCAAATATCTAAATCTTAGTGTCCACTGTAGAGAGCATTGGGGATCAATATTTTGAGGGAGGACCCCAGATACCGGCATAATATTTGATTTAGTCCAGTTTATACAGATAACTTCCCAAATGCATTAATTATTTGTAACATAGCTGGTACAGGTCTATTTACTTCCTGTAAGAACAATAATATATCATTTGCATATAATGCAATTGTATCCATAACACTACTGATTCTGCATCCTACCACATCAGGAGACACCGTCAGGAGACAAGCTAATGGCTCAATTGCAAGAGCAAATAATGCCGGTGATAACGGACATCCACGTCGTGTTCCTCTTCCCACTGAGAAAGATTTTGTTATATATCCATTAACCCCTTCCCGACATTTGACGTATATATACGTCATGGCCGGGATGTACTTCCCGACACATGACGTATATATACGTCATGACTTTAAACTGTCACCGCGTCTATAGACGCGGTGACAGTTTAAACATGTCTGCTGTCCCTGACAGCAGACATGTCCCAGCATGCCCAGGGGGGGCGGCGATGCCTCCCCCCCGTCGGCGATCGCTGCGATTGGCTGTTCAATGTGAACAGCCAATCACAGCGTTTTCCTGTGTTACCAGCGAATCAGACGCTCGGTAACACAGGGATCAATCACCGCCGGGTGTGAGGGGGCGTGGGGGTCACCGGTGGTCACCGGTGATGACCACACCTCACCCCCCCTGCCCCCAAGGCTGTGATTGGTCCGTCGGACCGACGGACCAATCACAGCCATGGCGCGTGATTTAAACTAACGGTGACTGCGCTGCAGACGCCATTCCGGTCTGGAATTGCGTGCAGAGCGGTCACCGTGCCAATCTGTCGTGATATACTGACCTGATCCTTGCCTGATACTTACCTGATCACCGCTGGTAGCGTGCTGCCAGCAGCTGGATGCTTCCTGGATCTTGTGACTTCCTGTGTGCTGCTGCTGCAGTGTCATAGAGTGAGAGATAGTGAGAGATAGTGAGAGATAGTGAGAGATAGTGAGAGATAGTGAGAGAGAGTGACAGAGAGTGCTATATTTTGTGTCTGCTGCCCCCCCTTTTGTGCTGATCAGTATATCTGTGCTGATCAGCAACTTTTTGGGGGTGCAGTTTTTTTTTATATATATATATATATACCTGTCAGTTGCACCAAAGGTTGTGCTGCCTGTGCAACTGACTGCTGCCCCCCCTGCTGTCCCCCTTTTTGTGCTGATCAGTATAAATTAACTGATCAGCCACTTTTGGGGGTGCAGTTTTTTTTTTTTTTATATATATACCCTGTCAGGTTGCACCCACAGTTGTGTGCCTGCTGCCCCTCACTGCTAATCAGTGTTGCATCACTGCATCACTGATCTGCAGTTTTTTTTTTTTTGGAGAGTGCAGTGGGGTTTTGTTTTTACACCCACGTTGCTTTTGTGGGTGTCCTGTGGCCGCTGAGCGCTGATCAGTGACGTACATCACTGAACAGCATTTTTGGCACAGGGTTGATATAATTTTTTTTCTGCAGTTTTTTCAAATTGTTTTTTTTTTGGAGAGTGCTGTGGTTTATTTTTTTTAAATTGTTTTTACACCCACGTTGCTTTTGTGGGTGTCCTGTGGCCGCTGAGCGCTGATCAGTGACGTACATCAATGATAAGCATTTTCGGCACAGGGTTGATCTATTTTTTTTTTTTTGGATCAAATTCCTGTTGCCTTTGAGCGCTGTTCAGTGACGGACGTTACTGACCAACATCTGTGCTCAATTTTTGGCGCAGGACCTTTTTTTTTTTTTTAACCCCTTCAAGGTTGTACCAAAAGCTGCCTTGAAGTTGCTGAGTGACGTACATCACAGATCAGCATTTTTGCCACAGGGTTGATCTAATTTTTTTTTTTTTTATTGGGATCAAATTCCTGTATAAAGTATTTTTTTCTGCACTACATACACACTACACACTACATACCACCCGTGTTGAAATAAAGTTTGTACCCCCCCTACACTATACACGTGTTGAAACATTACACTTACAGAAACACAAAAATAAAAATGGCATCCCAAATGTCATCCCAGTCATCCAGAAGAATGTATTCAGCGGAGGAGGCATATGCCATGCTTGCCTCTGACTCTGACACAGCCAGTGATGCAAGCGGGGAATTTGAAGGATTCGTCTTAACCTCATCTTCCTCCTCTAGTGATGAGGGACCCCCTCAAAGACGCCCCCGTAGAGCAGCTGAGACCCCCCCCAAATGATTGATCCCGTATGGACCCCACCACCAGACAATTTTGAGCCCCAGGTTCCTGAGTTTTTGGCCATCCCAGGAATCCAATTTGATTCAACAGGTCTCAGAGAAATTGACTTTTTCAAATTATTTTTCTCTGATTTTATAAATTTAATGGTGAACCAAAGTAATTTATATGCCCAGCAGTTTATTGCTCAAAACCCCACGTCATCATTTGCTAGGTGGACCCCTGTAGATGCAGTAGAGATGATGACATTTTGGGGTCTGGTGTTACATATGGGCATAGTAAAAAAGCCAGAAATTAGGCAATATTGGAGTACAGATGTTCTGTACAGCACCCCACTTTACCGTATGGCCATGACTCGGACTCGTTTTGAGACAATCCTTAAATTTTTACATTACACCGATAATGCACAGTGCCCACCCAGAGATGATCCCACCTTTGACCGGCTATTCAAAGTCAGGCCGGTCATTGATAATTTCAGTGCCAAATTTGCAGAGATGTACATCCCTGAAAAATTTATTTGTATCGACGAGTCCCTTATACATTTTAAAGGAAGGGTTAAATTCCGCCAGTACCTTCCCAGTAAGAGGGCAAGGTATGGCATAAAAATGTATAAACTGTGTGAAAGCACCTCAGGGTACACCCACAGGTTTAGGGTATATGAAGGGAAGGATTCAAGAATTGAACCGCCAGAATGCCCCCCCCCTCCCTCGTAGGTGTTAGTGGAAAAATTGTCTGGGATTTAGTGCACCCCTTCCTGGATAAAGGTTATCACCTCTATGTGGATAACTTTTACACTAGCATCCCCCTGTTTAAGGCCCTTGGTTCAAGAGGTACAGCAGCTTGCGGTACTGTGCGCAAGAACCAAAGAGGCCTCCCAAAAACGCACATTGCCCAAGTACTGAGAAGGGGTGAAAGCAGGGCACAATCCACCGAAAATATGTTGTTGGTCAAATATAAGGACAAGAGGGATGTCCTTATACTGACAACAATTCATGGAGACAGTACCACCTCCGTCCCTGTACGAGGTACCAGTACCCACACCTCAAAACCTAATTGTATCCTAGATTACAATAAGTACATGGGCGGAGTGGATCTTTCAGATCAGGTACAGATCAGGTACTGAAGCCGTACAGTGCTGGTACAGTGCTGGTAAATCTGGTACAAGAAGCTGGCCGTGTATATCATCCAGATGGCACTGTATAACGCTTACGTGCTATTCCGTTCTACCAGCCAGAGGGGGACATTTATGCACTTTCAAGAGGAAGTCATAAAGGGCCTAATATTTGGGAACCAGCAGGCAGAGGGCCCCAGTACTTCTAGTACTGGCCCCCGTATTGTACCAGGGCAGCATTTTCCTAATGAAATCCCCTCCACTGCAAAAAAGGGCAGGACACAAAAAAGGTGCAAAGTTTGCTATAAAAAGGGAATAAGAAAGGATACTATTTTCCACTGTGAAACTTGCCCCGACAAACCCGGCCTATGTATAAAGGAGTGTTTTAAAATATACCACACATCTATGGATTATTAGGTTCATCATTTCACCGTGCTTCGGGGGTCTTGCTAATGCGACATAGCACCCACCAACATTCCACCAGAATCTGTGCTGCAAAATCCAAATATCACTCCTTCCCTTCTGAGTCCTGCCATGCACCCAAATGGTATTTTTTGGTCACATGTGAGGCATTGCCGTACTCGGGAGAAATTGGGGCACAGATTTTGGGGTGCTTTGTCTCCTTCATTCCTTGTGAAAATTAAAAATTTTGAGCCAGAACTGCATTTTTGTGTAAAAAATGTAATTTTTCATTTTCACAGCCCAGTTGTACCACAATTGGTGAAACCCCTGGGGGTTTGAAATGTACACTATACCCCTAGATAAATTCCCTGAGGAGTGTAGTTTGCAAAATGGGGTCACTTGTGGGGGGTTCCTAACTTTTAGCATCTTATGGTGCCTAGAAACCTACATGGTGCCTAAAAAATAATCTCATAAAAAGGAGGCTCCAAAATCAAGTAGGTGCTCCTTCTATTATGAAGCCTGTGGTTTGGTCAACGTGCACACTAGGGCCACATATAGGATATTTATAAAAACAAAAGAATTGGGGGAATCAATTTTTAGTCACATTTGTCTAGTAAAATCTACTGTGTTCCTTTGAAAAATGTATTAAAATTGAAAATCTGCTAAAAAAATGAAATTTTGAAATATCACCTACACTTTGTTTTAATTCCTGTGAAACACCTAAAGGGTTAACAAACTTCCAAAATGATGTTTTGAATACTGTGAGGGGTGCAGTTTTTGAAATGGCATCATTTATGGGGGTGTCTCACATACAAGTCCCTCAAAGTCACATCAGAACTGAACTGGTCCCTAAAAAAATCAGTGTTTGAAATTTTCTTGAAAATCTGAGAATTTGCTATTCATATTTTTAGCCTCCTAGTGTCCAACAAAATTAAAAGGAGGTTGAAATAATGATGGAAACATAAAGTATACATATGGTCTATGTTAGTTATTAACTATTTTGAGTGGTATGATTATTTGTCTCACAAGCAGAAAATTTAACATTTTGAAAATTGCTAAATTTTCTATTTTTTTACGACATTTTGGTATTTTTTACAAAAAAACACAGACTGTATCGACCCAAATTTACCACTAACTTGAAGTACAATGTGTCACGAGAAAACAATCTCAAAATCACTGGGATAAGTAAAAGCAAAAAAAAGTTATCCCCACTTAAGTGATACATGTCAGATTTGAAAAAAAGGGCTCTGTCAGGAAGGCAAAAACAGGCTGCGGCGGGAAGGGGTTAACTGAAATATGGCCTAAAGGAGCTGTATATATTAATTTAATCCACTGTATACACCGTGGACCAAAGGAACATTTTTCTAGCACTTTTCAGAGATATTTCCACTTGACTGAGTTGAAAGCCTTGGCAGCATCTAACGACACCACAACGGCTTCCGACCCAGCTTTTTTTCCCATTTGTAAATGGCAAAATAATCTTCGAAGATTACATGTTGTATTTCTACCTGGCAGAAAACCAGTTTAATCTCCGTGTACTATAGATGTAATCACAGAATTAAGCCGAGTGGCCAATATCTTGTCTAGAATCTTGACATCTGAGGATAATAATTAAATAGGTCTGTATGAATCTGGTATATTAGGACCCTACCCTGTCTTCTGAATAACAATTATAACAGCTTCGGACATGGAAGGTGGTAATACACCACTCTCTACTGAACTATTAAATATATCCAACAAATATGGAGCAAAATAATCTTTAAATTTTTTGTAAAGTTATATTGGTATACAGGTCGAGTATCCCGTTTCCGAATATCCGTTATCCGAATTATTCCGAAAACCAGACATTCCATAAAGTGAAAAAAATTTTTTTTTGCTAGAAACTCACTGGGGACATTTGTAACAGCATCACTGGGGACATGATATGTAACTGGCACTATATATGTGCAAGACAATGATTGCTTGGCATTCAAATTCAGTGCTGAGATAGTACACACATTTTGTTTCACGTTTTGAAACCTTGTTTTTTGAACAAATAAAATATATTTGTGTGTATTTTATGTGGTAATAAAATATATTTGTCTGTATATTATGTGTTTATACAGCATAAATGCAAGACACTTCAAAATACATCATTGAAATATCAAAATATTCCGAAATACGGAATAATCCGTTATCCAAAATTCTCCTGGTCCCGAGCATTTTGGATAAGGGATACTCAACCTGTACCATCAGATCCAGGGGCCTTTTTATTAGGAAAAGTTTGAATAGCGAATTCACCATCCTCCAGCGTAAGGGGTTTAATCTAAATAATGAATCGCATCTTGTGATAATCCGGGTACTTGTATTTGGTCAAAATATTCATCTAATTTTTCATTCATATATGTACTCTCTGAGGAATATAAGGATTTAGAATATGAAAGAAAAACCTCTGCATCATCTGAACTTGCATATTTCAAGTTCTCCTCTTCATCTTGTATCTTTGGGATAATGGCATTATTTTTTCATCCCTTGATAAAAAAGCTAAATACCCCCCCCCCCCCCCCCCCCCCTATCTGCTTCTGAATACATACTATGTCTAGAGAATAGTAGTCTCCTCTTAGATTTAAATAGGTAGCTGGTCCATTCCTGTCTAGCACCTTCCCACAAATTATAGTCTAATGGAGACCTAGAAGTTAAGTATTTTATTTCTAACTGGTTACACCGTTGTTCCAACTGATTCTCCTGTTTACTTCCCTTATTTTTATATCAGTTACTTTCCTTATTAAAGAACCCCATATGAAAGCTTTAAAGCGTATCGTGTTTGACTGAATTTGAGGAACATTTATTATTATTTATCTGGAACTCCGCCCATTCCCTAATTAAATCCGTACCTTCACTCATTAATGTTATCCAGAATGAATTGAGTTTCCAATATCTTTCCCCTTGTGGAATTAATGTATCTAGAATCAGCAACAGGGGAGAATGGTCAGAGATTCCTCTAGGTAAATACCCAATTGATGTTACCATCGGTAACAAATCTAGGAAATAAGTGCCATATCAATACGCGAGAAGGTGCTATGTGTGGAGGAAAAACAGGAATACTGTATATCCGTTGGGAATCGAGACCTCCACACATCAATTAAACCTATTTCTACCACTAGGTTGGAGAAGGAGGATGGAGATGATGTTAAAGGGTTGCTTTGTGGTACTACCCTCCATCTGTCTAAAACTAAATCTAATGCATTATTATAATCCCCAACACATACCGTGGAACTAGCTGGGGATAATGACATAAATGTTACTACCTGTTTTAATACGTCATTATTATATGGCGGTGGAAGATATACAGCAAGAATATTCATTAAAATAGAGTCTCTGAGAAATACATAGCGTCCATATTCATCTATCTGGCTATATTCCAATTGAAATCTGTCTTTTTTATTAGTACAGAGACCTCTCTAGAGTTCTGTGAGAAGGTGGAATGATACATCCATCCTACCCACGTTTTTTTCAAAGCTAGCACTTTACCTCCAGTTAAATGGGTTTCTGATAAGCATACAATATCTGCTTTATAGGATTTAACTTGTGATAATACCAGTGCTCTTTTAACCTTATCATTTAACCCCTGGTGTATTCCATGCCAATATACGTGTACTTCCTACTTTATGCGTCATAGAAGAGAGTAAAATAAAATTATATATATATTTTTTTTTGTTTTTTATTATAAGGCCAAGGGAACATTTCATAACATTATCCCCCTTTATATTCTGATCTTCTTTTACTACCAGGAATACTACATAGGTAAAATATAATCTCCAAATCTTAATTAATATTTTAAACATACTTTGAATCACACATTCATTTTACTTTTCGTAATAGCGACACAGTAACTCATCAGAGAATAATAACGATAAAGAAAAAAAAAAATAACATATAATTTTTTTTACAGAAACCCAATCCCCTCCTTCCACCACCCTGTATACCTATCAAAGAACATAGACGTGCCTATACCTTAAATAATTACCCTTAAACTTAACAATTTACTAATAAGAGAGGGAGTATCAGAAATCTATATAGAGTCCCAATAGCTATTTCCTAGTACTGGCCCCCCACTTTTACTCTTGTCACCCAACTTAAGATTCCAGGATATTATTTATTTTATAATACCCCTATAAGCAGAATATAACATAAACATCATAAACTCATCTGTATTCTAAATTTATACTCATTTAAGCACCAAATTCAGTTTAGAAAAATTAATCATACATTAATATGTTTAGTGCGTTTTTTTCTCCACCCAGATTTCAGCCTCATTAGGAGTAGTAAAGCAATGGGTAGTATTCTCATATACCACAAACAAACGTGCTGGGAAGAGCATGGAGTATTGTATATGTCTTTCTCAGAGTTTTTTCTTAACTTGTGCAAATTGTGCCCTTGATTTTTGAATATCTGTTGCAAAGTCCGGGAAAGCTGCCACACTGCTGGCATCATACATCATGGGACCTTGCATACGTGCCATTCGTATGACTGAGTCTCTATCCCTATAATGTAAAAAACTGGCAATAAGAGTCTGGGCTGGTGCCCCAGGAGGTGGCTCTTTATTCGGCACCTGATGGGCACGTTCCACCATAAAATGGGCACTAAATTTATCTCTGCCAAATATCTTCAAGAGCCATTCTTCTATAAAATTTTCTGGACATGTGCCCTCTACCCTTTCAGGTATGCCCACAAATCGGACATTATTTCTCCTTAACCGACCTTCCATGTCGGAAAGTTTGGCTTTGACTGCTATCATTTGTGATGTAAGATACAGTGTCCTCCACATCGGATACACGTTGCTCCATAGTTTTAACTCTTTCAGTGAGATTTTGCATATCATGTCTGATCAGTGAAATCTCTGCCTGTACATGGCCTATCTTTTCCGTGAGTCTATGCTGTACTCTATGCTTAGATGTACCAATGGCCTGTAGAATTTGTTGAGTCAATTGTGTCACGTCATCACTGTTTTCTTCCCTACTGTAGCCTTGGGGGAAGGTGGTGGTAGTTCTTGCAACTGAGGGGGTGCAGGAGACTGAGCATTTCTTGCATATTTCTCCAGCCGCTGTGCTGCAGTGGAGGTATTTCCGGTCGTTCCCATTATACTAGCTCACAGTATATAACTGATATGTAAAACAAGAATGGCAGGTCAGACTTCTTATGTAGATATATACTAAACTGTGCAACAGAGAGACTTTAACTTATGTAGTCTACTTGTTTCAATATCAGATATGCCCCTGCCTGCACAGGGGAGCTTCTCCTCAGCCTCCTCAACTTCCACCAAATAGTAGCCCCAACGCCCCTGGGCCTGTTCTCTGCCACAGAACGCACCCAGGTCCTAATGGGGATCAAACAGTACTGTCTCTGGAATCAATGTGTCACTGCACTCCCGGCACTCACCGATGAAGTCTGTTCAGGGGGATTTTATCAGACGGGGCCTCCGCTCCTCCGCTCCCTCTCTCCCTGGGACCCAGCAGTACCCGGGTCTGAACTCTGCCACCGAGCAGACCCAGGTTTTAGCAGATCCCGCCGGCACGGTCCCAGGCACAGGTGGAGCATCACATGCCCGGTGCTTTAGCAGGATGCCCCCTCACACGCGTCTCCAACAGGAGCAACTAGTCGAGCTCCGATCCCCCTCCATGAGGCAGACCAGATCAGAAGGGATCACCACTTCCTCCGAACTCCACAGCCCGGCTTCAAACAGAATAGTGCTCGATCCTCAGTCCAATCCAAAATCAGTAATTGCAACACTGTTATGCACCTTCTTTATGTTTATGCATCCTAGTTTACGCGACTCAGAATGGGATAAAATGGATCCTTGGTAGGAGCAGTGTTGGCGTGCTGCCTACACCATACTAAGCCAGGCCCCTCATGCTATGCTCAGGTTACTTGCTAACAGTACCCCCCCCCCCCCCCACCTTGATGAGGGGTCAAGGAACCCCTAAATCCCAGTTTATCCGGGAATTCCCGGAAAAAGGCCTGTCTTAATCTTGGCGCATGAAGGTCCCCATCACGGTCCCAAGATCTCTCCTCAGTGCCATATCCCTTCCAGTGCACCAAAAAGCACAATCGACCCAGTACCACCTTAGAGTCAATGATCCTTTCTACCACAAATTCCTTCTTACCTGACACCGAGATAGGAGCTGATCTTTTAACTAAGGAGCTTTTGTGGAATACTGGTTTCAGGAGAGAGCAATGGAAGGTTCTGTTGACAACCAATGCCCTGGGCAACTTCAATCAAAAGACCAGCGGGTTAATGACCTTGATCAAAAATGGGCCAATAAATCAGGGACCCAGCTTGTGAGATGGCTGCCTCAACCTCAAGTTCTGAGTGGAGAGCCAGACTAGGTCACCCAGCTTCAACTGACAGGGCCACTTGCTTCTGTTGAAGCGTGCCTTGGTCCTAATCGAGACAGACATGAGTGCTTGCCTAACCTTTCTCCAAATTCCTCTAAGATAGGAGGCCATAGAAGAACCTCATGTAGTAGGGCCCCCCCAGATCAAAAGAGTTGGCTTTGGGATGAAACCCAAGCAGACAGAAAAATGGGGATACACATGTGGCAGAGTGAGCACCCTTATTATAAGCAAACTCAGCCAGAGGCAAATGATCAACCCAATCATTCTGAAACTTGGAAACGTACCACCTCATGAATTGCTCCAAGGACTGATTGACCCGCTCGGTCTGTCCGTTGAACTGTGGGTGATACCCTGAAGAGAGACTAACAGTAATCTGGAAGGCCAAACAAAAGGACCTCCAAAATCATTTCCGCAGAGGAAAACTTGTGGGAGTAAAAGGCACAGGGTCTCGGTCATCCACATTGCTAAATTGAGACAATACTGCCCCAATGCCCATTTCAGAAACATCCACCTCCACCACAAAAGGGCGCTCTGGGTCTGCATGGCGTAAGGACCTTAGCCGAAACAAAGGCTCGCTTCAACCTTATAAACACAAATTTAGCTTCACCGGACCATTGTGTGGTATCAGCCCCTTTCTTGGTAAGAGCCACTATAGGTGCAATGATAGACGAGAACTTGTCTATAAAAATTTGCAAAACCCAAGAAACTCTGGATTGCTTTTAAATTACTGGGCTGTACCCATTCAAGCGCCGCCTGCACCTTCAAATCCTCCATCTGGAAACCTACAGGGGAGATGACATAACGTAAGAATGTGATTTGTCGCACCTCAAACTCACATTTCTCAAGCTTGGCACATAAATGGTGTTCCCTAAGCTTCTGTAGGACCAAACGCACATGCTGCCGATGCTCCTCTAGAGATTTAGAAAAGATCAAGATGTCATCCAGGTAGACCCCCAAGAAACTGCTGCAGCATTGGAAAGGCCAAAGGGCATAACTAAATATTCGTTATGCCCAGAATGGGTGTTAAACGCAGTCTTCCATTCGTCCCCCTCCGTCACACGAATCAGATTATAAGCTCAATTTTAGAAAAAATGGTGGCAGTGTGGAGCTGATTAAACAAGACTGATATGAGGGGCAAGGAATAAGAATCCTTGATAGTGATCCGGTTTAACTCTCTAAAGTCTATGCAGGGTCGCAATGTCCCTTCCTTCTTTTCAACAAAAAAGAATCCCGATACCACAGGAGACTGCGAATGCCTAATAAAACCATTAGCCAGACTCTCTTCTATATACTCTGCCGTCGCCTGGGACTCTGGACACGACAGAGAGTACAACCTGCTTTTTGGGAACATGGCCCCGGGCACCAAGTCAATAGCGCAGTTATAAGAGTGATGAGGAGGCAGTGTCTCAGCAACTTTTTTACAGAATACATAAGAAAAGTCTGCATACTGTTCTGGTAATCCTGGAGGTTTAAGTTCTGACAGCCGAATAGGAAGCCGACAACAACTTTAAGAGCATTTACTGCCTCAACTAAGGATCTCCCCAGTTACCCAGTCAAAAACTGGATTATGCATCCTTAACCAAGGTAACCCAAGAATTATATGAGCAAAAGAACAAGTAACTACAAAGAAACACAATCTTTCCGAATGCATGGCTCCAACAGAGAGAGTGATGGGTACTGTTTGGGAAACAATTCTACCTTGAGATAAGGGTTCACCATCGAGACCACATGCCCTAATCTCAGAACCCAAAGGAACCATTGGAATAAGATATGCCTGAGCAAACCAGCGGTCAATAAAAATACCGTCAGCCACACTATCTACAAATGCATTCATCTGTAGAGTTTGGCTGTTGATCCCCGAGTAACTGGAATTAAAAAGGTCTTATTAGGGGTATCCAAACTTCGGCCTGAAAGGGTATTCCCCATTACCCTCAGGCCCTGAAGTTTTCCGGTTTCTCAGGACATGAACTCACTAAATGGCCCTTTCCCCCGCAATACAAACACAAACCCTGAGCTCTTCTCCGAGCTTTCTCCCAGGTAGAGAGTTTACTGGCCCCGATCTGCATGGGCTCCTCAGAATCCACAGGAGTCCCCTCTAATTCCCCACTAGCGACAGGGAATGGGAGCACTTTTTCCTGCCTACACTCACGCAACCTCCTATCCATTCTAATGAGTAGGTCAAGAGATGTCTGGGAGGGAAATTGTACCAATAGATCTTTTATTTGATCCGACAAACCCACTCTGAATTGGCTGCAGAGTGCCGGATCGTTCCACTCCGTGTCATTAGCCAACCGCCTAAATGCTGTACAATAGATCTCGGCGGCTCAATGCCCCTTTTTCAGGGATCTGATCTCGGCTTCTGTTGAGGCTATCTTATCGGGGTGGCAAAAAAGGCATCCACACTTTGCATAGCTGGGCTATCGGGTTGAGACCGAAAGCACAAGTTTGGGGATCACCCTGCAGCAGGGAGATTATAATGCCCACTCGCTGCGCCTCCGAGCCTGACGACTGAGGCCTGAGTCTAAAGTACAATTTATACCCTTCCCTGAAGTATTCCCCGAGAACCGGTCATGGAAGGTTTATTTTAGGCTCTTTAACCACAGTTCCTGTGTCAGAAACTGTCCTTCCAGCAACATTCTGGGTACTAACCCGTAGGGACAAATCTTGGAACTGCAGTGACAGTGAGTGAACCTGATCAACTACCTGTTGCAATGCATTTTGAGGACTGGACTCAATATTCCCCAACATTACAACACTTGTTAAGGCTGCTGAATATGTTAAGGCAGTGGTGGTGTCGACACATGAACTGCCGACGTACCAATATGTATATGGTGTAGCAAGGTGTTAAGTGCAATACACAGGAGTAACAATACTCAAAAGGTGGTTCACAAAATAAATGATACTGTTTGATGCACACAAGGGGTTAAGGATAAACAGCCACACAATGACCTCTCCAATGTAAAGGCTAGGTGTAATACCCAATACACTGGAGGAGGTGAATGACTATTGTGGGAGCTGCCAAGTTACAGCCAAGCTCTGGGTCTGTAACGTGACACCACAGATCCCAGCAGCCTGCCAAAGCTGTAACCAGAGAAACTCCAGAGGCAAACAAACACACAGGCTGAGCAGTTTCTATCCTGACTAGCTAGTAAAGATTCTCACCAACAGACAAACACTGACTAAACAGTTTCTATCCTGACTAGCTAGCAAGGATTCTAACTGAACTGGCAGATATTCAAAGTAACACTGACAGGGAGCTGTGAGACAAATTCAGCAGCACTTGTCTAGCCAGAAAGGAAGACTTATAAAGCAGGTGCTGCCCACGCCCCCACTCAGACATCACAGACTGTGAACACAAAAACCAGTACCGGAGTCCCTGCTGTGAACAGATTGCCTGTCACTACTGCAACAGCAAAACCCATACCGGAGTGCATGCTATGCTCAGGTTACTTGCTAACAGTTTGTTCTCTGTGAAAAACAGATGTGTATTATATCCCTCATTGATTATTGCAATAGTCTCCTAACTGGTCTTCCCAAGAAGAGACTCTCACCATTGCAATCCATTCTAATGCTGCTTGGCTGATCTTCCTTGAAAGATGCTCATCGTCTGATGATCCGATCTGCCGGTCCCTCCATTGGTTACCTGTGTTTTACCGTATTCAATATAAAACCCTTCTGCTAGCATATAAAGCTATTAACCATACTGCACCAGCATATATCTCCTTACTTATCACAAAATATCTCCCATCTCGGCCACTGAGCTCTGCACAAGATCTGTGTCTCTGATCTGCACGGGTCACTAGCTCCCATTCACTATTACAGGACTTTCATCGGGCTGCTCCCATCCTATGGAATGCCCTTCCACACCCAATAAGACTCTCCACTAGCCTCCAAACTTTCATGTGTTCCCTGAAAACTCACCTCTTCAGGCAAACCTATCATATTTACCACAAGCATAACCCTCTGAGGCACAGTCAGACAGTCCTACAGTTACTAAAAGGAAAAATCTGGTCAACTGAATACTGCTGGCTGACTATTGATGACCAAGGACTGTATTCGTCTATCCCCCATAATAAGGGACTTCAGTCTGTGGAGAATATCCTACAGGAAGATCCTGACAAGTCAGAGGCCGAGATTTCCTTCTTAATAAGCAGTATGAAACATATCCTTGAACATCATTTTTTGAGTTCAACAGGGAGTTTTTTCTTCAACAACAGTGGACCGCTATGGGGACTGAATTCGCTCCAGCATATGTGAATCTCCATATGCGGGCCTGGGAAGAACAATTAATTTACGGTTCTACATTTGAGGAGAAGATAGTAGTGTATAAGAGGTATATAGACGATCTCCTCCTCATCTGGCGAGGTGACGAATCGAGTTTCTCAGAGTTCATCTCTTATATACATGTGAATGATTTAAATTTAAAATTCACCTTCAAATCTCATACCCAAAAGATAGAGTTTCTTGACCTTGAGCTGAAAGGCAACCCCGATGAAGAAATCATCACCCAAACTCATTTCAAAACGGTTGATGCAAATAGCTTCATACCTGCCAATAAATGTAATTTCCCTCTTTGGAAAAATAATGTCCCCTACGCGCAGTTCCTGAGAATTAAGCGCAACTGCAGTAATGATGACGATTATTGGCATCAATCTCTACTCCTTAGGGATCGGTTCCTTGAAAGAGGATATAAAAAGGATTCCATTGAAGAAGCCAGATCAAAAGCCTCCCTTAGAGATAGAAACAGCCTGTTGGTCAAATCAGATAGACCAAAAACTGAAATCAAGTGTTGGCCGTTCGTGACTCAATACAACTGTGAACACCATCAAATCAGAAAAAACTCTAGAGAAACACTGGAGTCTGCTTCTGAGAGACTCGATTCTGGGCCCACACCTACCATCTAGACCCAACTTAGTTTTCTGGTGAGCTAATAATCTCAAATCTGTACTAGCGCCAAGTAATCTCAAACCAGTACCATCTCTTAACCATAATGTGACAAATTTTCTAAATAAAAGACCAGGAACAACACCTTGTAATAAATGCATATGCTGTCCATTACCGGATAAGTCACAATTCAGCCATACCCTCGCCAATGGAAGGATGTACAGCATCAATCACGCAGTCACATATAATTCTGACCATGTTGTCTACATGATCACCTGTAGCTGTAAACTCAACTACATTGGCAAGACAATACGACAGGCCAAATTGAGAATCCAGGAACATATGCGGAACATCAAGAATAAGGTGAAAATCCATAGTCTCCCCAGACATTACACGGAGAAACACAGCTCTTCCATAACTAAGGAAAATTTCAAGTTCACCATCCTTGAGCATGTCTCCCTAAACCCAAGGAGTCGTAATAGAGGCCAATAACTTATTAAAAAGGAAAGTTATTGGATCTTTACGTTAAATACACTCACCCCTAAGGGTCTGAACGAGGGAGTGGACATAGTGGCCTTTATTTAGGATTTTATAGGTCCCAGACTAGAGATCTTTTCTGTACCCTCTTTTGGTATAATTTTCTTTCCGAAAACCTTCTTTATATGAATCCCTTCAGTCCACCCTTTCACTATTAATTTTTCTTTGTCGAGACGATGTATATATTTTTTGATAATACATCCTAAATTGAACCCGTTAATATAATGGACTGGTGCCTGTCCTTATGTTTCCCCCCTATATCCCTATAGATTGTAAGCTTGCAGCAGGGGCCTCCTACCTCCAAGTCTGTCTGTTGTTACCCAGTTTGTCTTATCACTGTCTACTATTGTAAAGCGCAACGGAATCTGCTGCGCTATATAAGAAACTGTAAATAAATAAATAAATATAATCATTACATCACTTCACATCAGCTCCTCAATAATGGGGCACTTATTAAGTGAATTTATACTATTTATTCTGTCATTAGAATTGCAGATTCTGGCCCTTTGTAGCCAGTGTTAGCGGCCATCGCATATGTGATTATTGGGTTTTGTGAACCAATGTGGAATGTCCACTTGGTTGTTCTTAGTCTGAAAATACAGGAAGTGATGTCAGACTTAGAGCCCTATAAGAGCTCACTCAATCCCCAGAGCATCATTCCAGCTTTGGAACTCCTGCACTGCACATCCTGTTATTGTGGTCCATTGTAAGTACTTTCAAAACTCTATCTGGCAGTTGATCAGTGTGGCATAACCCTATTATGTATGTATATTATATATGCTGTAATGTGACACTGTAATTAGACACTCTGGCAAAGTTTCTGATTGTTCTATTGAATGTCTGTGGAACCCTTATACTATCGCTGGGCCATCTTTACCACTTGTGTTCCCTTTATATGCTTATTGGATGGTATGTAAACTATGGTCATTAGACCCATTATTTAATTGTCTAACATCTTATAAGCCTGTGATTAAGGGGAATTGGTCTTCTTTTCCTCTATCATCAGTTATATCTGAATGGTGGCAAAATTCCACTCTGGAGGAACAATTTTAGGATTCCTTGATCTAAAAATGTCTCCGTACTTTCCTGTTACAGAATACGGTATGATGTACATTCACTGAGTTTGTTTGGTGCAGGACATTTTTTGTTCACATCTCTTGGTTTGGCGGAGAACTGTTGGTCTCTTCTCCCATGGGTGGCCCACTGTTTGCCCTTATGATCTAGAGACTCACTGTAGATCCTATTGAATTTCATGTTGCTTCCCCTCTCCATTGTCCTTCTCTCCATATCAACTCTTTCTCCGTTAGCACGTTTTTCTCCCTTGTTTTTTGGCTATATGATCTTATACACAGATTTGTAATAATTATCTGTATCATTATATGTACATTTATTGTTATGTATTGTGACTTACAGTGTGAACTGTTCATATAATATGCTGCTTCCACTGCCCCTGAGAAAGTCTTTTTGATGAAACGCGTTGGGCATCTCTTCGATGATAACAAATTGTGCCAAAATACATTTTTATTGTGTATTTTATTATTACTCATTGAGCATCTTTTATTATTAAATAAGATTGTTACTTTTAAATGTGTTAATTCATGTCTGGAAGCGCACCCTGATCTTTTCCCCTTTCTTCATATATATATATATATATATATATATATATATATATATATATATATATATATATATATATATATATATATATATATATATATACATACTGTATATATATATATATATATAACAGAAAGGAAGATTCAGAGGGCGCTATTAAGTAGTTAATGGAAAAAAACGGTATTAAAAAGTATTTAACCCCTTCCTGACACAGCATGTTTTTGCCTTCCTGACAGAGCCCTTTTTTTCAAATCTGACATGTATCACTTAAGTGGGGATAACTTTTTTTTGCTTTTACTTATCCCAGTGATTTTGAGATTGTTTTTTCGTGACACATTGTACTTCAAGTTAGTGGTAAATTTTCGTCGATACAGTCTGTGTTTTTTTGTGAAAAATACCAAAATGTCGGGAAAAAAATGGAAAATTTAGCAATTTGCAAAATGTTAAATTTTCTGCTTGTGAGACAAATAATCATACCACTCAAAATAGTTAATAACTAACATAGACCATATGTCTACTTTATGTTTCCATCATTATTTCAACTTCCTTTTAATTTTTTTGGACACTAGGAGGCTTACAATATGAATAGCAAATTTTCAAATTTTCAAGAAAATTTCAAACACTGATTTTTTTAGGGACCAGTTCAGTTCTGATGTGACTTTGAGGGACTTGTATGTGAGACACCCCCATTAATGATGCCATTTCAAAAACTGCACCCCTCACAGTATTCAAAACAGCATTTTGGAAGTTTGTTAACCCTTTAGGTGTTTCACAGGAAGGAAGTGTAGGTGAAATTTCAAAATTTCATTTTTTTTTGCAGATTTGCAATTTTAATACATTTTTCTAAGTTCGGCAGCAGGAGGCTTGGAGTCCGTGGTCAGGGTCTGACTCCACGGCTCCCAATCAGCACTGTCTCTGGGTACTGTCCGCACGATGCGCAACTTATCACAAATCACAAAATATACATTTCAAGGGGAGGGGATAGGGGGGATTTAACCCACTAAGTGTGTAGGTAGGTCAACGCGCGTATCGCCGTTCAGCTTCATCAGGACCACCAGCTGAACGGCGATACGCGCGTTGACCTACCTACACACTTAGTGTGTTAAATCCCCCCTATCCCCTCCCCTTGAAATGTATATTTTGTGATTTGTGATAAGTTGCGCATCGTGCGGACAGTACCCAGAGACAGTGCTGATTGGGAGCCGTGGAGTCAGACCCTGACCACGGACTCCAAGCCTCCTGCTGCCGAACAGCCAGCAACGTAGCTGTGAAACGGAGCCAGTACCTGCACTCCCTGTCTTACAGCACAAGCGCTAACACGGAGCGGGGTTTGACGCTGGCAGTGAGAGTCGCGCTGTGACGGCTCCGCTGCGGTATCACATCCCCCTACTCCGATCTATATACTGTACACTCAACATCTCCTGCGTGTAGTTTGCAATATTAATACTGATGGTAACCTCCATATTAGTGGAGTGTCACAGTTAAAATGAAATTAACGCATACCTGTCTAAACCTCCTTGCAAACCTGCTAAACAATATTTGCCATTTTTGAAGTGATTATTTTGTATATTAAAAGTGACAATTATCCAATATATTGTAAGAGGATACACACTAGGCAATCTAGCGTGATCAACCCGCAGTACATCTGGGACTAGTACCTTCCGGGTACAGCCCACAGCAGGTTTACTGCTAGGAGCAATCATATAAATAAATGTACTAGCATTTCTGACACAAATGTATTTTTTCTGTAGACATTCTGCAACAATTTATTAAAATCATCACTGTGTTACACACCAATAAATTGTAACAATCGATTTGCAGTACCAGGCACACATCAGGCAATTCCAGCGTGAGAAAAAACACCTATTATCACTGAGTGCCTTTATCTTCAGCAACGGGCGATCGCATACAGCGAGCCTGTCTCTATAATATATGCATGTTATGCTTTAACACACATCAGGCAATTTCAGCCTTAAAAGCACCAACAATAGTGCTGTGTGTGCTCTTTCTATAGGAGCAGGCGATTGCACAACAGTGAATCCTGCTCTACAGCACATGCATTATATGCATTGTCGGAATACTGCTTGTACACCACTTAGAAAAAACCGCAGCCAATAATGGGTGTAACCAATTTATTGTGAAAAATTTGATACACACCAGGAGATTTTGTAAAAAAACGCATCAAATTGGATGTGATTCAATTTCAAGGGGATTCACTTACCTTGTGAACTAATAAGGATTGTGATATCAGTGCACATATACAATCACTCCATAGTGAGAACAATAAAGGATACGTAACGTGTACAATATCCAATTGATAATCGATCCACCAGTGAATCAAGGGATAGTGGGGTTCACTAAGCAGGAAAAATTCCTTTTTTTTCCCCTTTTTACTCTTATCCCCATTTCTACCCCTGTATTTTGTGTTTTTATATGTCGCCATCTTAAAAATAAATATTAAAGGTTAATTTTTATGACTAACATTCTTCTTTATTTCGAGTGCGCCACACTCATGACAGTCTTTTCTTTTCTCTTCAAATTGTGTCCAATTCCTGTCTCAGTGGCAGCACACCTCAGTATAAATACTCAGAGAGTATAAAATCTAATAAAGGGGTACACAACATATATAATTATCTAGTTACCTGTGCGATTGGAAAAAAGCCCCTCTTTTTGTTACTAGAGAAATGTGACTAAAAATTGATTCCCCCAATTCTTTTGTTTTCATAAATATCCTATATGTGGCCCTAGTGTGCACGTTGACCAAACCACAGGCTTCATAATAGAAGGAGCACCTACTTGATTTTGGAGCCTCCTTTTTATGAGATTATTTTTTAGGCACCATGTAGGTTTCTAGGCACCATAAGATGCTAAAAGTTAGGAACCCCCCCACAAGTGACCCCATTTTGCAAACTACACCCCTCAGGGAATTCATCTAGGGGTATAGTGTACATTTCAAACCCCCAGGGGTTTCACCAATTGTGGTACAACTGGGCAGTGAAAATGAAAAATTAATTTTTTTACACAAAAATGCAGTTCTGGCTCCAAATTTGTCATTTTTACAAGGAATGAAGGAGACAAAGCACATCAAAATCTGTGCCCCAATTTCTCCAGAGAATGGCAATGCCTCATATGTGACCAAAAAATACCAGTTGGGTGCATGGCAGGACTCAGAAGGGAAGGAGTGATTTTTGGATTTTGCAGCTCAGATTCTGGTGGAATGTTGGTGGGTGCTATGTCGCATTAGCAAGACCCCCAAAGCACCAATACAGTGGAACCCCCCCACAAGTGACCCCATTTTGCAAACTACACCCCTCAGGGAATTCATCTAGGGGTATAGTGTACATTTCAAACCCCAAGGGGTTTCACCAATTTTGATATAACTGGGCAGTGAAAATGAAAAATTACATTTTTTTACACAAAAATGCAGTTCTGGCTCCAAATTTGTCATTTTAACAAGGAATGAAGGAGAAAAAGCACCCCAAAATCTGTGCCCCAATTTCTCCCGAGTACGGCAATGCTTCATGTGTGACCAAAATATGGCAGGACTCAGAAGGGAAGGAGTGATATTTGGATTTTGCAGCTCAGTTTCTGGTGGAATTTTGGTGGGTGCTATGTCGCATTAGCAAGACCCCCGAAGCACCAATACAGTGGAACCCCCCCACAAGTGACCCCATTTTGCAAACTACACCCCTCAGGGAATTCATCTAGGGGTATAGTGTACATTTCAAACCCCCAGGGGTTTCACCAATTTTGATACAACTGGGCTGTGCAACTGAAAAATTACATTTTTTACACAAAAATGCAGTTCTGGCTCAAAATTTTTCATTTTCACAAGGAATGAAGGAGACAAAGCACCCCAAAATCTGTGCCCCAATTTCTCCCGAGTATGGCAATGCCTCACATGTGACCAAAAAATACCAGTTGGGTGCATGGCAGGACTCAGAAGGGAAGGAGTGATTTTTGGATTTTGCAGCTTAGATTCTGGTGGAATGTTGGTGGGTGCTATGTCGCATTAGCAAGACCCCCGAAGCACCAATACAGTGGAACCCCCCCACAAGTGACCCCATTTTGCAAACTACACCCCTCAGGGAATTTATCTAGGGGTATAGTGTACATATCAAACCCCCAGGGGTTTCACCAATTTTGATACAACTGGGCTGTGCAACTGAAAAATTACATTTTTTACACAAAAATGCAGTTCTGGCTCCAAATTTTTCATTTTCACAAGGAATGAAGGAGACAAAGCACCCCAAAATCTGTGCCCCAATTTCTCCCGAGTATGGCAATGCCTCACATGTGACCAAAAAAATACCAGTTGGGTGCATGGCAGGACTCAGAAGGGAAGGAGTGATTTTTGGTGGTGGAATGTTGGTGGGTGCTATGTCGCATTAGCAAGACCCCCAAAGCACCAATACAGTGGAACCCCCCCACAAGTGACCCCATTTTGCAAACTACACCCCTCAGGGAATTCATCTAGGGGTATAGTGTACATTTCAAACCCCCAGGGGTTTCACCAATTTTGATACAACTGGGCAGTGAAAATGAAAAATTAAATTTTTTTACACAAAAATGCAGTTCTGGCTCCAAATTTGTCATTTTCACAAGGAATGAAGGAGAAAAAGCACCCCAAAATCTGTGCCCCAATTTCTCCCGAGTACGGCAATGCCTCACATGTGACCAAAAAATACCAGTTGGGTGCATGGCAGGACTCAGAAGGGAAGGAGTGATTTTTGGATTTTGCAGCTCAGATTCTGGTGGAATGTTGGTGGGTGCTATGTCGCATTAGCAAGACCCCCGAAGCACCAATACAGTGGAACCCCCCCACAAGTGACCCCATTTTGCAAACTACACCCCTCAGGGAATTCATCTAGGGGTATAGTGTACATTTCAAACCCCCAGGGGTTTCACCAATTTTGATACAACTGGGCTGTGCAACTGAAAAATTACATTTTTTACACAAAAATGCAGTTCTGGCTCAAAATTTTTCATTTTCACAAGGAATGAAGGAGACAAAGCACCCCAAAATCTGTGCCCCAATTTCTCCCGAGTATGGCAATGCCTCACATGTGACCAAAAAATACCAGTTGGGTGCATGGCAGGACTCAGAAGGGAAGGAGTGATTTTTGGATTTTGCAGCTCAGATTCTGGTGGAATGTTGGTGGGTGCTATGTCGCATTAGCAAGACCCCCGAAGCACCAATACAGTGGAACCCCCCCACAAGTGACCCCATTTTGCAAACTACACCCCTCAGGGAATTCATCTAGGGGTATAGTGTACATTTCAAACCCCCAGGGGTTTTACCAATTTTGATACAACTGGGCAGTGAAAATGAAAAATTACATTTTTTTACACAAAAATGCAGTTCTGGCTCCAAATTTGTCATTTTCACAAGGAATGAAGGAGACAAAGCACCCCAAAATCTGTGCCCCAATTTCTCCCGAGTACGGCAATGCCTCACATGTGACCAAAAAATACCAGTTGGGTGCATGGCAGGACTCAGAAGGGAAGGAGTGATTTTTGGATTTTGCAGCTCAGATTCTGGTGGAATGTTGGTGGGTGCTATGTCGCATTAGCAAGACCCCCGAAGCACCAATACAGTGGAACCCCCCCACAAGTGACCCCATTTTGCAAACTACACCCCTCAGGGAATTCATCTAGGGGTATAGTGTACATTTCAAACCCCCAGGGGTTTCACCAATTGTGGTACAACTGGGCAGTGAAAATGAAAAATTACATTTTTTACACAAAAATGCAGTTCTGGCTCAAAATTTTTCATTTTCAGAAGGTATGAAGGAGAAAAAGCACCCCAAAATCTGTGCCCCAATTTCTCCCGAGTACGGCAATGCTTCATGTGTGACCAAAATATGGCAGGACTCAGAAGGGAAGGAGTGATATTTGGATTTTGCAGCTCAGTTTCTGGTGGAATTTTGGTGGGTGCTATGTCGCATTAGCAAGACCCCCGAAGCACCAATACAGTGGAACCCCCCCACAAGTGACCCCATTTTGCAAACTACACCCCTCAGGGAATTCATCTAGGGGTATAGTGTACATTTCAAACCCCCAGGGGTTTCACCAATTTTGATACAACTGGGCTGTGCAACTGAAAAATTACATTTTTTACACAAAAATGCAGTTCTGGCTCAAAATTTTTCATTTTCACAAGGAATGAAGGAGACAAAGCACCCCAAAATCTGTGCCCCAATTTCTCCCGAGTATGGCAATGCCTCACATGTGACCAAAAAATACCAGTTGGGTGCATGGCAGGACTCAGAAGGGAAGGAGTGATTTTTGGATTTTGCAGCTCAGATTCTGGTGGAATGTTGGTGGGTGCTATGTCGCATTAGCAAGACCCCCGAAGCACCAATACAGTGGAACCCCCCCACAAGTGACCCCATTTTGCAAACTACACCCCTCAGGGAATTCATCTAGGGGTATAGTCTACATTTCAAACCCCCAGGGGTTTCACCAATTTTGATACAACTGGGTAGTGAAAATGAAAAATTACATTTTTTTACACAAAAATGCAGTTCTGGCTCCAAATTTGTCATTTTCACAAGGAATGAAGGAGACAAAGCACCCCAAAATCTGTGCCCCAATTGCTCCCGAGTACGGCAATGCCTCACATGTGACCAAAAAATACCAGTTGGGTGCATGGCATGACTCAGAAGGGAAGGAGTGATTTTTGGATTTTGCAGCTCAGATTCTGGTGGAATGTTGGTGGGTGCTATGTCGCATTAGCAAGACCCCCGAAGCACCAATACAGTGAAACCCCCCCACAAGTGACCCCATTTTGCAAACTACACCCCTCAGGAAAATTCATCTAGGGGTATAGTGTACATTTCAAACCCCCAGGGGTTTCACCAATTGTGGTACAACTGGGCAGTGAAAATGAAAAATTACATTTTTTACACAAAAATGCAGTTCTGGCTCAAAATTTTTCATTTTCAGAAGGTATGAAGGAGAAAAAGAACCCCAAAATCTGTGCCCCAATTTCTCCCGAGTACGGCAATGCTTCATGTGTGACCAAAAAATGGCAGGACTCAGAAGGGAAGGAGTGATATTTGGATTTTGCAGCTCAGATTCTGGTGGAATTTTGGTGGGTGCTATGTCGCATTAGCAAGACCCCCGAAGCACCAATACAGTGGAACCCCCCCACAAGTGACCCCATTTTGCAAACTACACCCCTCAGGGAATTCATCTAGGGGTATAGTGTACATTTCAAACCCCCAGGGGTTTCACCAATTTTGATACAACTGGGCTGTGCAACTGAAAAATTACATTTTTTACACAAAAATGCAGTTCTGGCTCAAAATTTTTCATTTTCACAAGGAATGAAGGAGACAAAGCACCCCAAAATCTGTGCCCCAATTTCTCCCGAGTATGGCAATGCCTCACATGTGACCAAAAAATACCAGTTGGGTGCATGGCAGGACTCAGAAGGGAAGGAGTGATTTTTGGATTTTGCAGCTCAGATTCTGGTGGAATGTTGGTGGGTGCTATGTTGCATTAGCAAGACCCCCGAAGCACCAATACAGTGGAACCCCCCCACAAGTGACCCCATTTTGCAAACTACACCCCTCAGGGAATTCATCTAGGGGTATAGTGTACATTTCAAACCCCCAGGGGTTTCACCAATTGTGGTACAACTGGGCAGTGAAAATGAAAAATTACATTTTTTACACAAAAATGCAGTTCTGGCTCAAAATTTTTCATTTTCAGAAGGTATGAAGGAGAAAAAGCACCCCAAAATCTGTGCCCCAATTTCTCCGGAGTACGGCAATGCTTCATGTGTGACCAAAAAATGGCAGGACTCAGAAGGGAAGGAGTGATATTTGGATTTTGCAGCTCAGATTCTGGTGGAATTTTGGTGGGTGCTATGTCGCATTAGCAAGACCCCCGAAGCACCAATACAGTGGAACCCCCCCACAAGTGACCCCATTTTGCAAACTACACCCCTCAGGGAATTCATCTAGGGGTATAGTGTACATTTCAAACCCCCAGGGGTTTCACCAATTTTGATACAACTGGGCTGTGCAACTGAAAAATTACATTTTTTACACAAAAATGCAGTTCTGGCTCCAAATTTTTCATTTTCACAAGGAATGAAGGAGACAAAGCACCCCAAAATCTGTGCCCCAATTTCTTCCGAGTATGGCAATGCCTCACATGTGACCAAAAAATACCAGTTGGGTGCATGGCAGGACTCAGAAGGGAAGGAGTGATTTTTGGTGGTGGAATGTTGGTGGGTGCTATGTCGCATTAGCAAGACCCCCAAAGCACCAATACAGTGGAACCCCCCCACAAGTGACCCCATTTTGCAAACTACACCCCTCAGGGAATTCATCTAGGGGTATAGTGTACATTTCAATCCCCCAGGGGTTTCACCAATTTTGATACAACTGGGCAGTGAAAATGAAAAATTACATTTTTTTACACAAAAATGCAGTTCTGGCTCAAAATTTTTCATTTTCATAAGGTATGAAGGAGAAAAAGCACCCCAAAATCTGTGCCCCAATTTCTCCCGAGTACGGCAATGCCTCACATGTGACCAAAAAATACCAGTTGGGTGCATGGCAGGACTCAGAAGGGAAGGAGTGATTTTTGGATTTTGCGGCTCAGATTCTGGTGGAATGAATGGTGGGTGCTATGTGGCATTAGCAAGACCCCCGAAGCACGGTGAAATGATGAACCTAAAAATCCATAGATGTGTGGTATATTTTAAAACACTCCTTTATACATAGGCCGGGTTTGTCGGGGCAAGTGTCACACTGGAAAATAGTTTGCTTTCTTATTCCCTTTTTATAGCAAACTTTGCACCTTTTTTGTGTCCTGCCCTTTTTTCCAGTGGAGGGGATTTCATCAGGAAAATGCTGCCCTGGTACAATACGGGGGCCAGTACTAGAAGTACTGGGGCCCTCTGCCTGCTGGTTCCCAAATATTAGGCCCTTTATGACTTCCTCTTGAAAGTGCATAAATGTCCCCCTCTGGCTGGTAGAACGGAATAGCACGTAAGCGTTATACAGTGCCATCTGGATGATATACACGGCCAGCTTCTTGTACCAGATTTTTGTTTTCCGCAGGGCACTGTACGGCTTCAGTACCTGATCTGAAAGATCCACTCCGCCCATGTACCTATTGTAATCCAGGATACAATTAGGTTTTGAGGTGTGGGTACTGGTACCTCGTACAGGGACGGAGGTGGTACTGTCTCCGTGAATTGTTGTCAGTATAAGGACATCCCTCTTGTCCTTATGTTTGACCAACAACATATTTTCGGTGCATATTCCCCTGCTTTCACCCCTTCTCATTACTTGGGCAATGTGCGTTTTTGGGAGGCTTCTTTGGTTCTTGCGCACAGTACCGCAAGCTGCTGTACCTCTTGAACCAAGGGCCTTAAACAGGGGGATGCTGGTGTAAAAGTTATCCACATAGAGGTGATAACCTTTATCCAGGAAGGGGTGCACTAAATCCCAGACAATTTTTCCACTAACACCTACGAGGGAGGGGGGGGCATTCTGGCGGTTCAATTCTTGAATCCTTCCCTTCATATACCCTAAACCTGTGGGTGTACCCTGAGGTGCTTTCACACAGCTTATACATTTTTATGCCATACCTTGCCCTCTTACTGGGAAGGTACTGGCGGAATTTAACCCTTCCTTTAAAATGTATAAGGGACTCGTCTATGCAAATGAATTTATCTGGGATGTACATCTCTTCAAATTTGGCACTGAAGTGATCAATGACCGGCCTGACTTTGAATAGCCGGTCAAAGGTGGGATCATCTCTGGGTGGGCACTGTGCATTATCGTTGTAATGCAAAAATTTAAGGATTAACTCAAAACGATTCCGGGTCATGGCCATACGGTAAAGTGGGGTGCTGTACAGAACATCTGTACTCCAATATTGCCTAATTTCTGGCTTTTTTACTATGCCCATATGAAACACCAGACCCCAAAACGTCATCATCTCTACTGCATCTACAGGGGTCCACCTAGCAAATGATGACGTGGGGTTTTGAGCAATAAACTGCTGGGCATATAAATTAGTTTGGTCCACCATTAAATTTATAAAATCATCAGAGAAAAATAATTTGAAAAAGTCAATTTCTCTGAGACCTGTGGAATCAAATTGGATTCCTGGGATGGCCAAAAACTCAGGAACCTCGGGCTCAAAATTGTCTGGTGGTGGGGTCCATACGAGATCAATTATTGGGGGGGGGTCTCAGCTGCTCTACGGGGGCGTCTTTGAGGGGGTCCCTCATCACTAGAGGAGGAAGAGGAGCTTAAGATGAATCCTTCAAATTCCCCGCTTGCCTCACTGGCTGTGTCAGAGTCAGAGGCAAGCATGGCATATGCCTCCTCCGCTGAATACATTCTTCTGGATGACTGGGATGACATTTGGGATGACATTTGGGATGCCATTTTTATTTTTGTGTTTCTGGTAGTGAAATGTTTCAACACGTGTATAGTGTAGGGGGGGTACAAACTTTATTTCAACCAGGGGGGTATGTAGTGTGTAGTGTGTATGTAGTGCAGAAAAAAAAAATACTTTATACAGGAATTTGATTCCAATAAAAAAAAAAAAAATTGAAGGGGTTAAAAAAAAAAAAAAAAAAAAGGTCCTGCACCAAAAATTGAGCACAGATGTTGGTCAGTAACGTCCGTCACTGAACAGCGCTCAAAGGCAACAGGAATTTGATCAAAAAAAAAAAAATAGATCAACCCTGTGCCGAAAAAGCTGATCAGTGATGTACGTCACTGATCAGCGCACAGTGGCCACAGGACACCCACAAAATCACAGTGTGTGTAAAAAAAAAATTAAAAAAAGACCCCACAGCACCCTCAAAAAAAAAAAAGGTGATCACTGATGCGACACTGATTACCAGTGAGGGGCAGCAGGTGCACAACCTTTGGTGCAACTGACAGTGCAACTGGCAGCAACTGACAGGTATATATATAAAAAAAAAAACCTCTGCACCCCCAAAAAGTTGCTGATCACCTCAGATATAGTGATCAGCACAAAAGGCGGGGGCAGCAGACACAAAATATAGCACTCTCTATCACTCTCTGTCACTATCTCTCTCTATCTCTCTATCTCTCACTATCTATCACTCTATGACACTGCAGCAGCAGCACTGACAGTTATATATATATAAAAAATAACCCCTGCACCCCCAAAAAGTTGCTGGGGGTGCACAAAAGGGGGGCAGCAGACACAAAATATAGCAGTCTCTATCACTCTCTGTCACTATCTCTCTCTATCTCTCTATCTCTCACTATCTATCACTCTATGACACTGCAGCAGCAGCACTGACAGGTATATATATATAAAAAAAAACCTGCGCCCCCAAAAAGTTGCTGATCAGTTAATTTATACTGATCAGCACAAAAGGGGGGGCAGCAGTCAGTTATATAAAAAATATATAGCACAATCTGTCACTATCTCTCTATCTCTCTCTATCTCTCTCTATCTCTCTCTATCTCTCTATCTCTCTATCTATAACTCTATCACACTGCAGCAGCACAAAATATAGCACTCTCTGTCACTAGCCCTCTCTATCTCTCTCTATCTCTCTCTATCTCTCTATCTATAACTCGATGACACTGCAGCAGCACAACACAGCACAACACAGCACAGGAAGTCACAAGAAGTAGCAAGATCCAGGCAGTGATCAGGTAAGTATTTTGCAAGGTTCAGGTCAGTATACTGCGGCAGCTAGGCACGGTGACCGCACTGCACGCAATTCCAGACCGGAATGGCGTCTGCAGTGCAGTCACCGTTAGTTTAAACCCCCCTCCATGGCTGTGATTGGTTCGTCGGTCCGACGAACCAATCACGGCCTTTGGGGGCGGGCGGGGTGAGGTGGGGTGACACCAGTGTCACCCTTACACCCCGCGGTGATTGGTGCTGTACTTTACAGCACCAATCACCTCCGATCCCTGTGTCACCGGCGAACGTTATTCGCCGGTGACACAGAAAACGCTGTGAATGGCTGTTCACACTGAACAGCCAATCACAGCGATCGCCGACGGGGGGGCGGCATCGCAGCCCCCCCTGGGCATGCAGGGACATGTCTGCTGTCAGGGACAGCAGACATGTTTAAACTGTCACCGCGTCTATAGACGCGGTGGCAGTTAAATGGCATGACGTACATTTATGCCATGTGTCGGGAAGTACTTCCCGACCATGACGTAAATGTACGTCAAATGTCGGGAAGGGGTTAATAAAAAATTTAATTAAATAAAATCAAAAGGAACAGTAATAAGGAATCCTTTCAGAATATTGACAGGGAGCCTGACGAAAATACTTTTGTATTGAAACGTTGCTGATCGTCTCAATAAAGAATATTTCTACTTTTGCAACCAGTCTGGAGTGCCGTGTTCCTTTCCAAAAAAGTCTACATCACCTGTCGACGAAGGCACCCGACAAGCAATACATTTCGGAGGTTGTGCCCGGCTACAATAAAAAAGTCTCTCTCTCTCTCTCTCTATCTCCAAAACAGGAGTGAGTTTGCTACTCGCACAGGACCCTCAAACGTGTTGAGGAAAGTGGGTGAACCCCTATTGTGCTAATGTACACAAAATATGTTTTTATCACAAGGGGTGTGCTACCACTGGACACAAATAGATATGAACAAATAGCAAGAAAAAAGATGTGTCCTGGTGTGGTGCACCTACATCCGTTCTGACTAGAGGTAAGTATCCCCACAGGTATGGTGTGCTGACACTTATATTATTAGTATAACGTAAATATAGTGTATTAGTGTCAATATAGCTCAAAGCCCCCTCATGTAGAAGCGCACATGTTAACACCAGTGCAGTGATTAATGTGAGTTTGCACAATTTGGCTGTTTGACCACAATATGATAGACTATATTTGTGTCAAATGGGACACCATATATTTCAAATCTATATTGTATAGGCTAGAATTGCCTTAATTATAGATGAATCTCTATGTAGAGAGTTAGTCTATCGTGAATAGGAGTATATTCTATTCATATGGTAGTGCTGAGTCCAATCGGCTTATAGGTGTTGTCCAAATGTATGACAAGTTTCACAATAAGTAAAAAGTCAACTCAGATGTCAGTCTACACAAATGTCAACTGATTCAAAGTGCACCTTGGTTTGTTCAAAACTCTGTTGTGCAGGCTAGAATTACCCTCAATATAAGGTAGCCTTAATGCTAAATAGACCTGTCTACTTAAGTCGGTAGACTATATATTATATGGGCTAGAGTTATCCTCAATATAAGGTAGCCTCAGTGTTGGGTAAGAAATAACCGTCAACACATAAGTCGGTCAGCACTAATAAAACGACATATATTGGAATTCCTCTTATTCCTCTTATTTTGGCTGGAATTGCTCTTAACGAGGAGAGAAATACATGTGAGGTTCTTTTTTCACAAAGAGTTATTGTTGTTGGTCAGTGTCGACTTGTAATATGGTCTATGTCAATCATGAAGTGATATTACCAATTGCTCATTGGAAAAAAAAAAAAAAAAAAAAAAAAAAGGATTTTGTGCACCTTTGAAACAATGATGAGTTGATTTGTGCGCAAGCACTACAGATCTTTAAAACATTTTAATACATTTTAAACATTCAGCAACAGCGCTGTCTATTAGCGCATAATGATTTTAACAATCACTGGTGTGGGTAAGATTTTTAATCCACTCTTGGACTGACTTGTAGGTTGATAGTATACCAGCACTATTTATATTGGTGCACTTAAACAATTAGCAGGGGCGCTGCCTGAGGTTGGTGGAAAATACTTGATAGTAATCCACCTACGTTATCAGCACAGCTATCAGAGTTCAGTAAAGGGTAGGGGCACTGATCGCTGTTAATAATCAATAGTTTGTAGCGTGCCCTCCTCTAGGCAATATAAACGTGCAGGGTACAGTGACAGTGCTCAGTACGGTTGCCTAAAATATATTAAGGTCAAACCCCTCTGGGCAGTATAAACGCACAGGGTACTGTGGTAGCGCTTAGTCCGATAGCCTTAAGTATGTTAAGGTCAATCCTTAATAAGCAAAGGTTTCTGCCCCCAGCTATTTGTTAATATGTGGTCACAGTATATCACCAATGGTGTCTGCTGCACGGTGATAGAACAGTGCGCATTGTAATGAAGGGGTTCCTGTGGGTTAAAGCAGAAGTCAAAAATACATCCTAGTCAGATGCGAATCAAAGGAGCGTCACCGCTAGCCGGCGTACGCTTCGCATTTAGCTTTTTCAAGGCCAACCCGACAGGCCTATCTGAGGTGTTTAAATACCCTATCACAAAGGTGGGCGTGAATATCTCAAATTTGAATGATTGGGGAATGTCCAATCATCTATTCGCTCCTTCTCCGGGGCGACGTGTATTCGTTCAAAAGGCTTGGTTGGTTCAAATTGGTGGGCGTGAGTATCTTAGGATCAAGTAGCTGTAGAATATCCAATCACATGTTCGCTCCTTCTCCGGAGCGACATATGATCGTTAAGTGGGTTAAGTGGAATAACACTGCATATGGAAATTCTTGTAGTGTATTGGCCAATAGCCGGGTCATTCAAACTGGGTGGGCGTGGTGAATACAGATGGAAACTCTAATTAGCATATTTATCGTAATGGACTCTGTATGTATATTTTAATATACTTTTTGGGGATCTTTTCTCTAAACAGTAGTGAGCGTCAGGTATCGCACCTGGTATATTAGCATTTATAAATTTTCACTAGTATGCGTAACCGCAATATAAAGTAAAGTAAATATCTTTAGGATATTAAGGAGTAAAGAAATGATGGGACACTGACGTATGTCTTATATGATGCATGGAGATAAGTTTTACACAGTTCCCTCAGATAACTGTTGGTCATAAAACAGTACAATAAGTGGTGATGCAGAAAGTATGCTATGTAGCCATTTGTTTCAATAATACTTTCCCACTGGTTGATACAAATTATCATAAATAAAGGGGGAAAGGGCTACAAGTGAGGTTATGTTGATTGAGATTGCTACACAAAACCCTTTAGAATATTATCATTTGTAATACGAATATCACATCTATAAGTAGAATTAATTCATAATCAGAAGCAGGGATTTATAATGTATCCCTACATTGATTTAATTGCACAATATAATATTGGTTTGATATAAGTTATCACACTGTGCATAAAAACAGTGTCTGGTTGTCAATAATAAAGGTGGAATGTGATAGAAGATCGTGCTTATTGAAGAAAGACGTGTGGTATGAAGAAGTATTTCATACTTAGGAAGTTTGGTGTTATAGTGTGTAACTGACGATGTCAGTCTCGGTGATAAAAGTGTGACCAGTTAATTGTGTCACTGTTGGTGAAGGTAAATATAAGATGAAGGTTATAGCCTGCATCCGTATAGATGTAATACATGGAAGATGGTGAAAAAACAAAAACCACAAGTGTGACAAATTAGGACAAAACGTGAAGTAAAACAGTGCAAAAACGGGACGGGGGTGTTGGTGACCCCATTGTAGTGGGTAGTGTATAATTATTTAATTATTAAAATAAGATAGTGTAGAATAAAATAAAATAAAATAAGGTAAATTGATATTTTGTCGACAGGAATGATGTCGACAGTTTGAATTTCATATTAAATTAGGATATGGTAAGTATGGTTGGTCTCTATATTCCTGGGTGTATGAATATCAAGAAAATAGATGCAATAAGATGAATAAAAGTTTGTCGACACAGGGTCTACCTCATGATGTCGACAGTTCTTAAATTAGGATTTGTAGCAATAAATCATCTAATTTCACATGAGTATGCTAAGAGGACATGCGTCTAATGAGAAGGCAGAATGTTGGAGAGATTAGTGAGAATATTTGAATCATGTTTCAACTCTGAATTGATCTTATGGTGTCATTAATTCAAAGGTATGCCGTATATTTGTTCTCCTCATTTAAACCATGTGGAAACATGGCGTCAAGCAAAAATATAAGTCTCGTCTCTTGTCTCAACAGTTCCTTGTCCAAGTCACCTCTCCTGATCCCCAGGTTGACCTTCAAGAGTCCATGAGCTTTTAGCCCCGTGGGGTCTTGTTGGTGACAGCGGTCAAAGTGACGGGCCACTGGAGTGAGTGTCTTCATAGCTCTTCTGTCTTTCTGAGCATTTTTGATACTGTTTACATGCTCCAGTATACGTTTCTTTAGGGGCCTGATTGTCTTGCCTATATAAATTCTGTTGCATGGGCATTGCAGGTGATACACAACCCCTGCCGTGTCGCAGGTTATGTTATCCCTGATTACCCATGTGTGTTGGAATTTATCCTGATATGAGTCTTTGGTGACCATGTATGTGCAGGCCTTACAGGTGCCACATTTACGTGAGCCCTTTCTTGTTTTATCAGGCCCTTTGACCTTGTCTAAATGGCTGTGGACTAATATGTCCCGTAAATTTTTGCTCCTCCTCCAACTGATATCGATTTTGTTACCTAAAATGGAAGATAGGTCGGGGTCAGTTTTGAGGATATCAAGATGTTGGTTGAGTATCCCTTGAATGTCACGCCATTCTTGGCAGTATGTTCCTATAAATCTGACCTTTTGGTCTTCTTTTGCGGTTTTGTTGGCAGGGATAAGTAAGGATTCTCTTTTGACCCTTTTTGTGTCATTGAAGGCCGCTTTAATAGCTCGATTGCTATAGCCTCTCTCTCTGAGACGGTCACCGAGTTCATCAGCTCTTTTTAGAAATGTTTTCTCATGCGAACAGTTGCGCTTGGTGCGCAAGAACTCTCCTTTTGGTAACCCCTTAATTACAGGGGGGAAGTGGGCGCTGCCAAAATGTAACAATGAGTTTGTGGCCGTCTTCTTCCTGAACATATCCGAGGAGATAGTTCCATCCTCTTCTATATTCAAACGTAGGTCCAGGTAGTTAACCCCCTCCTGACTCATTTCATATGTGAGACGGAGATTGAATCGATTGGTGTTGAGGATGTTAATGAAGGTTATGAAGAGGTCCGCATCTCCCTCCCAGATGATCAATAGGTCGTCTATATACCTTAGCCACAAAAGTATGTGGTTCGTATATAGCTCATTTTGTTCTTGAAATACCACCTCCCGTTCCCACCACCCCAGGTACAGGTTCGCGTATGTCGGAGCACATGTACTCCCCATAGCGGTCCCCCGTACCTGGAGGTAGAAGGCCTCATTACACACAAAATAATTCCGTTCAAGGACGAATCGCAGCAGTTGGATGATGATGTCATGTAAATCATTTTCTCGGTCCATACTCAGGAAGTACCTTGCTGCGTGGATGCCTTGTTGGTGTGGTATGCTCGTGTAAAGGCTTTCCACGTCACACGTGATTAGCCAAGAGTTGTCGTGGAGAACCACATCCTGTAATTTCTTGAGGACATCCATGGTGTCTCTGACATAGGAGGGCAGGGTGACTACATGTTGTCTCAGATGGAAATCGACAAATTCACTAGCCTTTTCCGTCAACCCCCCTATGCCAGAGACAATAGGCCTGCCCGGCGGTGTCTGTTCGTTTTTGTGAACTTTGGGGAGTAAATACATAGTTGGAATGCGGACATTTTTAACCAGGAGGAATTCATACTGATTTTTGGTGAGGACCCCATTTTTATATGCTGTGTCTAGCATGAGGGAGTAAGACTGGAGGAAATCGTCAGTGGGGTTAAAAGTTAACCTCTTATAACAGGTGGCATCTCCCAATTGTCTGTCCAACTCCTGAATGTACAGATCCCTGGACCAAAGGACTACGTTCCCCCCTTTGTCCGAGGGCTTGATAATAGTGTCATTCCAGGTCTTAATTTCACGTATAGCCTTTTGTTCATCTCGACTTAAATTACTGGAGAAATGACGAGGGCCTTTGTCTCTCTGTAATTTGTCCAGGTCTCTGCTAACCACATCAACAAAGGTTTTTACCACTGGACAGATAGAGAAATCCGGGTAGAATGTGGATTTTCTCTTAGGTTGATGAATATGTGTATCTGGTCCACTAGATGTCTCAAAATTAGGGGTCTCATCTGAATTTTCGCGTTGGAGTTCTTCTAATGTTAGTATCGCTAGCCTCTCTTCATCGGTATACCACAGGTTGTATAGAGGTCCTAAATCGGTAGGGTCAGGTGTTTGTTTGGATGCTTCCATCACTCCTATCTCCCCTTCTCTATCCTTTTTGCTAAAAAACTTTTTAAGGAGTAGTTTACGTGCAAAAAGATGCACATCCTTCTCATAATTGAATCTATCAAAGGATTCTGAAGGGGAGAAGGATAAGCCTTTCTGTAAAACGGTAATTTGTGGAGGTGTGAGTGTATGGTCTGAGAGGTTTATGATTTTAAGTGAATTTTCAGGGTTTTCTAGTTGCGATACCTCCTCCGTTCCCTGTGGTCCTCCCTCCAATCTCTCACTTCTCGTTTTTTTCTTCTGGCCCCTCCTTGTCCTGCCATGTCTCTTCCTAGGGTTTCTCTGATAAGGCCAGGACTTGCGCCTAAAAAATTTCTTTGTGAGGTGCCAGGGATGGAGTGGTCCTGTCCTGACTCATTACCTGATGATTCTAATTCTGAGCTGCTGTAATTGCCCGGATTTGTGTTTGGAGGTCGTTTCTTATTGTAGGAATTCCATCTGTATACCCGATCATTCATGAAATCATTAATATCTCTCTGTATTTTGCCCTTTTTCCTACTAATGATCTCCTTCTCTAGGCTGTCAATCTCATTTTTAAATTTCATGTAGGTCTTTTGAAATTTATCTAGGCTTTCAAATGGTTTGAGTTTGCTACTGAGTGCCGAAATGTCTGCAGTGTACTGGTTAAGTATGGTTTCATCATGTCTGACCAAAATGTTAATAAGCTCAAAGGAGCAATTAGTGAGGGCTCTTTCCCATTCGCTTTTCAGTGTTGGTGTTGCCAATTCGAACGAGGGAAAGACCCTTGGTCTTAAACCCCTTGGTGTGACTTTTTGTTTAATGTAGCTTTCAAAAGTCATTTTGTTCCAAAATGTCTTGGTTTGCTTTACCAAGATCATTTTGAGTTGTAAGAGGTCATTCATCCAATCCTCTTGCGAGGTATTGAATTGGGACATGTCTTTTTCTAACATGGTCTCTCTGCATTTTCTCAGATTGGCTTGTCTGAGATCCATTTCATTGCTCAAGCTAAACTGGGGAGTAGCATTCATGGAGATTTCTGGGTTTAACATGGTTTAGCCTTAGGTAAAACACTGCAGATGAAGGCCTTGTCGGGTAGGGTATAAGGTAAATTTAACTGAATAACCAAAATATTTAATAAATTTATAGTAACTTGTCCGTGCTGAGTAGCCAAGAACGTGAAGAAAGTTAATTCACATACAATAGGGCAAAACAGGAGTGAGTTTGCTACTCGCACAGGACCCTCAAACGTGTTGAGGAAAGTGGGTGAACCCCTATTGTGCTAATGTACACAAAATATGTTTTTATCACAAGGGGTGTGCTACCACTGGACACAAATAGATATGAACAAATAGCAAGAAAAAAGATGTGTCCTGGTGTGGTGCACCTAGATAAACTGTACGATTAAAATATAGCTTTTATTAGTATCTCTTAAAGGCGAAATATAAAAACACACAGACAAAACAAAATGTATGTGGATGTGTTTAAAAAGCGGCGGCTCCTTGATTCCACATCCGTTCTGACTAGAGGTAAGTATCCCCACAGGTATGGTGTGCTGACACTTATATTATTAGTATAACGTAAATATAGTGTATTAGTGTCAATATAGCTCAAAGCCCCCTCATGTAGAAGCGCACATGTTAACACCAGTGCAGTGATTAATGTGAGTTTGCACAATTTGGCTGTTTGACCACAATATGATAGACTATATTTGTGTCAAATGGGACACCATATATTTCAAATCTATATTGTATAGGCTAGAATTGCCTTAATTATAGATGAATCTCTATGTAGAGAGTTAGTCTATCGTGAATAGGAGTATATTCTATTCATATGGTAGTGCTGAGTCCAATCGGCTTATAGGTGTTGTCCAAATGTATGACAAGTTTCACAATAAGTAAAAAGTCAACTCAGATGTCAGTCTACACAAATGTCAACTGATTCAAAGTGCACCTTGGTTTGTTCAAAACTCTGTTGTGCAGGCTAGAATTACCCTCAATATAAGGTAGCCTTAATGCTAAATAGACCTGTCTACTTAAGTCGGTAGACTATATATTATATGGGCTAGAGTTATCCTCAATATAAGGTAGCCTCAGTGTTGGGTAAGAAATAACCGTCAACACATAAGTCGGTCAGCACTAATAAAACGACATATATTGGAATTCCTCTTATTCCTCTTATTTTGGCTGGAATTGCTCTTAACGAGGAGAGAAATACATGTGAGGTTCTTTTTTCACAAAGAGTTATTGTTGTTGGTCAGTGTCGACTTGTAATATGGTCTATGTCAATCATGAAGTGATATTACCAATTGCTCATTGGAAAAAAAAAAAAGGATTTTGTGCACCTTTGAAACAATGATGAGTTGATTTGTGCGCAAGCACTACAGATCTTTAAAACATTTTAATACATTTTAAACATTCAGCAACAGCGCTGTCTATTAGCGCATAATGATTTTAACAATCACTGGTGTGGGTAAGATTTTTAATCCACTCTTGGACTGACTTGTAGGTTGATAGTATACCAGCACTATTTATATTGGTGCACTTAAACAATTAGCAGGGGCGCTGCCTGAGGTTGGTGGAAAATACTTGATAGTAATCCACCTACGTTATCAGCACAGCTATCAGAGTTCAGTAAAGGGTAGGGGCACTGATCGCTGTTAATAATCAATAGTTTGTAGCGTGCCCTCCTCTAGGCAATATAAACGTGCAGGGTACAGTGACAGTGCTCAGTACGGTTGCCTAAAATATATTAAGGTCAAACCCCTCTGGGCAGTATAAACGCACAGGGTACTGTGGTAGCGCTTAGTCCGATAGCCTTAAGTATGTTAAGGTCAATCCTTAATAAGCAAAGGTTTCTGCCCCCAGCTATTTGTTAATATGTGGTCACAGTATATCACCAATGGTGTCTGCTGCACGGTGATAGAACAGTGCGCATTGTAATGAAGGGGTTCCTGTGGGTTAAAGCAGAAGTCAAAAATACATCCTAGTCAGATGCGAATCAAAGGAGCGTCACCGCTAGCCGGCGTACGCTTCGCATTTAGCTTTTTCAAGGCCAACCCGACAGGCCTATCTGAGGTGTTTAAATACCCTATCACAAAGGTGGGCGTGAATATCTCAAATTTGAATGATTGGGGAATGTCCAATCATCTATTCGCTCCTTCTCCGGGGCGACGTGTATTCGTTCAAAAGGATTGGTTGGTTCAAATTGGTGGGCGTGAGTATCTTAGGATTCAGTAGCTGTAGAATATCCAATCACATGTTCGCTCCTTCTCCGGAGCGACATATGATCGTTAAGTGGGTTAAGTGGAATAACACTGCATATGGAAATTCTTGTAGTGTATTGGCCAATAGCCGGGTCATTCAAACTGGGTGGGCGTGGTGAATACAGATGGAAACTCTAATTAGCATATTTATCGTAATGGACTCTGTATGTATATTTTAATATACTTTTTGGGGATCTTTTCTCTAAACAGTAGTGAGCGTCAGGTATCGCACCTGGTATATTAGCATTTATAAATTTTCACTAGTATGCGTAACCGCAATATAAAGTAAAGTAAATATCTTTAGGATATTAAGGAGTAAAGAAATGATGGGACACTGACGTATGTCTTATATGATGCATGGAGATAAGTTTTACACAGTTCCCTCAGATAACTGTTGGTCATAAAACAGTACAATAAGTGGTGATGCAGAAAGTATGCTATGTAGCCATTTGTTTCAATAATACTTTCCCACTGGTTGATACAAATTATCATAAATAAAGGGGGAAAGGGCTACAAGTGAGGTTATGTTGATTGAGATTGCTACACAAAACCCTTTAGAATATTATCATTTGTAATACGAATATCACATCTATAAGTAGAATTAATTCATAATCAGAAGCAGGGATTTATAATGTATCCCTACATTGATTTAATTGCACAATATAATATTGGTTTGATATAAGTTATCACACTGTGCATAAAAACAGTGTCTGGTTGTCAATAATAAAGGTGGAATGTGATAGAAGATCGTGCTTATTGAAGAAAGACGTGTGGTATGAAGAAGTATTTCATACTTAGGAAGTTTGGTGTTATAGTGTGTAACTGACGATGTCAGTCTCGGTGATAAAAGTGTGACCAGTTAATTGTGTCACTGTTGGTGAAGGTAAATATAAGATGAAGGTTATAGCCTGCATCCGTATAGATGTAATACATGGAAGATGGTGAAAAAACAAAAACCACAAGTGTGACAAATTAGGACAAAACGTGAAGTAAAACAGTGCAAAAACGGGACGGGGGTGTTGGTGACCCCTTTTGAACGAATACACGTCGCCCCGGAGAAGGAGCGAATAGATGATTGGACATTCCCCAATCATTCAAATTTGAGATATTCACGCCCACCTTTGTGATAGGGTATTTAAACACCTCAGATAGGCCTGTCGGGTTGGCCTTGAAAAAGCTAAATGCGAAGCGTACGCCGGCTAGCGGTGACGCTCCTTTGATTCGCATCTGACTAGGATGTATTTTTGACTTCTGCTTTAACCCACAGGAACCCCTTCATTACAATGCGCACTGTTCTATCACCGTGCAGCAGACACCATTGGTGATATACTGTGACCACATATTAACAAATAGCTGGGGGCAGAAACCTTTGCTTATTAAGGATTGACCTTAACATACTTAAGGCTATCGGACTAAGCGCTACCACAGTACCCTGTGCGTTTATACTGCCCAGAGGGGTTTGACCTTAATATATTTTAGGCAACCGTACTGAGCACTGTCACTGTACCCTGCACGTTTATATTGCCTAGAGGAGGGCACGCTACAAACTATTGATTATTAACAGCGATCAGTGCCCCTACCCTTTACTGAACTCTGATAGCTGTGCTGATAACGTAGGTGGATTACTATCAAGTATTTTCCACCAACCTCAGGCAGCGCCCCTGCTAATTGTTTAAGTGCACCAATATAAATAGTGCTGGTATACTATCAACCTACAAGTCAGTCCAAGAGTGGATTAAAAATCTTACCCACACCAGTGATTGTTAAAATCATTATGCGCTAATAGACAGCGCTGTTGCTGAATGTTTAAAATGTATTAAAATGTTTTAAAGATCTGTAGTGCTTGCGCACAAATCAACTCATCATTGTTTCAAAGGTGCACAAAATCCTTTTTTTTTTTTCCAATGAGCAATTGGTAATATCACTTCATGATTGACATAGACCATATTACAAGTCGACACTGACCAACAACAATAACTCTTTGTGAAAAAAGAACCTCACATGTATTTCTCTCCTCGTTAAGAGCAATTCCAGCCAAAATAAGAGGAATAAGAGGAATTCCAATATATGTCGTTTTATTAGTGCTGACCGACTTATGTGTTGACGGTTATTTCTTACCCAACACTGAGGCTACCTTATATTGAGGATAACTCTAGCCCATATAATATATAGTCTACCGACTTAAGTAGACAGGTCTATTTAGCATTAAGGCTACCTTATATTGAGGGTAATTCTAGCCTGCACAACAGAGTTTTGAACAAACCAAGGTGCACTTTGAATCAGTTGACATTTGTGTAGACTGACATCTGAGTTGACTTTTTACTTATTGTGAAACTTGTCATACATTTGGACAACACCTATAAGCCGATTGGACTCAGCACTACCATATGAATAGAATATACTCCTATTCACGATAGACTAACTCTCTACATAGAGATTCATCTATAATTAAGGCAATTCTAGCCTATACAATATAGATTTGAAATATATGGTGTCCCATTTGACACAAATATAGTCTATCATATTGTGGTCAAACAGCCAAATTGTGCAAACTCACATTAATCACTGCACTGGTGTTAACATGTGCGCTTCTACATGAGGGGGCTTTGAGCTATATTGACACTAATACACTATATTTACGTTATACTAATAATATAAGTGTCAGCACACCATACCTGTGGGGATACTTACCTCTAGTCAGAACGGATGTGGAATCAAGGAGCCGCCGCTTTTTAAACACATCCACATACATTTTGTTTTGTCTGTGTGTTTTTATATTTCGCCTTTAAGAGATACTAATAAAAGCTATATTTTAATCGTACAGTTTATCTAGGTGCACCACACCAGGACACATCTTTTTTCTTGCTATTTGCTCTCTCTATCTCCCTCTCTCTCTATATATCTATATATCTATATATATATATATATATATATATATATATATATATATATATATATATATATAGAGATATATACCAAAGATAGTAGCAGAAGTCACTCTAAGGTTTTTAAACTGCACGGCGGCAGTAATCAATAAGAAGGCAAAAGACACAAAAGTAGTGCAAATCGACGTTTCGGGCGGGTAGCCCTTTATATGGCGAACAGTCGGCACTCGCTTTCAGTGTCAGCAGCGTGGTGCTCGGGAACAAGGGGTATGTAGAGGACGACAACACGGCACTCACTTCTTCCAATAAGGCGCAAATTATGTGTCTTTGAGCCTTATTGGAAGAAGTGAGTGCAGGGTTGTCGAAACTTAATTCTAAGTATCAATACTACAGCAGGCTGGATACAATTACTGACAATTTTTAATAACAATAAATTCATTTATGTTTTAAAAGGTAGATTCAATTTGCAGCATATGCGAGTCCAATGATTCAGATTTTATAAATTCATAGGCATGGATATCATACAGAAACCTGACACGTTTCGTCATCAAGACTTCATCAGGGGTAGTACATCAATGGTATAGAAATAGTCAAGTATGTGGGGAACAAAAAAATGTCCTTTAGAACATCTGGCAATAGTTAAGAAAATTCACTCGTATCGAGTATTCATTAGTGAGTTCCTCACCACTGAACAAAGTTTCAAAACAGTAACAATCAACGTGTTCTTGCTTTTCTTACATAAGTAAATCAGAGCCAATCTCCAACTGCATGTGCCAAACACAGACACTGCATATATATATATATATATATATATATATATATATATATATATATATCATACACAAGGTGTCAAGCACAGCCACAGCAAACGGTAATGCGTGGGGTGCCTGCACAAAAAGAAGGTATCCAGTTTGTAGAGAGGTGCAGCACTCCAGGCTCCAATGTGAGTTAAAACTTAACTATTAATAGTGCAGTTAGCAACGTTTCAATGCCAACGTTGCATTGTCATCGTGGCATTGTCATCAGACATGCCTGATGACAATGCCACGTTGGCATTGAAACGTTGCTAACTGCACTATTAAAAGTTAAGTTATAACCCACATTGGAGCCTGGAGTGCTGCACCTCTCTATAAAATATATATATATATATATATATATATATATATATATATATATATATATGTGTATATTTGTGTGTATATATATATATATATATATATATATATCCTTTTGTCCTTTTGGAGTTTATAAATGTATGTATTAAATGAAGTCCAGATACCAGACTTTCACAATCACATCAACAGATAAGGCAGGAGGAATATTGGGTTACAATACAATGGAATAACTTAGTATACAGACTATTTTCTGTCCAGCTATCTAAAAACCAGTGGCTGCTCCAGAGGTGAGGCTACTGTATGGTCTACAATTTAAATAGGGGAGTCACAGCAACCCCAAAAACTACCAAACATCAATCACCAGGACTCACTGGTGATTCTCCCCTATTTTAGGTTTAACGGCCTACAGCTAGTTAAAAATTTGAGTGAACCACACTTATTTTGCAAATAAAAAATAAAAAAGGATACAGAAACACACTCACCAATAATAATATTTTGTTAATGTCACCAGAATCTTAAACAATAAAACAGAAAAATAATGTGAAACTACAGAACATTTGAAATAGGATTATTTTTAGAAAGAGCTTTTTTTAATCTTATACAATACCAATTAATATAATATTCAGAATTGTATTGCATAACAAAAGTATGCATAATGCAAATGTTGCTGTATGTGCTACCATAACTTTTATTTGCTCCATTTCTATTTAGACAGTCCGACATGCCAAAAATGCCCAGATGGTGAATGGCCCAATGAGGACAAAGATGTTTGTCTTCCAAGAACTTTGGAATTTCTTTCATACAATAATGATACGATAGCTACAGTTTTTTCTGCCATCTCTGGGGTATTTTTTCTTTTAATTACTGTAATATTTGGAATATTTGTTACATTCCGAGACTCTCCTATAGTAAAAGCCAATAATAGAAACCTCAGCTTCATTCTTCTCATCTCCCTCAAGCTGAGCCTCCTCTGTGTGCACCTGTTCATCGGTCGCCCAGTGGACATCACCTGCATGCTACGCCAAATATCCTTTGGAATTATTTTTGCTGTTGCTCTGTCTTCTGTACTGGCCAAGTCTATAATGGTTTGCATCGCATTCAAAGCCACCAGACCTGGAAGTTCATGGAGAAAATGGCTTGGTGCTAAATTGGCATATTCTATAGTGATGATCTGCTCATCTGTCCAAGTTCTCACCAGTGCTATCTGGTTATTGGTGTCTCCTCCTTTTCAAGAGTATGACAGGAACACATATCCTGGGATGATCATCATTCAGTGTAATGATGGTTCTGATCTTGGCTTTTATTTTATGTTGGGTTACATGGGTTTTCTTGCTGCTTTTAGTTTTGGTCTAGCTTTCATGGTGAGGACATTACCTGACATCTACAATGAAGCCAAGTACATCACCTTCAGCATGCTGTTGTTCTGCAGTGTGTGGGTCTGTGCCATCCCGGCCTATCTGAGCAGTAAGGGGAAACACATGGTCACTGTAGAGATTTTTGCCATATTGGCTTCAGGTATCGGGATACCGAGCTGCATATTTTGTCCTAAATGTTACAATATTCTACTGAGACCAGAAATGAACAGTAAAAGACACTTGTTAGAGAAAAGTTAATAAGGAAATTGCTAATTAATTATTTTGAAATAAAATAATACAATATTTTAGTCTTATTGCATAAAATGTTTGTTTAAATGTATTGCTATATGCATGTTATTAACCCCTTCCTGACACAGCCAGTTTTTGCCTTCCTGACAGAGCCCTTTTTTTTTCAAATCTGACATGTATCACTTAAGTGGGGATAACTTTTTTTTGCTTTTACTTATCCCAGTGAATTTGAGATTGTTTTCTCGTGACACATTGTACTTCAAATTAGTGGTAAATTTGGGTCGATACAGTCTGTGTTTTTTTGTGAAAAATACCAAAATGTCGTAAAAAAATGGAAAATTTAGCCATTTGCAAAATGTTAAATTTTCTGCTTGTGAGACAAATAATCATACCACTCAAAATAGTTAATAACTAACATAGACCATATGTCTAATTTATGTTTCCATCATTATCCCCTTCCTGACAGAGCCTGTTTTTGCCTTCCTGACAGAGCCCTTTTTTTCAATTCTGACATGTCTCACTTAAGTGGGGATAACTTTTTTTTGCTTTTACTTATCCCAGTGATTTTGAGATTGTTTTTTCGTGACACATTGTACTTCAAGTTAGTGGTAAATTTTCGTCGATACAGTCTGTGTTTTTTTGTGAAAAATACCAAAATATCGTGAAAAAATGGAAAATTTAGCGATTTGCAAAATGTTAAATTTTCTGCTTGTGAGACAAATAATCTTACCACTCAAAATAGTGAATAACTAACATAGACCATATGTCTACTTTATGTTGACATCATTATTTCAACTTCCTTTTAATTTTTTGGGACACTAGGAGGCTTACAATATGAATAGCAAATTCTCAAATTTTCAAGAAAATTTCAAACACTGATTTTTTTAGGGACCAGTTCAGTTCTGATGTGACTTTGAGGGACTTGTATGTGAGACACCCCCATAAATGATGCCATTTCAAAAACTGCACCCCTCACAGTATTCAAAACAGCATTTTGGAAGTTTGTTAACCCTTTAGGTGTTTCACAGGAATTAAAACAAAGTGTAGGTGAAATTTCAAAATTTCTTTTTTTTTGCAGATTTGCAATTTTAATACATTTTTCTAAGGAACACAGTACATTTTACTAGAGAAATGTGACTAAAAATTGATTCCCCCAATTCTTTTGTTTTCATAAATATCCTATATGTGGCCCTAGTGTGCACGGTGACCAAACCACAGGCTTCATAATAGAAGGAGCACCTACTTGATTTTGGAGCCTCCTTTTTATGAGATTATTTTTTAGGCACCATGTAGGTTTCTAGGCACCATAACATGCTAAAAGTTAGGAACCCCCCCACAAGTGACCCCATTTTGCAAACTACACCCCTCAGGGAATTCAGCTAGGGGTATAGTGTACATTTCAAACCCGCAGGGGTTTCACCAATTGTGGTACAACTGGGCAGTGAAAATGAAAAATTATTTTTTTTACACAAAAATGCAGTTCTGGCTCCAAATTTGTCATTTTCAGAAGGTATGAAGGAGAAAAAGCACCCCAAAATCTGTGCCCCAATTTCTCCCGAGTACAGCAATGCCTCACATGTGACCAAAAAATACCAGTTGGGTGCATGGCAGGACTCAAAAGGGAAGGAGTGATTTTTGGATTTTGCAGCTCAGATTCTGGTGGAATTTTGGTGGGTGCTATGTCGCATTAGCAAGACCCCCCAAGCACCAATACAGTGGAACCCCCCCACAAGTCACCCCATTTTGCAAACTACACCCCTCAGGGAATTCATCTAGGGGTATAGTGTACATTTCAAACCCCCAGGGGTTTCACCAATTTTGATACAAGTGGGCAGTGAAAATGAAAAATTACATTTTTTTACACAAAAATGCAGTTCTGGCTCAAAATTTTTCATTTTCAGAAGGTATGAAGGAGAAAAATCACCCCAAAATCTGTGCCCCAATTTCTCCCGAGTACGGCAATGCCTCACATGTGACCAAAAAATACCAGTTGGGTGCATGGCAGGACTCAGAAGGGAAGGAGTGATTTTTGGATTTTGCAGCTCAGATTCTGGTGGAATGAATGGTGGGTGCTATGTTGCACCAATACAGTGGAACCCCCCCACAAGTCACCCCATTTTGCAAAGTACACCCCTCAGGGAATTCATCTAGGGGTATAGTGTACATTTCAAACCCCCAGGGGTTTCACCAATTTTGATACAAGTGGGCAGTGAAAATGAAAAATTACATTTTTTTACACAAAAATGCAGTTCTGGCTCACAATTTTTCATTTTCAGAAGGTATGAAGGAGAAAAAGCACCCCAAAATATGTGCCCCAATTTCTTCCGAGTACGGCAATGCCTCACATGTGACCAAAAAATACCAGTTGGGTGCATGGCAGGACTCAGAACGGAAGGAGTGATTTTTGGATTTTGCGGCTCAGATTCTGGTGGAATTTTGGTGGGTGCTATGTCGCATTAGCAAGACCCCCCAAGCACCAATACAGTGGAACCCCCCCACAAGTCACCCCATTTTGAAAACTACACCCCTCAGGGAATTCATCTAGGGGTATAGTGTACATTTAAAACCCCCAGGGGTTTCACCAATTTTGATACAAGTGGGCAGTGAAAAAGAAAAATTACATTTTTTACACAAAAATGCAGTTCTGGCTCAAAATTTTTCATTTTCAGAAGGTATGAAGGAGAAAAAGCACCCCAAAATCTGTGCCCCAATTTCTCCCGAGTACGGCAATGCCTCACATGTGACCAAAAAATACCAGTTGGGTGCATGGCAGGACTCAGAAGGGAAGGAGTGATTTTTGGATTTTGCAGCTCAGATTCTGGTGGAATTTTGGTGGGTGCTATGTCGCATTAGCAAGACCCCCCAAGCACCAATACAGTGGAACCCCCCCACAAGTCACCCCATTTTGAAAACTACACCCCTCAGGGAATTCATCTAGGGGTATAGTGTACATTTCAAACCCCCAGGGGTTTCACCAATTTTGATACAAGTGGGCAGTGAAAATGAAAAATTACATTTTTTTACACAAAAATGCAGTTCTGGCTCAAAATTTTTCATTTTCAGAAGGTATGAAGGAGAAAAAGCACCCCAAAATCTGTGCCCCAATATCTCCCGAGTACGGCAATGCCTCACATGTGACCAAAAAATACCAGTTGGGTGCATGGTAGGACTCAGAACGGAAGGAGTGATTTTTGGATTTTGCAGCACACATTCTGGTGGAATGAATGGTGGGTGCTATGTTGCACCAATACAGTGGAACCCCCCCACAAGTCACCCCATTTTGCAAAGTACACCCCTCAGGGAATTCATCTAGGGGTATAGTGTACATTTCAAACCCCCAGGGGTTTCACCAATTTTGATACAAGTGGGCAGTGAAAATGAAAAATTACATTTTTTTACACAAAAATGCAGTTCTGGCTCACAATTTTTCATTTTCAGAAGGTATGAAGGAGAAAAAGCACCCCAAAATCTGTGCCCCAATTTCTCCAGAGTACGGCAATGCCTCACATGTGACCAAAAAATACCATTTGGGTGCATGGCAGGACTCAGAAGGGAAGGAGTGATTTTTGGATTTTGCAGCTCAGATTCTGGTGGAATGTTGGTGGGTGCTATGTCGCATTAGCAAGACCCCCCAAGCACCAATACAGTGGAACCCCCCACAAGTGACCCCATTTTGCAAACTACACCCCTCAGGGAATTCATCTAGGGGTATAGTGTACATTTCAAACCCCCAGGGGTTTCACCAATTTTAATACAACTGGGCTGTGCAAATGAAAAATTAAATTTTTTACACAAAAATGCAGTTCTGGCTCAAAATCTTTCATTTTCAGAAGGTATGAAGGAGAAAAAACACCCCAAAATCTGTGCCCCAATTTCTCACGAGTATGGCAATGCCTCATATGTGACCAAAAAATACCATTTGGGTGCATGGCAGGACTCAGAAGGGAAGGAGTGATATTTGGATTTTGCAGCTCAGATTCTGGTGGAATGTTGGTGGGTGCTATGTCGCATTAGCAAGACCCCCGAAGCACCAATACAGTGGAACCCCCCCACATGTGACCCCATTTTGCAAACTACACCCCTCAGGGAATTCATCTAGGGCTATAGTGTACATTTCAAACCCCCAGGGGTTTCACCAATTGTGGTACAACTGGGCAGTGAAAATGAAAAATTAAACTTTTTACACAAAAATGCAGTTCTGGCTCAAAATTTTTCATTTTCACAAGGAATGAAGGAGACAAAGCACCCCAAAATCTGTGCCCCAATTTCTCCCGAGTACGGCAATGCCTCATGTGTGACCAAAAAATGGCAGCACTCAGAAGGGAAGGAGTGATATTTGGATTTTGCAGCACAGATTCTGGTGGAATGTTGGTGGGTGCTATGTCGCATTAGCAAGACCCCCGAAGCACCAATACAGTGGAACCCCCCCACAAGTGACCCCATTTTGCAAACTACACCCCTCAGGGAATTCATCTAGGGGTATAGTGTACATTTCAAACCCCCAGGGGTTTCACCAATTTTGATACAACTGGGCAGTGAAAATGAAAAATTACATTTTTTTACACAAAAATGCAATTCTGGCTCAAAATTTTTCATTTTCATAAGGTATGAAGGAGAAAAAGCACCCGAAAATCTATGCCCCAATTTCTCCCGAGTATGGCAATGCCTCATATGTGACCAAAAAATACCAGTTGGGTGCATGGCAGGACTCAGAAGGGAAGGAGTGATTTTTGGATTTTGCAGCTCAGATTCTGGTGGAATGAATGGTGGGTGCTATGTGGCATTAGCAAGACCCCCGAAGCACGGTGAAATGATGAACCTAATAATCCATAGATGTGTGGTATATTTTAAAACACTCCTTTATACATAGGCCGGGTTTGTCGGGGCAAGTTTCACAGTGGAAAATAGTATCCTTTCTTATTCCCTTTTTATAGCAAACTTTGCACCTTTTTTGTGTCCTGCCCTTTCTTGCAGTGGAGGGGATTTCGTTTGGAAAATGCTGCCCTGGTACAATACGGGGGCCAGTACTAGAAGTACTGGGGCCCTCTGCCTGCTGGTTCCCAAATATTAGGCCCTTTATGACTTCCTCTTGAAAGTGCATAAATGTCCCCCTCTGGCTGGTAGAATGGAATAGCACGTAAGCGTTATACAGTGCCATCTGGATGATATACACGGCCAGCTTCTTGTACCAGATTTTTGTTTTCAGCAGGGCACTGTACGGCTTCAGTACCTGATCTGAAAGATCCACTCCGCCCATGTACCTATTGTAATCTAGGATACAATTAGGTTTTGAGGTGTGGGTACTGGTACCTCGTACAGGGACGGAGGTGGTACTGTCTCCATGAATTGTTGTCAGTATAAGGACATCCCTCTTGTCCTTATATTTGACCAACAACATATTTTCGGTGCATATTCCCCTGCTTTCACCCCTTCTCAGTACTTGGGCAATGTGCATTTTTGGGAGGCCTCTTTGGTTCTTGCGCACAGTACCGCAAGCGGCTGTACCTCTTGAACCAAGGGCCTTAAACAGGGGGATGCTAGTGTAAAAGTTATCCACATAGAGGTGATAACCTTTATCCAGGAAGGGGTGCACTAAATCCCAGACAATTTTTCCACTAACACCTACGAGGGAGGGGGGGCATTCTGGCGGTTCAATTCTTGAATCCTTCCCTTCATAAACCCTAAACCTGTGGGTGTACCCTGAGGTGCTTTCACACAGTTTATACATTTTTATGCCATACCTTGCCCTCTTACTGGGAAGGTACTGGCGGAATTTAACCCTTCCTTTAAAATGTATAAGGGACTCGTCAATACAAATACATTTTTCAGGGATGTACATCTCTGCAAATTTGGCACTGAAATGATCAATGACCGGCCTGACTTTGAATAGCCGGTCAAAGGTGGGATCATCTCTGGGTGGGCACAGTGTATTATCGGTGTAATGTAAAAATTTAAGGATTATCTCAAAACGAGCCCGAGTCATGGCCATACGGTAAAATGGGGTGCTGTACAGAACATCTGTACTCCAATATTGCCTAATTTCTGGCTTTTTTACTATGCCCATATGTAACACCAGACCCCAAAACGTCATCATCTCTACTGCATTTACAGGGGTCCACCTAGCAAATGATGACGTGGGGTTTTGAGCAATAAACTGCTGGGCATATAATTTACTTTGGTCCACCATTAAATTTATAAAATCATCAGAGAAAAATAATTTGAAAAAGTCAATTTCTCTGAGACCTGCTGAATCAAATTGGATTCCTTGGATGGCCAAAAACTCAGGAACCTGGGGCTCAAAATTGTCTGGTGGTGGGGTCCATACGGGATCAATCATTTGGGGGGGGTCTCAGCTGCTCTACAGGGGCGTCTTTGAGGGGGTCCCTTATCAGCAGAGGAGGAAGAGGAGCTTAAGGCGAATCCTTCAAATTCCCCACTTGCATCACTGGCTGAGTCAGATTTTGATACAACTAGGCAGTGAAAATGAAAAATTAAATTTTTTTACACAAAAATGCAATTCTGGCTCAAAATTTTTCATTTTCATAAGGTATGAAGGAGAAAAAGCACCCGAAAATCTATGCCCCAATTTCTCCCGAGTATGGCAATGCCTCATATGTGACCAAAAAATACCAGTTGGGTGCATGGCAGGACTCAGAAGGGAAGGAGTGATTTTTGGATTTTGCAGATCAGATTCTGGTGGAATGAATGGTGGGTGCTATGTGGCATTAGCAAGACCCCCGAAGCACGGTGAAATGATGAACCTAATAATCCATAGATGTGTGGTATATTTTAAAACACTCCTTTATACATAGGCCGGGTTTGTCGGGGCAAGTTTCACAGTGGAAAATAGTATCCTTTCTTATTCCCTTTTTATAGCAAACTTTGCACCTTTTTTGTGTCCTGCCCTTTCTTGCAGTGGAGGGGATTTCGTTTGGAAAATGCTGCCCTGGTACAATACGGGGGCCAGTACTAGAAGTACTGGAGCCCTCTGCCTGTGGGTTCCCAAATATTAGGCCCTTTATGACTTCCTCTTGAAAGTGCATAAATGTCCCCCTCTGGCTGGTAGAATGGAATAGCACGTAAGCGTTATACAGTGCCATCTGGATGATATACACGGCCAGCTTCTTGTACCAGATTTTTGTTTTCTGCAGGGCACTGTACGGCTTCAGTACCTGATCTGAAAGATCCACTCCGCCCATGTACCTATTGTAATCTAGGATACAATTAGGTTTTGAGGTGTGGGTACTGGTACCTCGTACAGGGACGGAGGTGGTACTGTCTCCATGAATTGTTGTCAGTATAAGGACATCCCTCTTGTCCTTATATTTGACCAACAACATATTTTCGGTGCATATTCCCCTGCTTTCACCCCTTCTCAGTACTTGGGCAATGTGCGTTTTTGGGAGGCCTCTTTGGTTCTTGCGCACAGTACCGCAAGCTGCTGTACCTCTTGAACCAAGGGCCTTAAACAGGGGGATGCTAGTGTAAAAGTTATCCACATAGAGGTGATAACCTTTATCCAGGAAGGGGTGCACTAAATCCCAGACAATTTTTCCACTAACACCTACGAGGGAGGGGGGGCATTCTGGCGGTTCAATTCTTGAATCCTTCCCTTCATAAACCCTAAACCTGTGGGTGTACCCTGAGGTGCTTTCACACAGTTTATACATTTTTATGCCATACCTTGCCCTCTTACTGGGAAGGTACTGGCAGAATTTAACCCTTCCTTTAAAATGTATAAGGGACTCGTCAATACAAATACATTTTTCAGGGATGTACATCTCTGCAAATTTGGCACTGAAATGATCAATGACCGGCCTGACTTTGAATAGCCGGTCAAAGGTGGGATCATCTCTGGGTGGGCACAGTGTATTATCGGTGTAATGTAAAAATTTAAGGATTATCTCAAAACGAGCCCGAGTCATGGCCATACGGTAAAATGGGGTGCTGTACAGAACATCTGTACTCCAATATTGCCTAATTTCTGGCTTTTTTACTATGCCCATATGTAACACCAGACCCCAAAACGTCATCATCTCTACTGCATTTACAGGGGTCCAACTAGCAAATGATGACGTGGGGTTTTGAGCAATAAACTGCTGGGCATATAAATTACTTTGGTCCACCATTAAATTTATAAAATAATCAGAGAAAAATAATTTGAAAAAGTCAATTTCTCTGAGACCTGCTGAATCAAATTGGATTCCTGGGATGGCCAAAAACTCAGGAACCTGGGGCTCAAAATTGTCTGGTGGTGGGGTCCATACGGGATCAATCATTTGGGGGGGGTCTCAGCTGCTCTACAGGGGCGTCTTTGAGGGGGTCCCTCATCAGCAGAGGAGGAAGAGGAGCTTAAGGCGAATCCTTCAAATTCCCCACTTGCATCACTGGCTGTGTCAGAGTCAGAGTCAGAGGCAAGCATGGCATATGCCTCCTCCGCTGAATACATTCTTCTGGATGACTGGGATGACATTTGGGATGACATTTGGGATGCCTTTTTTATTTTTGTGTTTCTGTAAGTGTAATGTTTCAACACGTGTATAGTGTAGGGGGGGTACAAACTTTATTTCAACACGGGGGTATGTAGTGTGTAGTGTGTATGTAGTGCAGAAAAAAAAAAATACTTTATACAGGAATTTGATCCCAATTAAAAAAAAAAAAAAATTGAAGGGGTTAAAAAAAAAAAAAAAAGGTCCTGCGCCAAAAATTGAGCACAGATGTTGGTCAGTAACGTCCGTCACTGAACAGCGCTCAAAGGCAACAGGACACCCACAAAAACAACGTGGGTGTAAAAACAAAAAAAAAAACAATTTAAAAAAAACTGCAGAAAAAAAATGATATCAACCTGTGCCAAAAATGCTGTTCAGTGATTGTACGTCACTGATCAGCGGCCACAGGACACCCACAAAAGCAACGTGGGTGTAAAAACAATTTAAAAAAAATTTCCACAGCACTCTCCAAAAAAAAAAACAATTTAAAAAAACTGCAGAAAAAAAAATGATATCAACCCTGTGCCAAAAATGCTGTTCAGTGATTGTACGTCACTGATCAGCGCTCAGCGGCCACAGGACACCCACACAAGCAACGTGGGTGTAAAAACAAAACCCCACTGCACTCTCCAAAAAAAAAAAAACTGCAGATCAGTGATGCAGTGATGCACCACTGATTAGCAGTGAGGGGCAGCAGACACACAACCTGACAGGGTATATATATAAAAAAAAAACCTGGACCCCCAAAAAGTTGCTGATTAATTCATTTAAACTGACCAGCACAAAAGGGGGGGCAGCAGGGGGGGCAGCAGTCATTTGCACACGCAGCACAACCTTTGGTGCAACTGACAGGTATATGTATAAAAAAAAAACCCTGGACCCCCAAAAAGTTGCTGATCAGTTAATTAATCAGCACAATCAGCATAAAAGGGGGGGGCAGCAGGGGGGGGGGTTCAACAGTCAGTTGCACAGGCAGCACAACCTTTGCTGCAACTGACAGGTATATATATAAAAAAAAAAACCTCTGCACCCCCAAAAAGTTGCTGATCACCTCAGATATAGTGATCAGCACAAAAGGGGGTGCAGCAGACACAAAATATAGCACTCTCTATCACTCTCTATCACTCTCTATCACTCTCTGTCACTATCTGTCCCTATCTCTCACGATCTGTGACTCTATGACACTGCAGCAGCAGCACACACAGAAGTCACAAGATCCAGGAAGTATCCAGCTGCTGGCAGCACGCTACCAGCGGTGATCAGCGGTGATCAGGTAAGTTTCAGGCAAGGATCAGGTATGTATCATGACAGATTGGCACGGTGACCGCTCTGCACGCAATTCCAGACCGGAATGGCGTCTGCAGCGCAGTCAATGTTAGTTTAAATCACGCGCCTTGGCTGTGATTGGTCCGTGGGTCCCACGGACCAATCACAGCCTTGGGGGCAGGTGGGGTGAGGAGTCGTCGTCACCGATGACCCCCTCATGCCCCCTGACGCCCGGCGGTGATTGACACCTGTGTTACCGAGCGTCTGATTCGCCGGTAACACAGGAAAACGCTGTGAATGGCTGTTCACACTGAACAGCCAATCACAGCGATCGCCGACGGGGGGCAGCATCGCAGCCCCCCTGGGCATGCAGGGACATGTCTGCTGTCAGGGACAGCAGACATCGTCCCTCTGTCCCCGCGTCTATAGACGCGGGGACAGTTTAAAGTCATGACGTATATATACGTCATGTGTCGGGAAGTACATCCCGGCCATGACGTATATATACGTCAAATGTCGGGAAGGGGTTAAAATAGACTTAATTATTATATGATGTGTGACATCAACTAAAGAGTTGTTCAGCATTTTATTTTAATTATTTTCATTTTACAATGACTTAAAGAAAATACTTAATCTGCTTCTAAATTGATGTCCCATTTGATTTTCAAAATAACTGTTTTATAAACAGAATTCTAGCATGTATAAAAAGGGGTATGGAAACTAGGGACTCAAAAGTAGTTATGCCACTGTACAAGGCATTGGTTAGACCACACCTAGAATATGGAGAACAATTCTGGGCCCGGCACTATAAAAAGGACATCATAGAACAAGAAAGAATCCAGAGAAGAGCAACAAAACTAATTAGGGGAATGGAGAATTTAAGCTATGAGGACAGATAGAACAAATTGGGACTATTTATGCTAGAAAAGAGACGTTTAAGGGGGGACATGCTCAACATGTATAAATATATCAGGGGCCAATATAAGGAACTGTCCAGCGCCATTTTTACCACAAGGAAGGACTCTAGGACACGTGGGCACGTTTAGATTAGAAGAAAAAATATTTTGTTCCCTTAGATGGAAAAAAAAATTCACGGTCAGAGCAACTAAACTTTGGAACTCTCTTCCTGGAGAGGTGGTGTCGGCAGACATATTAAATACGTTTAAAATAAGGTTGGACAAACATTTATTGGTTAAAAACATCCAGGGGTACAAATAAGAATAATCTGTCTTTAAAATAAATTGTCAGTATTCACTACATAAAATAAGGGTTAAGCTAATAAACCAAGGTTGAACTAGATGGACGCAAGTCTTTTTTCAGCCTCAACTACTATGAAACTATATTTATTTTGTATGTGTAATAAGGACCAAAATATATATAAAAACAAAATAACCAGGGACTTTATTTTAAGGCTGAATCAAATAAGGGGATTTCTGTAATAGCTTACCATTCAAATTTATTTATTTGAGTCCATCCTGGTGACACAGCTCAACTTTGGAATGTAGTGGGGTCCACAGGAGCCAGGAACCTATGCTACTTCTTTAAGAGGCAGGCTCCTCCCCTGCTGCATCCCATAAATCCTCAGTACAACTTCAAGAGCCCACTAGGATACATCAGTACAATGCCTGAACATATTAATATGCTCAATCAAAACAACAACCATATAACATGGTAAATTAACATAAAACAGTATAAACTTACTGAGTATAAGGGAGAAATTGCTGTGTCACCAGGATGGACTCAGAGAAAGGGATTTGAATGGTAAGTTCAAAAAAATCCCCTTTTCTCTATTATCCATCCTGGTGACACAGCTCAACCTTGGAACGTTCAAGAGCCGGTCCTTTAGGAGGGTACGCTCAGGTCCGCAGCTCATAGCACTGATCGCCCAAATGAAGCATTTTTTGATGCAATCTCATGAAACCTGTAAAATTTGGTGACAGTGTGAACGGAGCACCAGGTGGCAGCCCTGCATAACTGCTCTGCTGAAGCACCATGATGCACAGCCAAAGAGGAAGTAACTGACCTAGTGGTAGGGGCATTAATCCTATCCAGAACAGGCCTGACAATTTTAGTGTAAGCAAAGGCAATAACCAACCTCATCCACCTAGCACTGATCTGCTTAGAAGCTGGCCACCCTCTCTTATGTATGTCATACAGTACCAGTAACAAGTCAGTTTTACAAAACTCCTTCACTCTGTCCACATAAATGTGCAGCACATCCAATTTTTTTAAGTTTGACCTTATTTCTTGCCTCCTCAGGAGGACAAAACACTGGGAGCACAATCTCCTGGTTCAGATGGAAGTTAGACACAACCTTTGGCAAAAATGTAGGTACCGTACAAAGGATGGCTCTATCTTAAAAAAACAAGAAAAGGCGACTTGCAAGACAAAGCCCCCAACTCAGACATCCATCTGGCCGAGGCAATTGCCAAAAGAAACTTTAGGTCAGCCAACCTTAGAGGCTCGAAGGGTGGCTTCTGTAAAACTGCCAGCACCGATGACAAATTCCATGGTGCCCCCGGCTGTCGATATGGCGGTTTAATAGGTTTAATCCCCCTGAAGGAAGGTCTGAACCTCTGGAAACAGAGCCACTCTCTTCTGAACGAAGATAGCGCAGAAAGCTGTACCTTCAAGGACTGTAAACTCAAACCTGCTGAAAACACATTCTGGAGAAAATCCAGGAGCCTGGCCATCTTAAACCTAGAGGTGTGTACATTCTGCTTTTCACACCACCTGATATAGGTCTTCCAGACTCTATGACACTGTATAGAGAAAAAGGAGAATGGTTGTACAGCGCGCTAATAAATTAAGTTCCAAAATGAAAAATATTATGGTGCCAAATTATAGTAGGTAATAAAAATACAATTTAATGAGAAAAAATTTTTACATGATAAAATGACAATTAATAAAAATTAAGAGCTGCTCAGTAACATGAAATTGTTAAAACGCTGGGACCTATATAAGGAAAAAAAAATGTGAAAAACCTGCTCTGGACAGTTCAGTTCTCAGGGTGTAGTCCAATTGGATTCCAAATTGGTCACTGGTGTCCAATGTAGACCAGAGAGTGCTGAGGGGTTTCCTAATCGCGTGATGTATTTTAGGAGTGCCAAGAGAAGATCCTCTCCAGGGTGCAAGAGTACTTGGAAGGTCACCAAGCTGACCACTGGGGGTTTCCTGTTCCAATGGTGGACTGATTTGGCCACAGTGTGTCCTCCTTAGAATATAATTATACTTGGCCGTCGTGGACGCTTACCCTTTTGGGAAAGATTTAAAGTGCAGAGTCCAGATCAATATGCATGTGATGCAGTTAAGCCAAAGTAGGTCCCAGCAGTGTCACCAACGTATTTTGCCCATAGATGTGGCTTTGTCAAGGTGTAAGGGGGCATTGTGACAGTAGGGTTTATATACCTATACCAATGTGTTCATTAGCAGCCTAACTGGCACCAGAATTGCACATAATTAACAAATATATATAATAAAATATTTAAAAAAATAGAGGGATCGCATGAGCAGAGACAAGACAAAAGTTATACACATTTTAAAGTAAAAAAACGAGCATTGTAAACATTAAAAACACCTTTTATTCAAGTGTGAAAAACAGGAAGTGCCATTCCGGAGCTGTGGACCGCAACTCACTTCCGGGTATGCGCACAAGAAGATCTGGATTTAGAAACACTGCGCCCGGGAGTGACGCCGGGACCCCGTGTGTATAGGTGTGGGTCAAGTATTGTGCGCCGCACCCGGAAGTGACGGTGGGACCCCGTGTGTATAGGTATGGGTCAAGTATTGCACGCTGCACCCGGAAGTGACGGCAGGACCCACTACATTAAGTGGAACGCATCTCCTCTATGAGCCAACGTTCCTCCTTTTCGTATCCTATTAGGTACGTGCTCTGGCATTCACTCAGGGGGGAGGATCTTTTCGCTCCCATTAACACATATGAACTCTAGAGGACATTATGCAGCCATCTAACTTCCTGGAAGGGGGGAGAAAGTGCTATTGGGATCCTGTAATGTTTTGCCCTTTTGTTCACACATATGGTTTAACTGGCTCAATTAACACTGCACCACAAGGAAAAATATATAAACAGGAGCTCTTTATTACGAGCCGCACATTATAGAAATAGAAGTGGACAATAAAAGAAAAAAAGAAAAAGAAAAGAGAGCCTCTTTGTAAGCCTTGTATTGCAGGAGGATATAGGATAAAAATGAAGAAAATAAGAATAATATATATAAAAAGAAAGATAAATATAACCAATACATGACACATGGAATATGGTGAATTCACTGCGTTTGGTTTATACACATAAATAAAATAGGCCAATGGGACTAACATCTATAACAGATGATAGATACATTTTTATACAACAGTAAGAGTGACACTATTATTAAAGTAGAACACAGGATCATTGGTGGCCCTTCTTTAGTTGGATTTGCGGATATCAATTGATGATGGTATTCAGCTCCACCATCTCGTTTAACCCCTCAGGGTAAATGGCCCTGAGTCTGTACATCCAGTACACCTCCTGTCTACACAACCTTCCAAAACGGTCCCCTCCCCTATGTGTTCTGGGGATGTGCTTGAGTCCGATAAGGACCAGGCCTTCGGGGTTACCTGCATGTGCCTCAAGGAAATGTCGAGGGACACTATGGTTGATCAGTTTTTTAACAACATTTCGGTTATAAGACATCTGTATATGTATGTTGGCACCATGAAGCATATTTAGCAATGTGTTTAGGATAAGGCAGAAACAGAAGAAAATCCTAAACATATTGCTAACTATGCTTCATGGTGCCAACATACATATACAGATGTCTTATAACAAATACAGCAACCACATCTCTTTTTGACCTTTATCTCTCTCTGCTTTATCCCTCTCTGGTTCCATTACTTTCTCTCCGTTTCTACCTTTCCTCTCTTTTCCATTTTTTCACTCCTTTCATCTCCTTTTATTCACGGTCATTATTGCTTATAGTCATCATAGATATCATCCTCATAGACTGTGCATATACAACAGTCACTTTAACCCCTTCCCGCCGCAGCCTGTTTTTGCCTTCCTGACAGAGCCCTTTTTTTCAAATCTGACAGGTATCACTTAAGTGGGGATAACTTTTTTTTGCTTTTACTTATCCCAGTGATTTTGAGATTGTTTTCTCGTGACACATTGTACTTCAAGTTAGTGGTAAATTTGGGTCGATACAGTCTGTGTTTTTTTGTGAAAAATACCAAAATGTCGTAAAAAATTGAAAATTTAGCAATTTTAAAAATGTTAAATTTTCTGCTTGTGAGACAAATAATCATACCACTCAAAATAGTTAATAACTAACATAGACCATATGTCTACTTTATGTTTACATCATTATTTCAACATCCTTTTAATTTTTTTGGACACTAGGAGGCTTAAAATATGAATAGCAAATTCTCACATTTTCAAGAAAATTTCAAACACTGATTTTTTTAGGGACCAGTTCAGTTCTGATGTGACTTTGAGGGACTTGTATGTGAGACACCCCCATAAATGATGCCATTTCAAAAACTGCACCCCTCACAGTATTCAAAACAGCATTTTGGAAGTTTGTTAACCCTTTAGGTGTTTCACAGGAATTAAAACAAAGTGTAGGTGAAATTTCAAAATTTCATTTTTTTTGCAGATTTGCAATTTTAATACATTTTTCTAAGGAACACAGTAGATTTTACTAGAGAGATGTGACTAAAAATTGATTCCCCCAATACTTTTGTTTTCATAAATATCCTATATGTGGCCCTAGTGTGCACGTTGACCAAACCACAGGCTTCATAATAGAAGGAGCACCTACTTGATTTTGGAGCCTCCTTTTTATGAGATTATTTTTTAGGCACCATGTAGGTTTCTAGGCACCATAAGATGCTAAAAGTTAGGAACCCCCCCACAAGTGACCCCATTTTGCAAACTACACCCCTCAGGGAATTCATCTAGGGGTATAGTGTACATTTCAAACCCCCAGGGGTTTCACCAATTGTGGTACAACTGGGCAGTGAAAATGAAAAATTAAATTGTTTACACAAAAATGCAGTTCTGGCTCAAAATTTTTCATTTTCACAAGGAATGAAGGAGACAAAGCACCCCAAAATCTGTGCCCCAATTTCTCCCGAGTACGGCAATGCCTCACATGTGACCAAAAAATACCATTTGGGTGCATGGCAGGACTCAGAAGGGAAGGAGTGATATTTGGATTTTGCAGCACAGATTCTGGTGGAATGTTGGTGGGTGCTATGTCGCATTAGCAAGACCCCCGAAGCACCAATACAGTGGAACCCCCCCACAAGTGACCCCATTTTGCAAACTACACCCCTCAGGGAATTCATCTAGGGGTATAGTGTACATTTCAAACCCCCAGGGGTTTCACCAATTTTGGTACAACTGGGCAGTGAAAATGAAAAATTAAATTGTTTACACAAAAATGCAGTTCTGGCTCAAAATTTTTCATTTTCACAAGGAATGAAGGAGACAAAGCACCCCAAAATCTGTGCCCCAATTTCTCCCGAGTACGGCAATGCCTCACATGTGACCAAAAAATACCATTTGGGTGCATGGCAGGACTCAGAAGGGAAGGAGTGATATTTGGATTTTGCAGCACAGATTCTGGTGGAATGTTGGTGGGTGCTATGTCGCATTAGCAAGACCCCCAAATCACCAATACAGTGGAACCCCCCCACAAGTGACCCCATTTGGCAAACTATACCCCTCAGGGAATTCATCTAGGGTTATAGTGTACATTTCAAACCCCCAGGGGTTTCACCAATTTTGGTACAACTGGGCTGTGAAAATGAAAAATTACATTTTTTTACACAAAAATGCAGTTCTGGATCAAATTTTTTCATTTTCATAAGGTATGAAGGAGAAAAAGCACCCCAAAATCTGTGCCCCAATTTCTACCGAGTATGGCAATGCCTCATATGTGTCCAAAAAATACCAGTTGGGTGCATGGCAGGACTCAGAAGGGAAGGAGGGATTTTTGGATTTTGCAGCTCAGATTGTGGTGGAATGAATGGTGGGTGCTATGTGGCATTAGCAAGACCCCCGAAGCACGGTGAAATGATAAACCTAATAATCCATAGATGTGTGGTATATTTTAAAACACTCCTTTATACATAGGCCGGGTTTGTCGGGGCAAGTTTCACAGTGGAAAATAGTATCCTTTCTTATTCCCTTTTTATAGCAAACTTTGCACCTTTTTTGTGTCCTGCCCTTTTTTGCAGTGGAGGGGATTTCGTTAGGAAAATGCTGCCCTGGTACAATACGGGGGCCAGTACTAGAAGTACTGGGGCCCTCTGCCTGCTGGTTCCCAAATATTAGGCCCTTTATGACTTCCTCTTGAAAGTGCATAAATGTCCCCCTCTGGCTGGTAGAACGGAATAGCACGTAAGCGTTATACAGTGCCATCTGGATGATATACACGGCCAGCTTCTTGTACCAGATTTTTGTTTTCCGCAGGGGACTGTACGGCTTCAGTACCTGATCTGAAAGATCCACTCCGCCCATGTACTTATTGTAATCTAGGATACAATTAGGTTTTGAGGTGTGGGTACTGGTACCTCGTACAGGGACGGAGGTGGTACTGTCTCCATGAATTGTTGTCAGTATAAGGACATCCATCTTTTTCTTATATTTGACCAACAACATATTTTCGGTGGATTGTGCCCTGCTTTCACCCCTTCTCAGTACTTGGGCAATGTGCGTTTTTGGGAGGCCTCTTTGGTTCTTGCGCACAGTACCGCAAGCTGCTGTACCTCTTGAACCAAGGGCCTTAAACAGGGGGATGCTAGTGTAAAAGTTATCCACATAGAGGTGATAACCTTTATCCAGGAAGGGGTGCACTAAATCCCAGACAATTTTTCCACTAACACCTACGAGGGAGGGGGGGCATTCTGGCGGTTCAATTCTTGAATCCTTCCCTTCATATACCCTAAACCTGTGGGTGTACCCTGAGGTGCTTTCACACAGTTTATACATTTTTATGCCATACCTTGCCCTCTTACTGGGAAGGTACTGGCGGAATTTAACCCTTCCTTTAAAATGTATAAGGGACTCGTCGATACAAATACATTTTTAAGGGATGTACATCTCTGCAAATTTGGCACTGAAATGATCAATGACCGGCCTGACTTTTGAAAAAAGGTGGGATCATCTCTGGGTGGGCACTGTGCATTATCGTTGTAATGCAAAAATTTAAGGATTGTCTCAAAACGAGTCCGAGTCATGGCCATACGGTAAAGTGGGGTGCTGTACAGAACATCTGTACTCCAATATTGCCTAATTTCTGGCTTTTTTATTATGCCCATATGTAACACCAGACCCCAAAACGTCATCATCTCTACAGGGGTCCACCTAGCAAATGATGACGTGGGGTTTTGAGCAATAAACTGCTGGGCATATAAATTACTTTGGTCCACCATTAAATTTATAAAATCATCAGAGAAAAATAATTTGAAAAAGTCAATTTCTCTGAGACCTGTTGAATCAAATTGGATTCCTGGGGTGGCCAAAAACTCAGGAACCTGGGGCTCAAAATTGTCTGGTGGTGGGGTCCATACGGGATCAATCATTTGGGGGGGGGTCTCAGCTGCTCTACGGGGGCGTCTTTGAGGGGGTCCCTCATCACTAGAGGAGGAAGATGAGGTTAAGACGAATCCTTCAAATTCCCCGCTTGCATCACTGGCTGTGTCAGAGTCAGAGGCAAGCATGGCATATGCCTCCTCCGCTGAATACATTCTTCTGGATGACTGGGATGACATTTGGGATGCCATTTTTATTTTTGTGTTTCTGTAAGTGTAATGTTTCAACACGTGTATAGTGTAGGGGGGTACAAACTTTATTTCAACACGGGGGGTATGTAGTGTGTAGTGTGTATGTAGTGCAGAAAAAAAAAAAATACTTTATACAGGAATTTGATCCCAATAAAAAAAAAAAAATTGAAGGGGTTAAAAAAAAAAAAAAGGTCCTGCGCCAAAAATTGAGCACAGATGTTGGTCAGTAACGTCCGTCACTGAACAGCGCTCAAAGGCAACAGGAATTTGATCCAAATAAAAATAAAAATTATATCACCCCTGTGCCGAAAATGCTGATCAGTGATGTACGTCACTGATCAGTGCTCAGCGGCCACAGGACACCCACAAAAGCAATGTGGGTGTAAAAAAAATAAAAAAAAAAAAATAAACCACAGCACTCTCCAAAAAAAAAAAACAATTTAAAAAAACTGCAGAAAAAAAATTATATCAACCCTGTGCCAAAAATGCTGTTCAGTGATGTACGTCACTGATCAGCGCTCAGCGGCCACAGGACGCCCACAAAAGCAACGTGGGTGTAGAAACAATTAAAAAAAAATAAACCACAGCACTCTCCAAAAAAAAAAAACAATTTAAAAAAACTGCAGAAAAAAAATTATATCTACCCTGTGCCAAAAATGCTGTTCAGTGATGTATGTCACTGATCAGCGCTCAGCGGCCACAGGACACCCACAAAAGCAACGTGGGTGTAAAAACAAAACCCCACTGCACTCTCCAAAAAAAAAACCTGCAGATCAGTGATGCAGTGATGCAACACTGATTAGCAGTGAGGGGCAGCAGGCACACAACTGTGGGTGCAACCTGACAGGGTATATATATAAAAAAAAAACCTGGACCCCCAAAAAGTTGCTGATCAGTTAATTTATACTGATCAGCACAAAAGGGGGGGCAGCAGGGGGGGGCAGCAGTCAGTTGCACAGGCAGCACAAGCTTTGGTGCAACTGACAGGTATATATATATAAAAAAAAAAAACCTGCACCCCCAAAAAGTTGCTGATCAGCACAGATATACTGATCAGCACAAAAGGGGGGGGCAGCAGACACAAAATATAGCACTCTCTATCACTCTCTGTCACTATCTCTCACTATCTCTGACTATCTCTCACTATCTCACTATCTGTCACTCTATGACACTGCAGCAGCAGCACACAGGAAGTGACAAGATCCAGGAAGCATCCAGCTGCTGGCAGCACGCTACCAGCGGTGATCAGGTAAGTATCAGGCAAGGATCAGGTATGTATATCACGACAGATTGGCACGGTGACCGCTCTGCACGCAATTCCAGACCGGAATGGCGTCTGCAGCGCAGTCACCGTTAGCTTAAATCACGCGCTATGGCTGTGATTGGTCCGTCGGTCCGACGGACCAATCACAGCCTTGGGGGCAGGTCGGGTGAGGTGGGGTGAGGTGTGGTCATCACCGGTGACCCCCTCACGCCCCCTCACACCCGGCGGTGATTGACACCTGTGTTCCCGAGCGTCTGATTCGCCGGTAACACAGGAAAATGCTGCGACTGGCTGTTCACATTGAACAGCCAATCACAGCGATCGCCGACGGGGGGGAGGCATCGCCGCCCCCCCTGGGCATGCAGGGACATGTCTGCTGTCAGGGACAGCAGACATGTTTAAACTGTCACCGCGTCTATAGACGCGGGGACAGTTTAAAGTCATGACGTATATATACGTCATGTGTCGGGAAGTACATCCCGGCCATGACGTATATATACGTCAAATGTCGGGAAGGGGTTAACATAGAGGCTATCCACACCTTGCATGTGCGGTCAGCAAGCCCTCATAATAGCATCTACACAATAGCTTTTTCCATATATCTCCTTTATATAATGTTTTTTTTTTAACTTTTAAAGTCACAGAGTTATCTAAATCACTCCATATTCCCAACACACACACACACACACACACACACACACACACACACACACACACACTGGTAGAAGCGCTCATTCTGTTTATGCACTTTTACACACTATTATCGCAAAGTCCTCTTTATTTCTTTTTTTATCTTTGCCGTATTTTCACAGGCATGTAGTTCTCCTCAGTCCACCAGGGGGCACTGGATGGCATGCACCTGGGAAACTATGCGAGTCAAATACCCGGAAGCCACTGACTTGGCAACAGGGGATGACGAGCACCATACGTGACCCGGAAGCGACGCACACGCCGACCCGGTGCACGGAGGAAGATCACTTTGCCGCACCCACTCACATGCAGAGACACTATCACCCCTATATATACCAGGTAAGAACACACACTGTTGTCCACATCCTTGCACCTTGCACTTTATGCACATGCAGCACCACATCCTGACGAAATGGCCGGGGGACCATGAAACGTTGATGTCACTGTACTGCATGTAATGTATTTCCTTTGATATTTAATACACCTATTGGATTAGACTGTGGAGTGACGACTCTTCTTCTGCTGCCTGCAGAATACTCGTCTATATTATCTTCATTACCAGTACGGCACCCCAGCAATTACCCTTATCTTCCAGCGTGCCAAAGAACATTGCTACTATATATATATATATATATATATATATATATATATATGGTACTTGTGTACTAGCACGGCACCCATGTTTTTTGGTCACACGACATATAATCGCATCGCATCACATGCCATACACCCGATGCACTGCGATGCGATTTAAATTTGTATAAGCCCCCTATAAGATGTTTGGTACTCTTTACCTAGAAGGGCGCCCATCGCGGGCATTGCATGTACATCGCATGCCATTATAATGGCATGCGATGCGACCGATGCGATGCCCGCGATTTTACATAGAAATACATGTTAAAATGTAAATCGCGTCGGTCGCATTGTTCCCATAGGGAACAGTGTTAAATGTCCCAATTGACCCAATTGACCCGATTTTCCATAGGGAACAATGTTAAATGGCCCACACAGGCCAAATAGGCACCCTGAAGTGTGAAATGACCCCCCCAATTGTTAACGCCACCCCACGATCAACGTCAACCCGGAGCGTGGCGAGCGCAGCGAGCCCACGAGGGGCGACGGTACGCGTCCTACGACCTTTTCATACCCCCACTATCCACGTCGGCGTGGAGTTGAGAATAGAAAGTGTGGCGAGCCCGAAGCGTGGCGAGGGGACGCGGATACCTTCACAGGTATCCGCGTCCCCTCGCGGGCTTCACAGATGTCCGCGTCCCCTCGCCACGCTTCGGGCTCGGTGGCTAGCTGCACTTACCACACTTTCTATTCTCAACTCCACGCTGACGTGGATAGTGGGGGTATGAAAAGGTCGTAGGACGCGAACCCAAAGCGTGGTGAGCGCAGCGAGCCCGCGAGGGGCGGCGGTACGCGTCCTACGACCTTTTCATACCCCCACTATCCAGGTCGGTGTGGAGTTGATTTTATATAGTGTGGCGAGCGCAGCGAGCCACCGAGCCCGAAGCGTGGCGATCGCAGCGAGCCCCGTGAGGGGACGCGTATTACTTTACATGTATTCCGTGTCCCCTCGCCACGCTTCGGGCACGCCATACTATATAAAATCAATGTGGGACATTTTTCTGAAGACAGAATGTGCCCCCCCCCCAAGAAATTAAAAACCAAGAGTACGGGGAATGGTTGCACTCGTACAGAAAAAAACACCAGGTATGGGGTTTTGAAGACAATTTTTTTAGAGCGGAGTGGCCCCTTTATCAAGGTGCATGGAACAATCAAACTAGAGATGGCTAGTGAATCGCTGCTATGCTACTGCTGCTGTCTCGACTCATCCAACAGTGTAACATAAGTGATAGAACTACCTGTGTTCGCTGTTAGAGGCTCCCGCTGAAATGCTCTCGGGCATCTATCTATGACGTCACCAGGAGCAGGCCGGCGTGTGCGAACCGAATGCATCACCGGGACGTGATAAGTGACAGTGTGTTGAGAGCCGTACACTGTCTCTCTGTACCTGTTGTAATTCCATATGAGTCATTAGCCCAGCTTACTTCCTGTCTGCCAGCACACTGAGTGACTGAGCCTCTGCAACTCCCTGAGTGTGCTGTGAGCCCTGCACTGTCTCTCTGTACCTGCTGTAATTCCATATGAGTCATGAGCCCAGCCACTCTTACTTCCTGTCTGCCAGCACACTGAGTGACTGAGCCTCTGCAACTCCCTGAGTGTGCTGTGAGCCCTGCACTGTCTCTCTGTGCCTGTAATTCCATATGAGTAGTGACTCGAGAGCCGAGTAACTGTTCTAACACAATTCACTGAGCTGAGCCTCAACTCATTTCACTGAATCACTTTGGGCGTGACTAAATCAAACAGTGTAACATAAGTGATAGAACTACCTGTGTTCGCTGAGGCTCCCGCTGAAATTCTCTCGGGCATCTATCTATGACGTCACCAGGAGCAGGCTGGCGTGTGCAAACCGAATGCATCACCGGGACGCATACTTGCCGACTTTGGCATACTCCTTTCCGGGAGAAGCCCGGAGAGGAGTGAAAGGGGGCGGGTAGAGGCTTTGTTTTGGGGGCGGGGCACGGGTGATGTCATCAAGCCCCGCCCCCAGGACGGGCTGAAGCCTCAATTTGCGGGTCCGTGGGTGGGGGAGAGGCTAAAAATGACGCGAAATGCCACGAATTGCGTCATTTAGCCCCGCCCCCTCCCCGCGGACCCGCAAAAGTCATAGTTTTTAGACCGCGGGGAGAGGGGGAGCCGAAGCTGTAGGGAAATGCGGGAGACTTGCCCCCCTTCCCGGGGGACCGGGAGGGGGACCCGATTTGCGAGACCCTCCTGGCCATTCCGGGAGGGTAGGCAAGTATGCCGAGACGTGATAAGTGACAGCAATAATAAACAAACTGATGTGCCAGCAGGCACTGTGCAATCAAGATGAGTATAACAAAAACACTGTAACCTAATATCAAGTATACATAGTGTAACAATACAACGATACATGAAAATACATAAAAAGTGAAATGACCAAATATAATCAAAAAGTGGATTGGAAATGAAAATAAAAGGTGGACGAAAAAAATAACAAACAATAATAAGGATAAATAGTCAAAATCTTGCTGCACCAAGTGCGTACATCTTACATTTCTTCACTGTATAGGGGAATGATGGAAAGAATCCCCAGGGGTCAGAAAGATGCAGGTAGTGCAGCCACAACATCTGTAGCAACCTGCCTTGGGTCTTCTCAAAAAATTCAGCTCTAGTTAGAGATAAAACCTTATTTTTAGTGTGCTCTAACTCACTCCTAACATATCCACGTTCAGAAAATGTGTTAACCATGGAGGAAAGGGCTCTGGCCCTTATTCTGATTGACGCGTACTTTACCGCATACTTTCGGATCGCGTCTTTACGGCGTCTGCGCATGCGTGGAGAACGCAACACGCATGTGCCACGCCTTGACTCCGTACCTGTTCGGGCAAATCCCGTACAAAACTGTTCACCGCAATCAGTCGGGAAATATGGGCGTATTATGGGCGTCATGCGGAATGACACATGGGCGTAGTTTCAAAGTGGGCAAAACGGGGCGGAAACATGGGCGGACACGGGGGAGTACACTTATGTTGGGGGGCGTGCATTCGGATACCACTCCGAATGCACGCGAACAAAAAGGGCAGAAATGTGCGGTGTCCAAAAGGCTACTATTGCTTTGCGGACACCACTCGTTCCTGCGGTAGGCGAACGGACCGCCTAATGACTACAAGCATTAACACCTGAACCCAATTGAATCGACTCCTTTACTCATTACTCACTAATAGGACGCTTGTCAGTGCTTTAATTGAAACCATTGCACTTCAATTGCTGTAAGGGTTAATGTGTGCAATGCATGTGTTAGGCATGCTTGTAAGGATATATTGGCATCTAATTGATTCCAATTCCAAATAAGCATTTTTGTATGAGGATAGGTAATTGAATAAGTGGGTCATGTGATGTATTGCAGAATAGACATAATAGTGGGTTGTTTGGCGTAAATACACCGCTTACGTGCGGTAGCACCGCTTGGCTCCCGTTCGGATGCGGTATTCCCGTGCATACTCTGTAATACTCTGTAATACCGTGCAGAATCGGAGTGTTTCTCCCGCACACGCATGGTTTGTATGTCGTCCGTAAACACGCCCTGTTCTTAAAGAGTGAGTCCGTCCGAATGCGGAGGACACGTGGGCGTTTCTACGGACGATGGCCGCACGCGGCAGAACACTGTGGCGTGCGGGCCGCACCGTAAGAATTCGGGAATATCCGCACCGATCAGAATAAGGGCCTCTGTCTAAATCCTCAGACTCACTGCAGATGCGGCGGGCCCGCAGCATCTGTGAAAAGGGAAACCCTTTTTTGAGTGGAGTAGGATGGAGGCCAACAGAGTATTACATTTTACAAACACCTAATGTCCTTCCACTGTATTCAGCACATTTCATTGATGGGTCTTTGGTGCAATAGTTCTTTGTAAAAAATGTCCCTCCACAAAAAAAAGAAATAATCCCACCAGTTTTGACAGGATTTTGTTTTTAGTGTCTGGTTCCCACATCACAATTATAGTATTGGTTCTGTGATCTTTGACGACGGTCACAAAGGGGATTGTTCTAATGCTAGTCTCAGTATCAGTAGTAGTCTCTCTGGATGCAGAAATCCCCGGCAGTCTCCTATGAGCTTAGTGCTCAGATTACACTCACCAGCCAGGGCTGACTGCTAACCACAAATTATAGGATCAAGGTAAAAACCACACCCCTGTTATATTATAGTACCCCTGGACCTATTGTTCCATATTAACCTCTCGCGTCCACTGGGAGCTGTTACTCCGAGCAGCCATCTGTTCATCTGTGTAAATTCTGCATTCAAACAACTTTGCTTCATCATCAACAGAGATTCCTTTTATGTATATCAGCAGCTGCAAAGTGGATCCCTCGTAGGTTTGTTTTAACTATTTTTTTTTTTTATTATTTTAAATAAAAGTATTTTTCATTTATTCTGGAAGTTTATTATTCTGCTATCTTTGACAGCAAAGCTGAATTGCTACAGATGTTCCCTCTTCTCTCTGGCGTATATACGGTATGGAACGCACCTTGCTACTTGTGCTCTGCCGCATTGCTGCGTGGCATTATAAATGGTGTCATGCTGTGTTACATCATAATGTACTGAGGGTCTGGGCGTAACGGAGAGAGAGAGACATACCGCTTCCTGTCTATCACAGGTTTCCCCAAACGTAATACCAATGAGGATTATGTCACAGCTCAAACCTTATTGGCTGGCAGAACCTGTCATTCAGTAGAACGGAACAGTGTGTTTGTCATGAATCCGGAGCAGCAGTTGAGTATTGAGCTTCGGGCTCTGTGCCTTGCTTTGCTATCATCACCTCCAAGCCCTAGTGGATGCTAGGGCATGAATTACCACCTGTCAACACATGTCGACTGCAAAAAAATGGGCAAAGTCTACATAGACAAGGTTGACTTTTTGATCCACCTTGCCCATGTCGACCTAATGCTTGTGTCAACGTTTTTGATCCTGTCAACCTAACCCCATGTTGACCTTTTGTCATGTTGACCTTGCTGCATGTCGACCTAGTGCTGTCGACCTTTTGACTCTGGACCTTTTTGCTGTCTATAATGTGGTTTCAACAAGAGTCACATGTTCTCATCTGATCAAAAAGGAAATTGTACTGAAAAGATGATTGGTCTACATTTATTTCCACCTCAGTCTATATGGTATATTAGTCATACACTGCTGGTACTGGTACTGACTGGCAAGAAGGCAGTACAGGCAGAACTGTGTGGAACCCACTCTAGATTAAAAATGGAGAATGTCTTGAGGCTTCTTATTTCGTAGCAGGGCGCCCAGTACGCTAGTCTCTGTAGTGAAATCGCATCGCATCGCACAGCGTGTATAGTGCTGTGTGATGCGTGCGATGCGATGTCCATATGACATTCACAGGAGTGCTTATACAATCAAATATCGCATTGAATCACAGTGCACCAGATGCGATGCGATCTGATACTTCATAGTAGAAGCACCCATACGATGAGATGTGATGGGTGCTTATTATGAGAAGTGATGACGTGATGTGTGCATAGTATGATAAGTAATAGGTGCTTACAATTGAAAGCACCTATGGCCTTGTTTAGCATCACCTCCAGTATCAACGCCACCCCGAAGTGTGGCGAGCACAGCGGAATGCGTCCTCCGACCTTTTCATACCCCCACTATCCACGTCAGCATGGAGTTGATTTTATATAGTGTGGAGAGCACAGCGAGCCACCGAGCCCTGTGAGGGTGCGCGGAATACATGTAAAGCAATCCGCGTCCCTTCGCGGGGCTCACTGCGATTGCCACTTTTCGTGCTCGGAGGCTCGCTGCGCTCGCCACACTATATGAAGTCAACTCCATGCCGACGCGGATAGTGGGGGTATGAAAAGGTCGGAGCACGCGTTCCACTGTGCTCGCCAAGCTTCAGGGTGGTGTGGATAATGCTGGTGTTTTAGGAACACATTCACACCTGCAAAATCGTACAGATGACACAGTAATGACGACATGTGTTAACTAATGACTAATTTACTTGAATATATGAAAAAGCAGAACAATCAAGATAACAGCAACAATGAATAAATTGAAAACAGTAAAACATTAATTAATAACAAATAATCACAGTAAAAACATCATTATCTAACAAACACTTAATCAGCCTTAGGGAAGAGGGTAAGTGCTACCAGGATTCTGTCAAATGGATTATCCCCACCCAATGTTTTTCTCCACATGAACTCCTGGAGATAGGAATTGAGCATGTGGCGTGCTGTACCTCTGTGGCGCTTATTGCGCCATTTGCACGCGCCCCACATTCGCTCCACATTTTGGGTATGCTCCCCTGTGGATGGGTCTATAAAGTTAAATCTATGATTTACTTGGGCGTGCTGATACCCAGCAAGTTCAAGTTGCTCAGTGTTGTACGCCCTCCAGCAGTCACTGAAAATTGTGGTGCCTGGCTTGACATTCTCCACAATAGCCGCCATCAATGTGCTTGCATCTCATCTTGGCCCCATAGTCCAGGAAGCATCGTCCCATTTCGAGGCAAATTCCCCCCAAAACCCACTTCTGTGGGAGCATATGGCCAACATTACTTTTTCTCCTGACAAACATGCTCTCGTCAACCTTGACGATGTGGCCTGGACCGCCAATATGGCGCTGCGGCTGTGCCATGGGGTCCATCATGCACGCCTCCCGCATCCATCGATTGTATAACACAGCTGTTTTTTTTTTAAATGTCCAGCTGTGCCTGACAGAACTCAATGGATGTCAGCTCCTGGGCCTATTAAGTATATGAAGCGCACCAGGGTGACAAAGGACAAGCGGCACCCAGTAAACCTGTGGGCCGCTCTCAGACTGACCTTCAGCCGGCACGCTTTGACATGGCAGCGCCACATGGATTCCCTGACAGAAAGGCACATCACATGGCCATTTGCGCAATTCTGTGCCACTGGAAGCAGCTGGTGCCCTTGAAAAATGCAATTGCCTCCTCCTCCATCTGAGGCAGCGTGAAGACGTCCATAGATGAAGCCATCTCGATAATCGCAATAAGTATCTCAAAAATCACAATCACCACCAGCTCTGAGGTAGGCTTCTTCTCGCGACAGAATATCACCTCAGAGTGATTTCTGAGAGGAAAGGACAGGGGACGGGAATGACAGGGAGCGGGAACGGGAAAATCGCATCGCATTTCATGCTACTATAATGTGTAATGCAATATGATGCGATGCATTTTGACAACGTTTGAGTACGTAATAAATCTGGGTGCCCTGCTATAAAACAAGTACACATTTTTGAAAATCCTGTCCCAGTCTCTCATTTTTAGCTTTTTCTCTACATGTGGTAAACCGAAGAGAATTTGAGGTTTATATTGAAGCGCTTGCATGCATAAAGCTCTCCAGAACTTGGTACCCTCTGATTCAAAACAATGTCCTCAGGTAACCTACTTGACCTGAAGATCTGTAAATATGACAATATAGCATTAAGTACAAGTAAAATTAAAAGGCTAAAAAAATAGTTTTTTATACGGAGTTTTCTATAAAGTTTTTAATATAATGAGTTTTCTTGAGTTCAGTTCAGGTTTCAGAAGCAGAATATAAAGCTTTGGGAAAAATATACAGCCTAGAACCCCAGCAGATGAGGCCAGTATGGCGAATATCTCCACAGCCACCATGTATTTCCCCTTGGTGCTCAGATAAGCCGGGATCATTGCAATCCAGACACTGCAGAACACCAGCATGCTGAAGGTGATGTACTTGGCCTCATTAAAGCTGTCCGGTAATGTCCTCACTATGTAGGCAAGAACAAAGCTTACAGTGGCCAGGATCCCGATGTAACCCAACATAGAGTAAAACCTAATCACCGAGCCTTCATTGCACTGAATAATGATCATTCCTGGCAGGAGTGATGGTCATATTCCTGGTAGGGAGGAGACATAGACAGCCAGATACCACATGTCAGTGTTTGGACAGAGGAGCATACAATGACCACATAGTTAGACACTCTGTGAGTGGCCAACTTCCTCCAGGAACTGCTGGGTTTGGTGGTTTTGAAGGCAATGCAGACTGTGACAGTCTTGGTCAGTACAGAAGAGACAGCTGTGGAGAAGAATATCCCAAATGACGTCTGTCTCAGCCTGCAGGTTATATCCACCGGCCGGCCAATGAACAAGAACACACAGAGGAAGCTCAGCAAGATGGAAACCAGGAGAATGATGCTCACAGCCCGGTTATTGGCTTTCACAATTGGGGTGTCCCAGTAATAAATAAAGTTACCCAATATAAATAATGTTATGGCAGAGAAAAATAAAGCTGTGGCTGCAAAAAGAAGAACCAAAGTATTCTTTTCATAGGACAGAAAGTCGTACAATTTGGGAACACATCTGACTTTTCTCTCATCCGACCACTCTTCATCAGGATATCTATGGCAGTAGTCACTGTCTGCAAAATTGTGACATAGAAATAAAAAAAAAAAATTGTTTCAGTCATGTCTTTCTATAGTAATCAATAAAACGCATCATATTAATTTAAGGTTAATCTTATTATGTTACGTGGAAAGTGCTTGTGAGTCTTTTTCGTTATCAAATAAACTTTAATTTCTTAGCTAAACCATTGAAAAGATGAAAGGTTTTGAAGAAATACATTTAGTAATATTATAAATCCTGACAATAATTCTTGAATTGGTTTAAATAATAATTGAAGACTAGTGTAAGTCCTAGTTGTGGCAACACACAGATGGGCTAATATGTTCTTTGGGAATGACTAAGACCAATGCTGGCTCCAAAGTGCAGTTCAAAATTTCAAATTAAGGATCCACACCAACTGCCATTGAGTCCTGGCTGGAGATGTTTGCCAGTGTTGGCAGTTGGTGTGGCTCCCCTATATGAACAGAGGCTCAGTATCTAACATGCTGGTGGACTTCCTTTTATAGGTGGAAATTCCAATCTGGTGCCAAAACATTTACTGTAGATGCAGTAAATATCATACTTATATTGGGTGCAATATGCATGGTGTAATGGTAAGCATTAATGCCTCACAGGTCATGGGTTCGATTCCCACCATGGCCCTAACTGTGCAGACTTTGAATATTCTCCCCGTTCTTGCGTGGTTTTCCTCCTGGTATTCCGGGTTCCTCCCACAATCCAAAAATATACTGGTAGGCTAATTGGCTCCTAACAAAATTGTTGTGACACCTTTTTTTCAAAGTTGTGCGCATGTGCTCTCCAGCCCAGACTCTACTGCGCTGTGCACTATGACGGCACTGTGACAGCTGCTGAGAGGGAGGAGGGGGCTCAGAAGGAGGAGGCTGAAAATAGGCCTTCTTCTCTCAAAGCGCTATGTTGCTTCATTGGTCAAATGACACTGTACACACATACATTATGGGATACTTGGTCTTTGTGGCTTCTCAGTGCTTTAGATGCCTGCTCTATTACAAAACATAAACTATGACATCCCACTCACAATCATGCTGGTGGTGACTATAAGACATGTGTACCTGTGACATTGGACATTTCTCCCTCAGAACATAGAACACAGTTGTAGCAGCAGGTGTGGATCCCCTCTTTAGGAGATTTCCTATATCCAGGAGCACATTTCTGATAACACCGGGATTGGGGAACCTTGTGGAATAAATTAGAGGATACAAATACAATAAGTGACAGCTATAGTGACCAGCTGATACCACCGGATAATGGGCCTACATAGTAACATAGTAATTAAGGCTAAAAGATGTTAGTCCATGGAGTTCAACCTATCTAACTTGTAACTACTGACTTGAGTAAGTCATATCTATAGGATTCCCTTAGTGGCCCAAAATGCATCCAGTTTTGATTTAAATTCATTAACAGTAATTGCTGTAATCACCCCCACTGGCAATGAGTTCCAGAATGTTACTGCTCTAATGGTGAAGAACCCTCTTCTTAATTCAGTATGGAATTTCTTTTCTTCAATGTCACGGACCCACCGGTCGCCTGCTCCAATATGTCAATCTGAGCAGCTCCGGCCGTGACTGGGGTTCACTTTGGACTCTCGGGTCCTTTACTTGAGGTACACTGCCACCAGCCAAAACCTGATTTTAGCGCTTGAAACTGCACAAGGGGCGGCTTGGCTCGCACCTGACCGCACAATACAATATACAAATGGTAACACGCTGGAGCGTTCTCTTCTGAGGCTAATGAGTCTTAAGAACACAGAACCAGGACTGAGAATATGTATAATTTATTCCCAGAAATACTACAGAGCTTTAGAAAATGTTTACAAGATATTACAATGATTTTAAAAGTACACACAAGATTAAATGCAATTTCAGAAATAAAATAAAAAGGAAAATGACAGAACCGTATCTTACACTTAATTCTTGTATTCTAGTGATCTAGTGAAGACCTTTTAATAGCTTAGTTGCCCTTCTATTCCAAGTGTGGTCTCACAAATGCCTTGTAAAGAGGCACTATCACATTGGCATCCCTTGAATCCATACCATTTTAATGCATGCCAGTGTCCGGTTTGCTTTTGCTGCTATAGCAGAATTTCCTATAATAACTTAATTTAGCTTATAAGTAGCTTTTTCATTTTTGTTCCCATAATGAATTACTTTACATTTTCGACGTAAAAAATTATTTTCCACCTTTCCGCTCACCTTCCCAGTTTATTTAAATCACTTTGTAGTGTTTCCACATCCTCTCCTGAGTTATTTTCCTTACTCAATTTTGTGACGTCTGCAAATATTGCAATTTTACTCACTATGTCACTTCCAATATCATTAATGAATATATTAAACAAGATGGGTCCCAATATTGAATCTTGTGGGACTCCACTTTGGACCTTACCCCCATTTGGAATATATGCCATTTATCATCACTCTCTGTCCCCAATTGTGTGATCAGTTTTTAATTCAATTACAAATTGTATCTCCTAACCCTAAATTTCCTAGTTTCATTAATAACCTTTTATGAGGTACAGTGTCAAAAGTTTTGATTCAGTTCTGATCACTGCTGGGAGAATTTGCATAGTCCAGCAATCAGCTAGTCTTCACCCAGAAAACCCACCCCATACAAGTATAATTGTTTCCAAAAAAATTGATGATTGGCGGCCTGCTGCAAATCCAACTAGCTCATAATGAAATGATTTTCCCAGTTTGTGCAAGTGTACATAGCTCTGACCCTGAGTATAATTGAGGCCGGCGCTGACATCACATTCCCTCCATTGAAAGGCGTGGGCATGTCTGTATTTTTTTAACTTTAAGGTACTTAAGGCATACAATCAACGCGATGTACCCGATTTTCTCTCAATCACCAGCTAATTAGCCGGTGAAAGAGAAAATCGGGGTTGATCGCGTCCATCGTGCCCCTTAATAAGGGGCCGCGATGCGACCAACGCGATCAATGCGATTTTTCCATAGACTTTAGTGTTAAATTATTTTTTAAGTGAAAATCGGGTTGATCGCGTCGGTCGCGGGCCATTATAATGACGCGATTTTACATAGGTGACAATGTGAAATGGGCCAATATGGCCAATTCCACATTAAATATAGTTGTAAAGTATGTTTAATGCCCCCGTCATTATTAACGCCACCCCGCTATTGACGCCAACCCAAAGCGTGGCGAGCGCAGCGAGCCCGCGAGGGGCGGCAGTACCCATCCTCCAACCTTTTCATACCCCTACTATCCACGTCGGCATGGAGTTGATTTTATAAAGTTTGGCGAGCGCAGCGAGCTACCGAGCCCGAAGCGCAGCGAGCGCACGCATATACCTGTGAAGTTATGGGCGTCCCCTCGCGGGGCTCGCTGCGCTTCGGGCTCTTTATAAAATCAACTCCACGCTGACGTGGATAGTGGGGGTATGAAAAGGTCGGAGGACGCATACCGCCGCCCCTCGCGGGCTCGCTGCGCTCGCTACACTTCAGGTTGGCGTCAATAGCGGGGTGGCATTAACAATGGGTGGGGGGGCATTTCAAACATGAGATGGGGGTTTGGTATTAAAATGGGGGTTTTTGGGGCTTTTTACATTGAAGTCAATTTAAAATTGGGTCTCAGGGACCATTTTACATTGATTTCAATGTAAAAATCGGGTCGATCGCTTCGATCGCATCGCATGGTTGGCATGCGATGCGATCAACGTGATTTTTCCGACCCGATGGATACAATCAAAATCGGGGGCGCCGTGCTAGTAAACAAGTACCAGAGATACTGACAGAGCGGTGTAAGCCTGTCAGTAGCCCTCTTGCGTACAGAGCAGCATAGACATGTTGGGCGAGACGCCGCACACGCCAGGGAGAAGGGATACCGACAGAGCGGTGTAAGCCTGTCAGTAACCCTCTTGTGTACAGAGCAGCATAGACGTGTCGGGCGAGATGCCGCACACGCCAGGGAGAAAGATACTGACGGATCTGTGTAAGCCTGCATGCGGCTTAACAGAGACACCGCCAGCAGTTAGCAGCAATAAAACTAAAGAGATTGTCAATAGATGTAGTGTCAGAGGACACACTAACTGTGCCAGTATATGCCGATTAGCGTAATGTCAGAATGTAACGTCTGACCATACAGAAATAAATAGAAATATCACTGCAGAGATAAGCAGTTAATATTAATATAAACAGTGTTTTGACATAGCACCAGAGGATTGAACAATAGAATATCACCCAGTGGGATTACAGCACAACCGCTAAACTGTGATAACAACCAGATACGGGAAACAGATAATAAAATATCATATGAATGAGCTGTAACAGCCACTGCGGGTTGAAACACAGATAAAATAATTAGGAACAATCCAGTGCATATGAAAACTGTTTGAGTCTAACACTGGCAAAGTGCATAGTTAAAACAACACCACATACACCAGTGATAACGGTGAGAATATATGCAAAACAATTGTTTGGCACAGCACAGGGTAATCACACAAACAGATTCCCTACATACAAAACTAGAGCCCGGAGTGTCAAATACAGGACACCCTCTACCACCACAAAACTGACATCCCGATAAACAGGGACTACCAGCTGCTGAGAAAAACCTGTACAAGCTAATTATACTGTACATCTCCCAAGAAATAGCACATGCTGAAAGATACATAGCATCACAAACACTTACAGATTGAGAGCTGGCACACAGCCAGGATAGAAGATCAAAGACTTAAACAAATTAATGTAACAAGTCAATGATATAAAGTCCGATGATGTGCTGAGAAATACACAGAGCAATAGGGAATCATGCCCATTACCTCCTAAATAATAAACAAAAAGGGAAAAAAATTCCAAGTGAAAGGAGGTTAAACGTAAAAAGCATAAAACCAAATATACATTGACCAGGGAAGATTAATTTGGATGACAATAAGGGGTACATAACACATGAACACAAGCATATGAATTAAGGCACTAAAAAGTCAGAGTCTTTACAATCTTTCTTTTTTAATAGCACTGTTCATACTTTAAAGCACCACTCTTTCTTTCTCTCTCGCGTTTTATGGAGAGGAGAGGTCAAATAAAGGTTATTTTTTAAAAGAAGTAATTCTTTATAATTAATTGAACGGACCACGTGATATACCCAAGAGTGCACCCAGAATCTCTAGCTTTTTCTCCCCCTTTTTTTGCTATATGTGGCATCCATAAGAATACGAAAGTGTGGTTGAATTTCTATATTCTGGAAAATCTTCAATAAATGTCATTTTAAAGAATCAATTATTTTGTATTATTGTATGTGTGTAGCCACGGAGTGGTAATGTATTATAGCGTGCCACCATTCCTCTTTCCATTTTTCTTCCATCTGTGCCTTTATTAACAGCAGGGCACTATAGGGGTGCTGCTCTTTTAAGTGCAACATTAGGGCCACAACTCATATATATATATATATATATATATTATAAGGGCACGGTAGTGCCCTTATATTAAGGCTGAATCCAACGAACGGATTTTTCCCATAGGGAACTTTTCGGATGGGGGCATGGTGTTTGAGGGACTGCACCTCAAAAGTGACTGGGCGTACTGAGCTGAAATTTGGCAGGTACGCGTAGAATCGTCAACCGGTGCTGCGTGCCAAATTTCAGGGCGAAATATAAAAAAATGAGCAATTGGGAGCGATCTAAACTTCCAACTGCCAGTTTTTTTCTGAGACTTCAGAAATGACACTTTGTCACCCATGTTAGTCTATGAGGGGTTTTTTGGGAAGGCATAACTCGGGGTAGGGGAACAATTGAGACTTGGGATTTGTTTTATTAGGTAGATATTGTCCCAGTGGAGTGCCTTTTGGGGTTGAGGATTTTCAGATAGGTACAGTTTTTTTATAATTTAGTGAAACGTGCCCCATTATAGAGATAGGAGCTCCAACTTGTTGCGCATGCGCAGTACATAGCCGCCAGCAGGGGGAGTACACAGACAGGCAATCAATGTTCTGCGCTCGAGACAGGAGCGGGAAACTTTACGCACCCAATTGGAGTTTATATAACGGGCGCAGAGGAGGTCGTGCAGACTGCAGCAGACAGAGGAAGGTCGGCTGAGGAGAGGAGAAGTGTGCGCAGAAGTCTGTGTAAGTACCCTTCTCCTCTTATTTTGTCTTTATTGAAAGCAGTCCCATGCACTTCCCACCAAGGCACCGCTCTAGTCTCCCTCCGCAGCAGTCTATTTCTGCTCCAAGCGGTGCTGCTGCAGTCCCCCCCCCCCCCTTGGGCTTGGGGGCCCCCAAAAGCAATCCCCTGCAGTGGTTCCCAAACTGTGCGCCGCGGCTCCCAGGGGTGCCGCGGCGCTGTCACGGGGGTGCCGCCATGTCTTTTTTACAATTTAGTGCAGGGAACCTAGGAGCGGGTGCAGAGACTTGACTACCATTAGTTTCTCTGCCGGGACGGTGGATTTAGGGTGGGGGGAGGGTTACTCGGACACGTGCCCCCCCTGTCCCCCCTGTCGTTTCTGACAAGCAATGTTTTTTTAATAAAGATCAGCGCAGCGACTCTAGTACCCGCCGCTGCTCAGCTTTTTGCCCGGGAGGTAATGAGAAGCTCCATCTCCTCCTCCCAGCAGGCCGGGGACCGGACTCCACGGCTCTTCTCAGTGCAGGGAGGGGGATCGCTTCTCCAAGCCCGTGGCCTCTCACTGTCCCCGTGTGTGTGTGCCCCTCACTGTCCCCGTGTGTGTGTGTGCCCCTCACTGTCCATGTGTGTGTGTGTGTGTGCCCCTCACTGTCCACGTGTGTGTGTGCCCCTCACTGTCCCTGTGTGTGTGCCCCTCACTGTCCCCGTGTGTGTGTGCCCCTCACTGTCCCCGTGTGTGTGTGACCCTCACTGTCCCCGTGTGTGTGTGTGCCCCTCACTGTCCCCGTGTGTGTGTGTGCCCCTCACTGTCCCCGTGTGTGTGTGTGTGTGCCCCTCACTGTCCCCGTGTGTGTGTGCCCCTCACTGTCCCCGTGTGTGTGTGTGCCCCTCACTGCCCCGTGTGTGTGCTCCCCACTGTCCCTGTGTGTGTGCTCCCCACTGTCCCTGTGTGTGTGCCCCTCACTGTCCCTGTGTGTGTGCCCCTCACTGTCCCCGTGTGTGTGCCCCTCACTGTCCCCGTGTGTGTGCCCCTCACTGTCCCCGTGTGTGTGTGCCCCTCACTGTCCCCGTGTGTGTGTGCCCCTCACTGTCCCCGTGTGTGTGTGCCCCTCACTGTCCCCGTGTGTGTGTGCCCCTCACTGTCCCCGTGTGTGTGTGCCCCTCACTGTCCCCGTGTGTGTGTGCCCCTCACTGTCCCCGTGTGTGTGCCCCTCACTGTCCCCGTGTGTGTGCCCCTCACTGTCCCCGTGTGTGTGTCCCTCACTGTCCCCGTGTGTGTGTCCCTCACTGTCCCCGTGTGTGTGTCCCTCACTGTCCCCGTGTGTGTGCCCCTCACTGTCCCCGTGTGTGTGTGTGCCCCTCACTGTCCCCGTGTGTGTGTGTGCCCCTCACTGTCCCCGTGTGTGTGTGTGCCCCTCACTGTCCCCGTGTGTGTGTGTGCCCCTCACTGTCCCCGTGTGTGTGTGTGCCCCTCACTGCCCCTTGTGTGTGCTCCCCACTGTCCCGTGTGTGTGCCCCTCACTGTCCCTGTGTGTGTGCCCCTCACTGTCCCTGTGTGTGTGCCCCTCACTGTCCCCGTGTGTGTGCCCCTCACTGTCCCCGTGTGTGTGCCCCTCACTGTCCCCGTGTGTGTGCCCCTCACTGTCCCCGTGTGTGCCCCTCACTGTCCCCGTGTGTGTGTGCCCCTCACTGTCCCCGTGTGTGTGTGCCCCTCACTGTCCCCGTGTGTGTGTGCCCCTCACTGTCCCCCTGTGTGTGTGTCCCTCACTGTCCCCGTGTGTGTGCCCCTCACTGTCCCCGTGTGTGTGTGCCTCTCACTGTCCCCGTGTGTGTGTGCTCCCCCCGTGTGTACGCTGTGGCCCCCCTCCCCCGTGTGTACGCTGTGGCCCCCCTCCCCCGTGTGTACGCTGTGGCCCCCCTCCCCCCGTGTGTACGCTGTGGCCCCCCTCCCCCCGTGTGTACGCTGTGGCCCCCTGTGTGTACGCTGTGGCCCCCCTCCCCCCGTGTGTAAGCTGTGGCTCCCCTCCCCGTGTGTACGCTGTGGCCCCCCCTCCCCGTGTGTACGCTGTGGCCCCCCGTGTGTACGCTGTGCCCCCCCGTGTGTACGCTGTGGGCCCCCCTGTGTACGCTGTGGGCCCCCCTGTGTATGCTGTGGCCCCCCGTGTGTATGCTGTGGCCCCCCGTGTGTACGCTGTGGCCCCCCGTGTGTACGCTGTGCCCCCCCGTGTGTACGCTGTGCCCCCCCCCCCCGTGTGTACGATGTGCCCCCCCGTGTGTAGGCTGTGCCCTCCTCCGTGTGAACGCTGTGCCCCCCAGTGTGTATGCTGTGCTCCCCCCCGTATGTAGGCTGTACCCTCCTCCGTGTGAACGCTGTGCCCTTTAATATTATTATTATTTTTCCTGCCCAGACGCTGACCACCCCATGGTACCGCCGGGACAGAGGCGCTTCCACAGCCTGCGGACCAGATTCAGGCGCCTCCTTGAGTTGCCTCCGCCACCGGGAATCCAGAAAGAAGCCACCCTGGTCATCAGAGGAGCAGCTGCACCCAGGTAAATCCGTCCCCCCACTGTCCGTGTGTGTACCCTGTCCCCCACCCCACTGTCCCTGTATGTAGCCTGTGCCCCCGTGTGTACGCTGTCCCCCCCCCAGTGCCCCGTGTGTACGCTGTCCCCCCCCAGTGCCCCCGTGTGTACGCTGTCCCCCCCCCAGTGCCCCCGTGTGTACGCAGTGCCCCGTGTGTACGCTGTCCCCCCCGTGCCCCCGTGTGTACGCTGTCCCCCCCCCAGTGCCCACGTTTGTACGCTGTCCCCCCTCCAGTGCCCCCTGTTTGTACGCTGTCCCCCCTCCAGTGCCCCAGTGTGTACGCAGTCCCCCTCCAGTGCCCCCGTGTGTACGCTGCCCCCCCTTAGTCCCCCTGTGTGTACGCTGTCCCGCCCCCGTGTACGCTGTTCGCCCCCCAGTGCCCCCCGTGTGTACACTGTTCGTGCCCCCGTGTGTACGCTGTTCGCCCCCAGTGCCCCCGTGTGTACGCTGTTCGCCCCCAGTGCCCCGTGTGTACGCTGTTCGCCCCCAGTGCCCCCGTGTGTACGCTGTTCGCCCCGCAGTGCCCCCGTGTGTGCGCTGTTTGCCCCCCAGGTGAACGCTGCGCCCTCCCGTGTGAACGCTGCGCCCTCCCGTGTGAACGCTGTGCCCCCCCCGTGTGTACGCTGTGCCCCCCGTGTGTATGCTGTCTCCCCTCATTGCTCCCGTGTGTACGCTGTCCACCCTCATTGCCCCCCGTGTGTACGCTGTCCACCCTCATTGTCCCCCCTCGGTGCCCACCGTGTGTACTCTGTTCGCCCCCCAGTGCCCACGCGTGTACGCCCTCCAGTGCCCACGCGTGTACGCCCTCCAGTGCCCACGCGTGTACGCCCTCCAGTGCCCACGCGTGTACGCCCTCCAGTGCCCACGCGTGTACGCTGTTCAGTGCCCACGCGTGTACGCAGTTCGCCCCCTCCAGTGCCCACGCGTGTACGCTGTTCGCCCCCCAGTGCCCACGCGTGTACGCTGTTCGCCCCCCAGTGCCCACGCGTGTATGCTGCGTCCCCCCCCCAGTGCCCCCTGTGTGTACGCTCCGCCCCCCCAGTGCCCCCTGTGTGTACGCTGCGCCCCCCCGTGCCCCCCATGTGTACGCTGCGCCCCCCCCCAGTGCCCCCCATGTATACGCTGTCCCCCTCCCAGTGCCCCCCGTGTGTATGCTGTCCCCCTCCCAGTGCCCCCCGTGTGTACGCTGTCCCCCTCCCGGTGCTCCCCCGTGTTTGCGCTGTAGCCCCCAGTGCCCCCATGTGTGTGCTGTACCCCTGCAGTGCCCCCGTGTGTACACGCTGACCCCCCGTGTGTACGCTGACCCCCCTCAGTGCCCCCGTGTGTACGCTGTTCGCCCCCAGTGCCCCCGTGTGTACGCTGTTCGCCCCCAGTGCCCCCGTGTGTACGCTGTTCGCCCCGCAGTGCCCCCGTGTGTGCGCTGTTTGCCCCCCAGTGCCCCCGTGTGAACGCTGCGCCCTCCCGTGTGAACGCTGTGCCCCCCACCCGTGTGTACGCTGTGCCCCCCGTGTGTATGCTGTCTCCCCTCATTGCTCCCGTGTGTACGCTGTCCACCCTCATTGCCCCCCGTGTGTACGCTGTCCACCCTCATTGCCCCCCGTGTGTACGCTGTCCCTCCTCGGTGCCCACCGTGTGTACTCTGTTCGCCCCCCAGTGCCCCAGTGTGTACGCTGTTCGCCCCCCAGTGCCCCCGCGTGTACGCTGTTCGCCCCCCAGTGCCAATGCATGTACGCTGTTCGCCCTCCAGTGCCCACGCGTGTACGCCCTCCAGTGCCCACGCGTGTACGCTGTTCAGTGCCCACGCGTGTACACTGTTCGCCCCCCCAGTGCCCACACGTGTACGCTGTTCGCCCCCCAGTGCCCACGCGTGTACGCTGTTCGCCCCCCAGTGCCCACGCGTGTACGCTGTTCGCCCCCCAGTGCCCACGCGTGTACGCTGCGTCCCCCCCAGTGCCCCCTGTGTGTACGCTGCGCCCCCCCAGTGCCCCCTGTGTGTACGCTGCGCCCCCCGTGCCCCCCATGTGTACGCTGCGCCCCCCCCCAGTGCCCCCCGTGTGTATGCTGTCCCCCTCCCAGTGCCCCCCATGTGTACGCTGTCCCCCTCCCGGTGCTCCCCCGTGTTTGCGCTGTACCCCCCCAGTGCCCCATGTGTGTGCTGTACCCCTGCAGTGCCCCCCGTGTGTGTACGCTGTCTCCCATCAGTGCCCCCCGTGTGTACGCTGTCTCCCCTCAGTGCCCCCCGTGTGTACGCTGTCTCCCCTCAGTGCCCCCCGTGTGTACGCTGTCTCCCTTCAGTGCCCCCCATGTGTACGCTGTCTCCCTTCAGTGCCCCCCGTGTGTACGCTGTCCCCCCTCAGTGCCCGCCGTGTGTACGCTGTCCCCCCTCAGTGCCCCCGTGTGTACGCTGTGCCCCTCCTGTGTGTACGCAGTGCCTCATTGCCTCCCGTGTGTACGTTGTGCCCCCCCTGTGTGTACGCTGTCTCCCCTCAGTGCCCCCGTGTGTACGCTGTCTCCCCTCAGTGCCCCCCGTGTGTACACTGTCTCCCCTCATTGCCCCCGTGTGTACGCTGTCTCCCCTCATTGCCCCCGTGTGTACGCTGTCTCCCCTCATTGCCCCCGTGTGTACGCTGTCTCCCCTCATTGCCCCCGTGTGTACGCTGTCTCCCCTCATTGCCCCCGTGTGTACGCTGTCTCCCCTCATTGCCCCCCGTGTGTACGCTGTCTCCCCTCATTGCCCCCCGTGTGTACGCTGTCTCCCCTCATTGCCCCCGTGTGTACGCTGTCTCCCCTCATTGCCCCCGTGTGTACGCTGTCTCCCCTCATTGCCCCCGTGTGTACGCTGTCTCCCCTCATTGCCCCCCGTGTGTACGCTGTCTCCCCTCAGTGCCCCCCGTGTGTACGCTGTCTCCCCTCAGTGCCCCCCGTGTGTACGCTGTCTCCCTTCAGTGCCCCCCATGTGTACGCTGTCTCCCTTCAGTGCCCCCCGTGTGTACGCTGTCCCCCCTCAGTGCCCGCCGTGTGTACGCTGTCCCCCCTCAGTGCCCCCGTGTGTACGCTGTGCCCCTCCTGTGTGTACGCAGTGCCTCATTGCCTCCCGTGTGTACGTTGTGCCCCCCCTGTGTGTACGCTGTCTCCCCTCAGTGCCCCCGTGTGTACGCTGTCTCCCCTCAGTGCCCCCCGTGTGTACACTGTCTCCCCTCATTGCCCCCGTGTGTACGCTGTCTCCCCTCATTGCCCCCGTGTGTACGCTGTCTCCCCTCATTGCCCCCGTGTGTACGCTGTCTCCCCTCATTGCCCCCGTGTGTACGCTGTCTCCCCTCATTGCCCCCGTGTGTACGCTGTCTCCCCTCATTGCCCCCCGTGTGTACGCTGTCTCCCCTCATTGCCCCCCGTGTGTACGCTGTCTCCCCTCATTGCCCCCCGTGTGTACGCTGTCTCCCCTCATTGCCCCCCGTGTGTACGCTGTCTCCCCTCATTGCCCCCCGTGTGTACGCTGTGTCCCCCTCAGTGCCCCCCGTGTGTACGCTGTCTCCCCCTCAGTGCCCCCCGTGTGTACGCTGTCTCCCCTCAGTGCCCCCCGTGTGTACACTGTCTCCCCTCATTGCCCCCCGTGTGTACGCTGTCTCCTCTCATTGCCCCCCGTGTGTACGCTGTCCACCCTCATTGCCCCCCGTGTGTACGCTGTGCCCCCCCCATTTGTACGCAGTGCCTCATTGCCTCCCGTGTGTATGCAGTGCCCCCATAGTGCAGCCCCCCATGTGTACGCTGTCCCCCCTCAGTGCCTCCCCGTGTGTACGGTATCGCCCCGCTGTGCCCCCCCCCCCGTGTGTATGCTGTGCCCCCCCGTGTGTATGCTGTGCCCTCCCCCGTGTGTACGCTGTGCCCCCTGTGTGTACGCTGTCTCCCCTCATTGCCCCACGTGTGTACGCTGTCTCCCCTCATTGCTCCCGTGTGTACGCTGTCCACCCTCATTGCCCCCCCCGTGTGTACGCTGTCCACCCTCATTGCCCCCCGTGTGTACGCTGTGCCCCCCCATTTGTACGCAGTGCCTCATTGCCCCCCGTGTGTACGCTGTGCCCCCCGTGTGTGCGCTGTGCCCCCGTGTGTACGCTGTGCCCCCCCGTGTACACAGTGCCCCCCCGTGTGTACGCTGTGCCCCCTGTGTGTACGCTGTGCCCCCCCCCCCCCGTGTGTACGCATTGTTATTGTAATAATTATTATTATTATATTTCCTGCTCAGACTCTGTCCTCCCCATGCTGCCGCCGGGACTCGGTTCAGCCGCTTCCACAGCCTGCAGCCATAACAGTCTGGTGAAGCCCCGGCGTTGAGTTGCCTCTGCCACCCGGAAGACAGAAAGCAGCCACCGGGCCATCAGAGGAGCATCTGCACCCAGGTAAATCCATCCCCCCACTGTCCCTGTGTGTATTCTGTCCCCCATCCCCACTATCCCTGTGTGCACCATGTCCCCCCAACTGTCCCCCACACCACTATCCCTGTGCGGACCCTTTCCCCCGTCACTGTCCCTGTATGTACCCTGCCCCCCCAGTGCCCGCCATGTGTACGCTGTCCCCCCCCAGTGCCCACCGTTTGTATGCTGCCCCCCGTGTGTACTGTCCCCCCTGTGCTGCAGCTGCACCCATGTAAATCCGTCCCCCCTCTGTACCTGTGTGTACCCTGTCCCCCACCCCACTATCCCTGTGTGGACCCTGTCCCCCACCCCACTATCCCTGTGTGGACCCTGTCCCCCACCCCACTATCCCTGTGTGTACCCTGTCCCCCCCAGTGCCCCCGTGTGTACGCTGCCCCCCCAGTGCCCCCCCCGCATGTACGCTGTCCCCCCGCATGTACGCTGTCCCCTTCCCAGTGCCCCCACTTGTACGCTGTCCCCTTCCCAGTGCCCCCACTTGTACGCTGTCCCCCCCCCCAGTGCCCCCTGCGTGTACGCTGTCCCCTTCCCAGTGCCCCCTGCGTGTACGCTGTCCCCTTCCCAGTGCCCCCTGCGTGTACGCTGTCCCCTTCCCAGTGCCCCCTGCGTGTACGCTGTCCCCTTCCCAGCGCCCCCTGCGTGTACGCTGTCCCCTTCCCAGCGCCCCCTGCGTGTACGCTGTCCCCTTCCCAGCGCCCCCCGCGTGTACGCTGTCCCCTTCCCAGCGCCCCCCGCGTGTACGCTGCCCCCTTCCCAGCGCCCCCCGCGTGTACGCTGCCCCCTTCCCAGCGCCCCCCGCGTGTACGCTGCCCCCTTCCCAGCGCCCCCCGCGTGTACGCTGCCCCCTTCCCAGCGCCCCCCGCGTGTACGCTGCCCCCTTCCCAGCGCCCCCCGCGTGTACGCTGCCCCCTTCCCAGCGCCCCCCGCGTGTACGCTGCCCCCTTCCCAGCGCCCCCCGCGTGTACGCTGCCCCCTTCCCAGCGCCCCCCGCGTGTACGCTGCCCCCTTCCCAGCGCCCCCCGCGTGTACGCTGCCCCCTTCCCAGCGCCCCCCGCGGGTACGCTGCCCCCTTCCCAGCGCCCCCCGCGTGTACGCTGCCCCCTTCCCAGCGCCCCCCGCGGGTACGCTGCCCCCTTCCCAGCGCCCCCCGCGGGTACGCTGCCCCCTTCCCAGCGCCCCCGCGGGTACGCTGCCCCCTTCCCAGCGCCCCCCGCGTGTACGCTGCCCCCTTCCCAGCGCCCCCCGCGTGTACGCTGCCCCCTTCCCAGCGCCCCCCGCGTGTACGCTGCCCCCTTCCCAGCGCCCCCCGCGTGTACGCTGCCCCCTTCCCAGCGCCCCCCGCGTGTACGCTGCCCCCTTCCCAGCGCCCCCCGCGTGTACGCTGCCCCCTTCCCAGCGCCCCCCGCGTGTACGCTGCCCCCTTCCCAGCGCCCCCCGCGTGTACGCTGCCCCCTTCCCAGTGCCCCCCGCGTGTACGCTGCCCCCTTCCCAGTGCCCCCCGCGTGTACGCTGCCCCCTTCCCAGTGCCCCCCCGCGTGTACGCTGCCCCCTTCCCAGTGCCCCCCGCGTGTACGCTGCCCCCTTCCCAGTGCCCCCCGCGTGTACGCTGCCCCCTTCCCAGTGCCCCCCGCGTGTACGCTGCCCCCTTCCCAGTGCCCCCCTCGTGTACGCTGCCCCCTTCCCAGTGCCCCCCTCGTGTACGCTGCCCCCTTCCCAATTCCCCCCGCGTGTACGCTGCCCCCTTCCCAGTGCCCCCCGCGTGTACGCTGCCCCCTTCCCAGTGCCCCCCCGCGTGTACGCTGTCTCATTGCCAGGGGTGTGTTATCATTAAACATTTTAAAAAAATCAAATTTTAATCTTACACTGAAATTTAAAATAAAAAAAAATAAATTGAAAAAAGCTATGAAATTACATTGACAAAAAACCTTACGGTTTCACATGTCCCATTAAGGCTTCTTACACATGATCTGGCATTTCTGAAACCTGTTGTAACTCTTCCACTCAAACGCCAAAAAGCAATGAAATTCCGATCATTAAGGCTGACGCCTTAATGGACGTGTTCCTTGCGCAATACAGATATGGTACGCCATCACAGCCTGTGGGTAAGTGCAGATTCAGCACTCTCACAGAGTGAGATTGCTGTCACTCACACAATGGTGGAGCTGCTAATTCACAGATTTGTGTGCTCATTGGAATACACACATGCAGTCTATGCAACTGAAGGTCTGAGCAGTTATGTGGCGCACTCATCCTAATAAGTACCTGCAATCATCTAAAACTGTCTAGCCCACTGAATTACTATAGTATTCATTCTAGCACCCGCCATCTTTGAAAACCCATGCAGTTCCTCTTCCCTGCCTGGGGTGTAGCTGTCTGCTGTAGTGCTTCTAGCACAGTGTGATCTGTATATCAGCACTGCAAACCAGACCTGTGCTAGAAACACTACAGCAAACAGCAACACCCCAGACAGGGTAGAGGAACTGCATGGGTTTTCAAAGATTGCGAGTGCTATAATAAACACTATTACTAGAACTATCCCACTGAGGGTCCAACATCTTTCACACTCACTACCTATTTCCATTTCATTTAGTATTCACATGCAGTTACTAAAAACATCTTTCATAATTGCAAAAACTATAATACTCCCGATTACTATGCATCTACACTTTCTTCCCCTATACGCCGTCATGCTGTTCTGTCTTATCCGATACCTACTGCTGTGTGTATTGCCTCATCTGCACCAATGTTTCTTTCCATACAGATGCCACTGTTTCCTTCTATCTGTGCCACTGGCTTCCCCTCTATTAGTGATACTCTGTCTCCCCCTCCATCCATGCTGCTCTGTCCGCCTCATCCATGACACAGTTTCCCTCCATCTGTGCTGCTCTATTTTCCCTTTATCCCCTTTGCTCCAAACCCCCTCACCCATCAGTGCTGTCTTTCCTCCAACTGCTCCTCTGTTTCCCATCCAATCGCATCACTCTGTCTTACCTTCCCCAATCTGTGCCACGGTTTTCCACCCATCTGCTTTGTTAGTCCCCCATCAGTGCTGCTTAGCCTTCCCACCATCTACGCATTTCTATTCCTCCCCATCTGCACCACACTGCCTCCTACCCCAATCAACACCACTTTTACCCCATCCCCTCGGCTCTGTTTACTGCTCAGACCTTCAGTTGCATAGACTGCATGTGTGTATTCCAATGAGCACACAAATCTGTGAATTAGCAGCTCCACCATTGTGTGAGTGACAGCAATCTCACTCTGTGAGAGTGCTGAATCTGCACTTACCCACAGGCTGTGATGGCGTACCATATCTGTATTGCGCAAGGAACACGTCCATTAAGGCGTCAGCCTTAATGATCGGAATTTCATTGCTTTTTGGCGTTTGAGTGGAAGAGTTACAACAGGTTTCAGAAATGCCAGATCATGTGTAAGAAGCCTTAATGGGACATGTGAAACCGTAAGGTTTTTTGTCAATGTAATATATATATATATATATATATATATATGTCTGTGTGTGTGTAAGAGAGAGAGAGAGAGAAAGAGAGAGAGAGAATAGGTGGAAATAGAAGAGGGAGGGTGAGAGAGAATGAATAGGGGAAATTGGAGAGTGTGTGACAAAGACTGAGAAACAGAAGACAGAGAGGGAAAGGGGAAATTGGGATAGAGGGCCTTATTTTTGGTTCATTCTTTCTGACAAAATCCTTCTTAGATGGGCAAAACCATGTGCACTGCAGGTGGGGCAGATGTAACATGTGCAGAGAGAATTAGATTTGGGTGGGGTTTTACTTCAAAGTGAGATCTATATTGCAGTGTAAAAATAAAGCAGTCAGTATTTTCCCTGCACAGAAACAAAATTACTCACCCAAATCTAATTCTCTCTGCACATGTTACATCTGCCCCCCTGCAGTGCACATGGTTTTGTCCATCTGTAAGAAGGATTTTGTCAGAAAGAATGAACCAAAATGAGGCCCAGAGAGAGAGGGAGCAACAGAGAGATCAGTCTGAACAAGAATACATAATACAAGTACTCACTGTGGTGGGGGCTGACAAGGAGATCCTTGCTGCAGTGATTTCTTTGGATCCCTGTGACTTGCTGGCTGGGTCCTCCTCCTCCCCTCATCCGCACAGGCAGTGCACCATGATCTCCATGCACCACTCTGACGCCTCCTGTCCTGAGCAGCAGCTGCAGCTCTCACTGAGAATTGCTTTGTGCATCCATTAGTCTGGTCTGCTCTGGTCCTGGACAGCAGGGGCTGCTGGGACATGTAGTTTTTTTAAGTGTCTGGCTGCCAGACACTTAAAAAAAACAACTACATGTTCCACCAGCCCCTGCTGTCCGGGACCAGAGAGTCTGGCTACAACTGAGCCGAATCAGCCTATGTGCATTGCACACAACACAGGGTTCGGGACAATCACAGAAAGCAGGGGCAGAGATAGCTGGTAAGGAGCTATTGATGTTAATTGTTAGAGGACCAGGTTCGGGCCCCCTTCTATGTCAGGGCCCGGACTCCAGACCCTACAGACCTCCCCTGTTGGCGAGCCTGTGGGGGGGGGGGGGGGGGAGTTACTCAACCATGCGCATAAAATAATTTACTTTTCTTTTACACTAGCAAATTCTACCCGGGTTTTTGCTCGTGGACGCGCACCGACACGGGTTTTTTGTCAGTGTGAACGTGTCCTTTTCACAAAACACGGGTAGAGAAACCAGGGAATTCTACCCTGGTATTTACAAGGGTAAAACACGGCAATGACACGGGTCTGTGCGCAGTGTAAACGCACATTACCCGTGTTTTAGATCCAGGTAACGCTCTGAGGCCGGTAATTGGTTCTTCAGGGGCACTAGAAGATGATGTCATCTGCTGGAGATGCGCTGGGAGACGCTGGGAGACGCTGACCACGAGGAGGCTTCCCAGCAGCAGCGCCTCCGGCGCTGGCCACAAGCAGCCATCGCAGCACATTGCCCATGCTGGGCACAAGCAGCCATCGCAGCACATTGCCCATGCTGGGCACAAGTAGCCATTGCAGCACATTGCCTCCTACCTACGCTGGGCACAAGCAGCCATCACAGCCACAATCCCTGCTACGCTGGGCACAAGCAGCCATCACAGCACATTCCCTACAACGCTGGGCACAGCAGGTATTTGAACAGCAAAACATGTCTAGCCATAGTTGGACAGACAGGGAGATAAGAGAGCTGCTTAATATTAGGGGAGAGGAAGAAATAAGAAGACAGATGACGGGAACAGTAAAGGATACCTTTGTCTACAAGAACATATCCCTTATACTGGCCGACAGAGGCATAAAAAAAACACAGCAGCAAGTGGTAAACAAATTAAAGGCACTACGCAAACAATTTATGGAAACACACGACCATAATCGTAAGAAAAGTGGCGTAGGACGTATTGATTGGCCATATTATGAGCTATGCTACAGTGTCTTTGGCAAAAGTGCCCTAACTAATCCCATCGCACTATCATCATCCAGCTGTGCCAATAGTCAGATGTCAGTAAAAGAGGACCATGCCGAAACACAGCACAGCCTCCCCAGCTCACAATGTGGACCACCATCCCCGCTGCTCGTATCTGACTGCAGTTTGGAAGAGTCAAGCATGAAGGATGATTCCATCAGCGCTGTAATAAATGAGGAGGTAGAGGCTTTTCAGTCGGAGACTTCACAGGCACCCAAGTCGCCTGAGATTTCCCAGGCACCCAAGCCCACAACTTTGCGCTCCAATAGTAAGTATTAAATTTGCACACAGACAAGCACATACACAGACATTATGTAGTGGTGTCAAAACTATCACACTTCAAGCTCCTTTGGTACTACACATCCTAGCATGCTGTGTCATAGTTGCTGCAGTAGTCCATACGTAAGACCAAAACTTATGTTAACACATGGTGGGATGTGTGGATAGTTGAATGGCAACCTAGAACAATATTACACCACAATACCTTTAAACTGTCTTTGAAACTGTCCCCTCAAGTCATAGTATGGAGAGGTTTATGACAGCCCACTGCCTCAGCGCTCATTACAACAAAGCGGGAAACAGGTAAAGCGAGGCCCAGGGTTATCAACGATACCCGATTCTGAATCACGAAGCCTTCTCCCGGCATCTAAAAAAGCTACCCCTGAACACCATGAAGATGACGCCGAATCCCAGCATTCTTCTCATCTTATGCTGTTAACATATGACGACATGGAAGATGCAATCACCTCTACTATGGCTCCTTTGCTGGCTAAAGCGGTGAGTGACATCACATCCCAACTACAAAAGCGTACGCACAGGGTCGACATCGCTGAGAATAATATTGGCTCTATGGCCCATAATCTAGCTGAGGCTCAATGTGAGATCAAGCGACTTGAAAAAGAAAATTACAACATAATCAATAAGCTTGAAGAAATTGAGAATAGGTCGAGAGAAGTAACTTAAGATTGATAGGTCTCCCGGAGTCTGAGTCTGTTAAGGGTCCAGCACTAGATCTTTTTGTGGGACAAATGCTTCCTCAATTGTTAGATGTCAAAACCGAATGTGCATCCATGGTCATAGAAAGAATGCATAGGTTGGGACCCCCTCCTCGCCCTGGTGATACTAGCCCCTGAGTCCTCATCTTTAAATGTTTAAGCTACACCCATAAAATGACTTTATGGAGAGCATCAAGGAAAATATTGAATCTAAAGTGGGAGGGCCACAACTTGCACCTATTTCAAGATTTTTCGGCGGAGGTCACTAAAGCCCTTAATACTTTCTCCCCCATTTGCAGCAGGTTGGTAGCTAAAAAGTCAAATTTGCTTTACTCTACCCTGCCAAAATGAGAGTCTATCATAAGGATTCACAACTGGATTTCACCTCACCTGCCGATGCCATAGAATTTCTTCGCAAAGAAATTCATCATAATGAAGAAGATATCTCTGACACTACCTGATCTGGTCAATCATTGAGATAGACTATCTTATTCTTCTAGTGAAAGGTGACATTACCAGGACATTGTATGGTATAACCTTTGCATGTTTAGTTTAATTGATGTTTAATGACTTCTAAGATGTTATGTATGATTGCTAGTATCGGTGACTTCTAGTTACCCCTCCCTCTCCCCACATCTCCCCTTCCCCCTCCCCTTCCTCCCCCCCCCCCACCCCCCCTTATCCCTTTTCAGAAGACTCAGGCGGGTCTGTTTAAAAAAAATCATTTACGCCGATCCGGAGGGAGCACTGCTCCGGATTCACATGTTTTTTTTTTTGTGAAAATTTTTTATTGTTTTCTTTACATATACAGTGGTTACATTAGATAAGAGCATATGAGCATTAAAGAATAACAGGAAAGGAACGTACATGGTTTTATGGTAACCATGGGGAATTAACATTTGTACTGTCTTCCATTGTCTTGCTGGGTTAACAATAGATTTTACAGCTTTGTCGCGATACATATCGAACAGATGATTGTCAAAGTTTTATAATATTCACTTTATAGAACAAACTGCAAAATCGAGTAAGGTCCTAAGTAAGAGAGATGGCCTTACATAGATAAATACTTCTCTAAGACATCTTGTAACACTAGGATTTATATTATAACATATGGCTTTAACATAGAACCTGGTACAAATTCGACAAGACAAGAGTGAGGGAGGGAGTGGGATAGGGAGAGGAAGTGGAGATCTTCTGTTATATCTAAAATTTCGTTAAACGGATCGGAGCATTATTTGTTGTTATGAGCATTATGTTTCAATAGATGACATGACTTGTGTGCGTTGGGTAGTATCAAGACTGTCAATGTAGGGTCTCCATTTATCCAAAAAGGATGCCGTATCTTCATATAGATTAAGCGTCAGAGATCTTTTGTCAAATAGCAGGATTTGAAAGAGTTTGCTTTTGAGTTCGGTCACAGTCGGGGCTATTGGTGTCGTCCAGTGGGTGAGTATGATTTTCTTTGCCAGGGTCAGAATGATAGATAAGAGAGGTATGTGTTTCTTTGTCGCAGAGGTGAGATTCCAGTTTTGGAAATTGAGACATAGACACGCTAATGGGTCTGGGGGCAAGGGTAGACTTAAAAGAGTGCTGATGAAGTGGAGGATCTTACGCCAAAATTTCAAGATTTTTTTGCATGACCACATGCAATGCAGAAACTTTGCATTGTTCATTTTGCATTTGGGGCATTCACCTGTGGCCTCTGGCACCATATATTTGGTTTGGGCAGCGGCGATATAGAGGCGATGTATGGTTTTGAAATGTACCTCATGGAGGTACGAGGAGTGTAAAATTTTGAGGGATTTAGAGTATGAGTCGAGTAAGATTTCGGGCGAGGTTACATCGGGTATGTCTATTGTCCATCTATGGTACCAATCTTCTAGGGGGTGGGCTGGGAGTGCGGCTAAAAGTGAGTCATATATAAAAGAGGTTTTATATTTGGAGTGGTATAGTTTCATGAAAGTTTGTTCTAGAGGATCTGGATGTGTGCAGTGGCGGATTCAGGGGGGGGCACCCGGGCACGTGCCCCCCTGTCATTTATTTTGTAGCTGAGGACCAGGGCTTTCCAACGAGCCCAGCCCCGTGTCTCTAGCCCCCCGGGAACCGGAGATATCGCCTGGCAAACCTGTAACATTTTTTCCCCATAGGATAATATGGGACCCGTCAATTCCGACCCCCACCCGGTTCCGACGGCTGCCAGTTCCCGCCCTGGCATCACAAAAGCTTGAGGTTGTTTTCATTCAATTCCAAATCGCTGGGCCTTCAATATGATATCAGACTGGTCCAAATTGGTCAATCGGTTTTAGAGATATTGCGTGTAAACCGATTTTTTGTATTTTTGAAATGTAATTTCATAGCTGTTTATGTTATTTGAGGGCAGATTACTCTGGAACCAAACGTTCCAGTTTCACTGGACCAAAATCATTCAAAGCCCGATCAAAAGTTCTTCAATATAATACTTGTATCATGTAAATGGGTCAGTTGGTTCCGAAGATATAGCCGGTTAAATGAGATAACTGGTTAAAGGGGGGAGGGGTGGTTTTCTCTCCCCCTCACACCAGAAAATGCAGGGACCTCAGGGACCGAGAAGTCAAAGTGGTTGTCTTTGGTGAAAATTCTTAAGCGAGCTGGGTACATCAAAGCAAATTTGAACTTGTTATGAACCAGTTGGGTACATACTGGAGAAAACGCTTTTCTTTGTTTGGATAATTCCGCAGAAAAGTCTTGGAAGATTCGGAGGCGTTTTCCTTCCCAGAGAAGTGGTTGGGTTTTTCGGGAGGCTCTCCAGAAGGCTATTTTGTGGTGGTAATTTAGGCATCTGAAAAGGACCGGTCGCGGTCTAGGGTCGTTGTGTTTGGGGGTATACCCTATTCTGTGGGCTCTCTCGACTACTAGATCTTTACATTCAGGGGTGATGCCTAGTAGGTCGGGAAGTTTCTTGGTGACAAAGTCCATTAGAGCAGGACCTTTGACATCTTCTGGGAGGCCTACTAGCCTGATGTTGTTCCTTCTGGAACGGTTTTCCATCTCATCCATTTTATTCCAAAGGTGATGGTTATCCTTCTGAAGTCTAATTATATCTTTTAGGGCCTTATGCATGTCATGTGAAAGGACGCCTATTTTATTTTCATTGTCAGTAACCCTTGTAGTCAGATGTTGGAGTTGTTGGGAGATCTCCTGGACAGCATTGGTTAACAGAGGTGCCATAGTAGATTTTATAGCATCAACAATGTCTCTGTAGGTAACAGGGTAGTCAGGATCTCTTCGGGCCTGTGGGACATCAGAATTTTCTTGGGCGGCTGCTGATTTTTTAGAGGCAGGGGAGAGGGGAGAAATTTCATCCTCTTCTTCTGATGACCTGTTATATTCTACTCTGCGTTTGTCATTTCTTGCTGGGTTTTGATTTTGAGTGATCCCAGGGGCATGGGGTTTCTCCATTATTATTGTTTGGTGTGCTTTTCCCTCCAGGTGTGGGGGATAGCTGTCTACAGTGACTGATATCACAGTGCTGTTGTTATGCTCCTGCACTGGTAGTGTAATGGTAGCAGTGGTAGCAGAGATATGCTGCGTATTGCATGGGGTATGAGGGGGGTATTCAACACAACTAAACACAAGTATGGACCTCTAGTCACCCACCTTGGTGCTCCGTGGAGCCCGTGTGATGAATTTAAACACACGGTCCCAAGAAAACCAACCAAAGGGGGTGGGGAGGACCAAATAATCGGGCGCACAGTTTTAGAATTTCATCAATCGACTAATAAAGATTTTCAAAAAGAGTGTGACTTGCTGCTCTCAATTAAGGCTCTCTGTGGTCCTTAAAAATGTTAAATAAAAAAAGCAGACAGAATATTTTTCTAGAGAGCGCAAGAAACACTGCAAAGTTTGACTGTATAAAAATACAAATTTATTTAATCATGAATAAAAGTAACATTTAATAAAATATATATAACTATACATACAGTTTGTACATTGATCCCTTGATTGGAATAAAAAAGAAGAAATGTAAAAAGAAACGTATCCTTTTGCCAATACCTGTCAATTAGTATCTCAGAATACTGACAGTGTGCGTTCCAATAGCCAATTTATTGTTTGAGGTAATTATATCCACACGATTTGTATGTTACCGTTTATAGAATATTTGGATAATTGGAGATGGAGAGAGTCCAGAAATTGCCAATAGTAAGAATAGAGCACTTGGTCTGTGGTTAGGACTTATTTGTAGATAGTAGCAGCAGTCAGTGATAGAAGTGTAAATTTGCATAAACACCCGTAAGCCTCTCACTTGAAGCCTCAATTTCCGTCAGCATGAGGTGTATAGGAGCAGATAATGCGTTAAATCACAGTTGCCTTTAAGGTTTTAGCTGTATGAAGGATTCCTCAACCTGACCACAGCACCGAGACCTGCTCGCTGTGTCAGGGAGCCGACCGCCTTCAGACGGACGCTGCGGGGGAATGAATGTATCAGCTGTTAATATCTACCTCAGCTCCCGACGGGTCTTTTGATCAGCTTGCGCCGCGCTCCACTTGTGGCGAGAGTATGCAGTAGTCTCTATCGCTTGGAGACGATACTTTGTAGGCGCAATGAGGCACGGGTTGGCACAGGGCACGTATCAAATGAAAATCATCAAGGGCATCAATGGCAGGGAGAGTTCTTGACGCGTTTCTCCGTCATGTCAATTTGACGGTTTCCTCAGAAGATACTCCCACTGTTACGTTGTGGCTATTTAAATGGTTGTTCACCAATCATGATAACGGAGCTATAAGGGATCACCTGTGTTACATTCGTAATCAGAGCGGCACATATGTGGTTGAAAAACTTAATACTATCTATGAATGTTTCAATGGCAAGTTTTTAATCTATACACAGAGAGAGAATATATACTGAGTAAATTGTTATTCAGAGAACAGTAGTATTCATAAGCGCGGAACAGAAAGAAACCAGACTTATAATACATTTAGAAAAGAACAGGAACAGTCTTTATCATTAATTGTTGTCAATTATCAGCGTGTTGAAGAGTCTATTGCTAGCATAAGACACAATGTGGTTGCTGTGGCGCAGCACCTAGAGCAGGACTGTAGACACCCAGAAAACCAGGGTTCAAGATCAACCCGGAACACTTCGGACAGAGCCCACATAAACATGTATAGTCTTTCTTACGTTTTAACCTCTATATTGATTTTCTCTTTATTTATTTGTTTATTTAATTATTTAATTATTCCCCTCACTCAGCATCATTAGGACCATACATATGCATACACATATAGGAGGTTATTTAAAAATAACCAATTTTTGAATCTGAAAGCACAGATAATTATATTTTTATTTTTATTTTTATTTATATTTTTATTATTATGTTTATATTTATATATATGGAACATGAAATATTTCCAGAGGTATTCCTCTATTTTAATTTGAGTAAAAAACGATCCAGAAAAAAGCATCAAAACAAAAAATATTTTTTATAAATATATATATATATATATATATATATATATATATATATATATATATATATATATATATACACACCTATATGTCCCAAATAGGCAGAGAGAGGGATTTTTTCAAAATATCTAGAAAGTTTCAAATAACCAAGCATGTATCACACAAGAAAAAATTACATATAAATAGATATCAATGATAAACATTCAGTGTGAGTAATCTGACTGTTTAGATTATAGTAGTCGACACATCGAATATATTAAACAGTACTATATAACCAATTAATAGCACTTTTATAGATATATTATTGTTGTTTTTAGGAGGTTTTCTACATATAATTGTATAAAACTGAATATACAGTGGCATTTTGTCATTTTATCATGATTGTCGACCCAAATAGTCACAGTTTGACCACTCAATAACTTATACATATATACATAATTTCAGGGCAAATAAGAAAGAGAAACCCAGCTTAGTATACATATACGGGTGGTCCGGCCTACGTATTGTAAACCGCAATCGCAAGTGATCAAATAGATCACATACGTCGAATTACAATTCAAAAAACTGTTTATCCTATGAGTTGACTGGTTAGAAGAGGATGTAAACTGTTTGCTTTTATCTATCAAAAATGTACAAGTTATACATCTGTTTCTGCCACATTTGTGGCAGCCTACAGTATGTAAGGTAGTTTTAGAGGACTCTGGTGTTCGTTTGAAATGACTCGGAGCCAATGCATTTTTGAGATTAAGGTTTTTCTTAAACACTATTTTCGGTTTATCCTCTAAAACTGAAGCAAGATGTCTATCAGTTTTTAGGATTTTGTATTATAATGTATTATAAGTCTGGTTTCTTTCTGTTCCGCGCTTATGAATACTACTGTTCTCTGAATAACAATTTACTCAGTATATATTCTCTCTCTGTGTATAGATTAAAAACTTGCCATTGAAACATTCATAGATAGTATTAAGTTTTTCAACCACATATGTGCCGCTCTGATTACGAATGTAACACAGGTGATCCCTTATAGCTCCGTTATCATGATTGGTGAACAACCATTTAAATAGCCACAACGTAACAGTGGGAGTATCTTCTGAGGAAACCGTCAAATTGACATGACGGAGAAACGCGTCAAGAACTCTCCCTGCCATTGATGCCCTTGATGATTTTCATTTGATACGTGCCCTGTGCCAACCCGTGCCTCATTGCGCCTACAAAGTATCGTCTCCAAGCGATAGAGACTACTGCATACTCTCGCCACAAGTGGAGCGCGGCGCAAGCTGATCAAAAGACCTGTCGGGAGCTGAGGTAGATATTAACAGCTGATACATTCATTCCCCCACAGCGTCCGTCTGAAGGCGGTCGGCTCCCTGACACAGCGAGCAGGTCTCGGTGCTGTGGTCAGGTTGAGGAATCCTTCATACAGCTAAAACCTTAAAGGCAACTGTGATTTAACGCATTATCTGCTCCTATACACCTCATGCTGACGGAAATTGAGGCTTCAAGTGAGAGGCTTACGGGTGTTTATGCAAATTTACACTTCTATCACTGACTGCTGCTACTATCTACAAATAAGTCCTAACCACAGACCAAGTGCTCTATTCTTACTATTGGCAATTTCTGGACTCTCTTCATCTCCAATTATCCAAATATTCTATAAATGGTAACATACAAATCGTGTGGATATAATTACCTCAAACAATAAATTGGCTATTGGAACGCACACTGTCAGTATTCTGAGATACTAATTGACAGGTATTGGCAAAAGGACACGTTTCTTTTTACATTTCTTCTTTTTTATTCCAATCAAGGGATCAATGTACAAACTGTATGTATAGTTATATATATTTTATTAAATGTTACTTTTATTCATGATTAAATAAATTTGTATTTTTATACAGTCAAACTTTGCAGTGTTTCTTGCGCTCTCTAGAAAAATATTCGGTATGAGGGGGGGTCTAGAGGTCTGGATAGGAAGGTGCTGGTGGAGATTTGTAGCTGAAGGTCCTTGAGTGGCGCTTTGTGTGCGCTGTACCTTATATCCTGGACTGTAGGTCAGGAGCAGCATGTGGGTCCGGTGTTGCTGGACGGGTGCTGCGTCTGGGGAGATGACTTTTAGCGGGGTTGTGTCAGCTCTGTGTGGTGGGCGGCTGAAGCTGCAGGGTCTTCTGTGATCCCCTCTATGCAGAGTGTGCGGCATGGGCTTCCTCCGTAGCCGAGTATGTCTGGCGCCGGGCGGGGATGACGTCACCGGCTCTCTGCCGGTTCGTTACAGCGCAGCGGGGAAGCTCTCAGCGCCGGAGAGGTGTCAGTACAGCCAGGGAGTTGAGAGGAGGAAGGCAGTGCTGTTTGAGGGCAGGAAAGTGCCCTCTTTTTGCAGGTATGAGGATTCCGCCCGGAGCTGCGATCTCAGGCAACCTCTCCCATTGAGCCGGAAGCGGAAGTCCCGGATTCACATGTTAAAGTGTGATTCAGCACCATAAACTGGGAGGCTGGAAGAATCATAGGTGGCAACTGTAATGTACCCTTATCATCTAAATGTCTGGCCAGACAGAATACCGGGAGTTTATTTTATTAAATTAATTATTTCTTTCACGTCATCACTGGTTAACTAATCAATTACTAATCCATAAACAGACTGTGTACTAATCAACCATTTCATAAAGCTAACAAAAATACTCCAATTGACTGTTAATTACCGGCAAGAGAAGCAATCCAAACCTAATACTATTTTCTTTTAATCAACTAATCTATGCATGCTTTTCGTAGTCACAACCGGTTGTGTATTCTTTGTATTTTAACTTTGTTGTGTGATGTGTTGTACATTCTGCTTATATTAAAGAGCAAATAAATTGCCAAAACTGTTTTATCCCTTATATTGCGCAGTTCTATGTTTTCCTATACCCGTGTATTGATCATGTCTGGTCGATGGGCATTAGCACTTCCTGTATTTGTTTGAATGTTATGAGTGTAAGAAGTTGAAGAATAAGACTGAGATGAATATTTGCTATGTAAAAGTATACCATTTACTCAATAAATCGTGAAAAAAATAGGTGTACATAGAAATACAATCAAGAAATAAAAAATAAGTTCAAATTGATAATTGTTTGGATGGGATGGGTTGCAAAACAAATCTATAGGAGGGGGGTGTGGATATAGTGGGCTTAATTGGTGTTTGGTACACCTATAGGGGGTCCCCAATTGATGTATCACTGTAGGGGGGTTCCCAATTGGACTTCAGGTGAACTTTTTGGGACCACTTTACTATCCCGTAGGTCTCTTCTGCTGAAGCCTACAGTCTCCTTCAATGAAAGTCAGTCACTGAGGGAGACCACAGGCTCCAGGATAAGAGACCAACATGATTGTAAAGGGAACTCTAAAAGACCACTTGAACTCCAATTGGCAATCCCCCTACGGTCACACTCTATTGAAAATTTCACATCAATTGGGGACCCCCTGCAGGTGTGCCAAACACCAATTATGCCCACAATATCCATACCCCCCATCTACAGATTTGTTTTGAAACCCACCGCCATCCAAACAATTATCAATTTGAATCAAAACTTATTTTTTAATCCTACTTTCATATCTTGATTGTACTTCTATGTACACATATTTTTTATGATTTATTGAGTAAATTGTACACTTTAAAGAGACAAATCTTCATCTCAGTCTTATTCTTCAACTTCTTACACTCATAACATTTAAACAAATGCATGCAGCGCTCATGCCCATCGACCAAACATTATCTATGAACCAAAAGGGTCTGGGACACCATTAAGGCAGAGCAGCGCCTAACATCCAACTGACTAACAGGGTGAGTGCAGTGTACCCACTTTGTATTGATCAACGGGTGCATTGGCCAGGACAAAGATTTCTCAGTGCCGCCGGCCAGGGAGCGCAGTGACAGGCTGAGGACTGTAGAGACAGATATGGAAAAAAAAAAGAAAAATGGTACATTTGGTACAGTTATTATTTGCCTGTACAGACTGTTAAAAAAACGTCAAATTCAGTACAGTTGGAGGGTATGATATGATACAATTATTTTTATGTGTTCTGTGTGTTTGAATGTGTTGCACTGTTTTTGTGTGTGTGTTGTAGTGTATGTGTCCAATATGTAAGTGTTCCAGTGCTACAGAGGCTGATAGCGTCTTGGGCTTATGCATCTCCATGAAGATGCATTGGCCAATAACGCCATCAGCCTCTGTAGCGCTGGAACAGCGCTACAGAAGGTGTTAGCTGTGTAGAAGAAAGCTGCCTCACCTCGCTGTCAGTGCAGGGTAAAGCCCCCCATACATGGTCCATTTTTGCGGTAGATTTTGTACTTTTAAAGTACACATCGTATCGGATCACATGCCTTGTGCATGCATTGTGCATGCACTGCGATCCAATACGATGTGTAGCTAGTACAAAAAGTAATTGCAGCACATACTTTTTGTACCGTACTATGGGGGTTATTCTAGTTCATTCTTTCTGAGAAAATCCTTCTTAGATGGACAAAACCATGTGCACTGTGGTTGGGGCAGATGTAACTTGTGCAGAGAGAATTAGATTTGGATGGGGTTTTTCTTCAAAGTGAGATCTATATTGCAGTGTAAAATCATGCAGTCAGTATTTTCCCTGCACAGAAACAAAAAAACTCACCCAAATCTAATTCTCTCTGCACATGTCACATCTGCCCCCCTGCAGTGCACATGGTTTTGTCCATCTAAGAAGGATTTTGTCAGAAAGAATGAACTAGAATAAACCCCCATGTGAAGCGCGGGAGCGCGCATCGCAAAGTACAGAACGGAGCCGCCAAAAATCGAGCGTCTATGGGCTCCTTAAGTTGGCTATGCAGGAGACAGACCAGCCCTGGACCATGGATTGGTAAGTATATTGGTGTAAAAGTGAGGTGTGTGTTTGAGTGTGAAATAAAGTTATAATTTTTGGTGTGTGTCTTTTCTTTTAAAATTCGTTTTACAGGTGGACTACAAGTCGCAGTGGGCCCATTAATGCCCCGCATGCTGGGACTTGTGGTTCTCCAAGTCCCAGCATGCGGGGGAGGTCTGCTGGCACTTGTAGTTCTCCTGCATAAAGCAATGTTAGGAATGTGTGAATTAACCCTATCAGGCCGGCGTCCACTGGCCACGGACGCCGGTGACAGGGTGAAGCCTGGGGGGGACCCCTTTATTTGGGGGTCCCCAATCCTCCAGGTACCCCGTCCAAGGCTCACCAGCCATGGAGCTCATGTTTTGGAGGGGGACCTTATGTAAAAAGTGTCCCCGGCTGTGGAATGACACTGCGGGCTGTTGGAGCCCAGTGCTGGTTTCAAAATACATGGGACCCCCATATTTTTTGTCCCCCAGATTTTTGGGACCAGGACCTTTCCAAGAGTCTGGGGCTGGTTTCAGAAATACGGGGGCCCCCTACGCATTTTGCCCCCCGTATTTTTGGAACCAGGTCTGGCTCAATGAGCCCGGGGCTGGTTATGCTCAGGAGGCGGGGGGGGGGGGCACACCATTTAAAAAAAAAATTACACATTTTTTGATTATGTTGATATACTTATGTGAACAGCAGAGCCGCAATTAGACTTTTTGGTGCCTGTGAAACATCCATTTTTCTACTAGGTGCAAGAGGCACATTCCCTCATGAGGGAGAGACATTGTATGCAGTGTCAGATGACTCATGAATAGAGTGTCTGACTGCAATGACACAGTCAATAGGATCGAATTCAGGGTAAGTCAGCATCTTGAAATGTGGCCTGCCAAGCATTTCATGGGTGTGCCTACAAAAACAGTGGCCACGCCCATGGAAATGCTGGGCGGACACCTGCAAATGGCCCTATCGGTTTGTTCAGGTAGATGGGGTCAGCACCCGACCCCATTTCGGCCATCACCATGCTGAATAAAAGTAAGTCCAGGCTTTGCTTCTAGCTGCGAAGCGAGGAAAAATCAATTGATGGTGAACGACCATCAAATTATTATATTTTTCTGTGCAGCCTCATGCGAGCTGATGTGTAAAGTATAAGCGTACACACCTGCCCTCATCGCATCACAGAGATTTGGTTGGCGGGGGAGCGTGCACTTGAAGGAGTGTTGTTTACCTGCTTGGTAGGCAGCAAATATACGCTTCAGGT